>NW_023601543.1:70670368-70989683 GCF_014898055.3 Talpa occidentalis | reverse complement strand
GACAAGACCTGCTCAGGAGAGAAGAATGAAGCATGAGAAGGCAGCCAAAGGAGAGAGGGAAAAGTGGGGGTGGGGGGGCAGCTGAAAATGACTAGGGACCAAGGCTTGCTCCTGCAGCAGATGAGCTTTTACAAAACACTTGTGAGGGAAGGAAAAGAAAAAGAGAAACTATGGCAAGGGTCTTGACATCGTCTCTCTGGCTCTGACTATTCTCAACCTTTTCAAGAAAGAATGATCAGGTAGATTAAGGGGTTGAGCAGGGTTCCTCTAGACCTAGAGCACAGGAATCCACACTTAGAGGAGTTTCGTTGCTCTCCTAGTCAGCCTCCACCCAAAGATTCAGTCAAGTGATAAGGAAAGTTCCAGATAATGGCAAGAACGTCAGAAAGGAAGGAAAGGAAGAAGAGAAATTTGAAACAGGAGGGAAGTGGGATGTTGGAGAGTCGAACACGTAATAGAACTGCCAATAAATTGAACTATAATAAATGTGCCAAAATATTTAGGATTAATTCTCTTTGACAGTTCCAAGTATTTCATCAAGTTCATTTCACTTTTAAACAAATGAGTATTTGTGGCCAGAGTAATAAATTGAGGTTTATTATGCAGAAGGTATGAAAATGAACTTCCACATATAGAAGGCAATTTCCTGGTGCCTTTTCTTTATAAAGTGGCAGCATAACTCATTTCAGAAAGACTTTTACTTTGTGAGCACTCAGTTACATTATCATTTGTCGATTTTTTCACCCGAAGAGCCCAACATGAGTAATTACCTTCACAAACAGGGAAGTATATTTAACTCTTTCTTGGGAGTATAACAAAAATGAAAAACTTTCTCATTTGAATCAAGGATTGCCCATGAAGACCCCAAAGTATTATTAAAGCAAAGCTCCAAACTCCATAGAACATATGTATACACAGGTACATCGTGAGAAGCAAGGACTTCTCTGTCCTGGGCTTCTAATGTCCATGCTTCCATGAGACACGGCTACTTAACTGAAGGCCTCCAACAAGTTACTTCTTAAAAGATGGAGTAGCAAATTCCGGATTCTATGACATTTTTAGAACTTCCTGGCAGATATAATTAATTCAACAGGTAAACCTAACCAAAGGATATGCTGAAGGACAGATGCCAGACATCTGGCTCTTTTGAAAAAATTTCAGCAGCTACTCTTTCAGTGGAACACTCTTAAACAGAGATAATGGCCAGGGTGGCAAGCTCAGCAGCACATAAAAGATACAAGAGCAGAGACGAAAGAACAACAAAAGTGACGACGGCCATGCACTGGCAAAATGTTCCTACCGTTGCACTGACATCTCAGATAATGTCTGAGAACCTATCAAGTCTTTCAGTTCCTAACCCCATAATAGTGCCGTATTTTCTGCAAACCACGAACTAGATCTAAAACCTTCGTACTAAATCAAAGAGGAGAAAAACAGCATCAGTCATCAAGTCCTCCAAGAGGAGTTGGTAGGTGGGTAGTGGGTGTGTGTATACCTCCAAGCTACGAGAAAGCAAAATCAAACCCCTATAGTTTTATTTTAGTAATATAATTTGAAAACCTATCCAGGACCTGAATAACCTAAATATTTGATCTTTGAAGTATTTTGGACATGCTGAAACTGAAGAAAAGTTACTGAAAACAGCTGACAGGTCACTACCGGAAACCTTACAAATCAGCAGAGACTTCTGCTAAAATATTACCTCTAGCTAGTTTATGGACATATCTGAAATGGGGGGGGGAACCCTCCCAACGACACAGAAAACTTTCAACATTACCAGCAGAATTAATTTTGGTAACAAAAATTTCCATTTTCATGTAATGTATTTATCAGTCAGCACATACTACTTATGCAGAGTATAACAGTACATATTCTAGAATCAGACACATGAGTTTGAGTTCTTGCTCTCCAATTTACCATCTATGTCACCTCCTCAGTAAAGTCACACTGAACAATAGTGGAGGTTTAGTGTCGTTATCTGCAGAACAGGGATAATATTATCTTTAGCAAAGGGCAGCTATAAGGATTAAATACAACCGTACACAACCCACCAAAGCCAGTGCCTGAAAATACACAATGTTCAGATCCCTTTGAGCCAACGCGAACCACACAGAGTTTAAATCTATTACTGAGAAGACTATGTCAATAAATATGTATTACAAAATTCAGGGTGACAGAACACTGATTACTATGTTCTATCAACTGTAAAGATGAAAATCACACATTTAATATTTACCTTCACTTAAGTCTAACATTTTCTGTGAGCCAGTTGTAGGCAAAGAGCGGGTCGTGCCTAAAGTTGAAAAACTTGGTATCACACAGTGATTAACGTTATTTATGTGTATAGGCTTGTATTCCCCCAGTGTTCATAAAAAGACACCATCATAAAACTTGCCATGGGCTATGTCCTTTATAATACTGTGAGAAATTAAACTCTCCTCTCAAAAGCCCTTTCTTGAGCGAAATATTTCTTTCTTTTTACAAATGTTCTTGTATACTACTGCAAAAACATTTGCAAAGCAAAGAAGAAAAGTAAACTCCCTTATCTTCCAAAATGAAAAAGTGTGCAAAGGAAGCCAAGTTTGTCAAATTGCTCTTTCCTATTCATCCCTGTTGTTTCACAAACCAGAAGTAAATACATCACACGCCTAAATTACTGTGATTGACAAACGTCAACGCAGAACACATGGAGTTAACAAGCCCCGTCTGGACCAAAGGTGACAAGTTTTGTGAAGCATTTAAATAAACTGACATTTCGGTAAGGACAGAAATGCTTTATATTTTAACACATCAACAGGATGAACTTTTGACTTTCTGTGCAGCTTACTTTCCACCTTGTTCCCCATCCCATCCCCCCAAATCCTGCTTTTATGCACTTTAATGAGCTGGCATACAGGACTTAACTATAGAACTCCAGCTGGAAATGACTGTAATCTGCTGTCGGACCTCAGGGGATTACTGCGTGATCCTTAAACGCACGTCGACCAGGTTTTCACCCGACTCCACACCTGCCAATAATCATTTGCAAAGAAACCTCCTCTGGAGCAATTCCTACTATTACTACTGATCCCCACGACTCTCAACAAGCCCCAACCTTGGTGCAACCAGTCCTCATCCCCGCGAAGCCTTGCTGAGTTTTGAAGCCCGAACACCCAGGTAACCTCCTGGCAACGTCCAGGGTCCGGCAAGGACAGCCACCTCTCCGTCTGGGGGGCGAAGAGCAATCCAGGCCCCCGGCCACTCCCTCTCTCCTCGGCCTCCCGGGCGTCAGGGTGCGGACGCGCCAGGCCCTGCGCAAACCTCCCGCAGCCCCGCAGTTCCCGGTCCGCCGCAGCCCCGGGACGAGCAGAGGCGCCAGCACAGCCGCGGTCGCGCACACGCCCACCGCCCCGGGCACGGAGTCACCGGACCACCCCGGGCCGCCCCCGACGCCCAGGGCAGGTGCCGGGCCTCCTCGCGGACACTCACCCGGCAGCCGCTGCTCGCGGTTCTCCGCCGTCGCCGTCTCGCCCTCTTGCCTGCAGCCTGTTCCCGCGGGGGTCCGGGCCGGCGCCGCTTCCCCGCCCGACCCCCCCCCTCGGGTGCGCGCCGTGCGGGGGCGGGATCCGGTGAGCGCCGCCGCCGCCCCTTCCCTCCCTCCTCCCTCAGGGCGTCCCTCCCACGGAGACCCGCCTTGTATTTCCTGGATCGGTCGCGGCGAAAGCTTGGCAAGCAAACCGCCCGCTTTAGGGCTCCCGTCGGGCGCCGTCGCTCGCCAGGCACAAAGATGGCGTGGCCGGGCACTGGCGAAGGCGATCTCGCGAGGCTTCCCGCACAGCGCTGGCAGGGTGGCAGGGTGGCAGGTGGCAGGGTGGCGGGCGCGGCGGGGTGGCGGGGCGGCGGGGAGACGGGGCGACGGGCGGGAAAGCTGGTCAGTTAGGGTAGCCTGGGCAGTAACTTCGGAGCATACGCGCCCCTTAGACCGGAACTGGGCAGCACTGTTCCACAGCAAGTTACTGCGGCTGCGCGCGGGCGGCCGTGACGCATGCCCAGAACAGTCCCTGCAGTAGTATCCAGTTCGTGTTTTACCTGTTTCCCCTAAAGGCGCGGAGCTGGGAAAGAAGAGGGAGGAGGGACGTGAAGGAACCCCGGGAAAAAGGCTGGGCTGGGCGGAGCGGCGAAGTGGGAGGTGCCCGCTGCAGCTTGACCCTGCTTCGAGATCCCGAATGGCCGACACGCTTAGGTGTCCCCCGGAGTCCTCCAGCCCTTTTCTTTTCCCCGCCCTCCCTGTCACCGAGTATTCTTTGAACGGTCTCGGTTGCTCTTCATCCTGTTGGGGATTCGCGCTTTTTATTGACAACGGCTGTGAGCCCAGAGCTGGCCTCGCAGCTGGCAGCCACAGCCCGTTTTCTCACGTCACCATCTAACTTTCTCTTTCATTTTGACGCTACTTGAGCCTTCCAAATTCTGTTTTATTTTTCCTCGCTCATTCATGTATTCATTCATTCAAACGTGTGCTGAGTTTCTTATGTGCCAGGTACTGAGAAATCACCAAGGTGCTCTGACCTGAGGGAGCTGTTGGCCAGGGATGGAGATAGATGAGAAAAAAAAAAAAAAAACAATGACGACAGTTCAGCACAGTAAATTCTATGATAGAAATGAGGACAGAGAGGAGCGACAGATATTGGGGGTAAAGTGTCATTAAACACATCAAGACAAAATTTTTGAACGGACTCAGAAACATCGAATTTAGTTCGTTGAATCAGTCAGGGTGATGTCACGAAACCACCTCAACTATTTTAACAGATTTTCATATAAAAATTGATAAATTAGATAATTGAAAAAGCATGAAGCAAATTCTTAATACATCACTAAGTAGTAAGCAGGAAACACCTACTATGCTTGGAGCCAGGGGGATCAAGAGAAAAACTTGGAATTACTACAATTCAGACCTGGAGATCCCAGCAGCATCTTCTGGTTCTGGTGTCTCTTGAGAGGGACTCAAAACTGCCTGCAAGTGTGCAGAGACTGCAAACTGGATCCAACTGTTGCTGTGGGAAGGAGCTGCCACTGTCCTGAGAACTTCCAATCACCCTCCAGACTGGGGATGAGAATGAGACAGAGTAGAGCTGAACTTAACCACCTCCTGAAGCAGAACAGCTCCAGGAAGGAGAGGTGCTCCTTCCAGAAGCTGGATGTAATCAGAAAGGGGGCCGTTCACTCCTGCCCCACAGCCCGTATAATGGGAACCACCACATCAAAACATGCCTAGAAAACCTGCTTCAAGTTCAGGGTTTTATAGGAAACACAGCTGCCCCCAAGCGACTCAAACTCATGACTGAGAAATGAATGTGTTTTGTAGTATGGCACTGAGACTTTAGTTTATTACATGGCAGAACTGGACTAATAACAGCAGCTCTGTCCCATAAAGTGAGCAGGAGTTAGTGTCCCTCTAGCTTCTTGATCCATCATCACTAGAGTGCTGTCCTAGAATGGTCCAGAATGGCTCAGCACCACCTTACTTTCCAGTCTTCAGGAAACGGAAGACCTGCCCGTTTCCTTAAGAGCAAGACATACAAGTTGTTAAGATCACTTGTGTTCACAACCCATTGGTTTAATCACATTACTGTACTTGTTAGTGAGACTGGGAAATGTCTTATTCTAAGGAGTCTTGTACCTAGCTAAAACTTATACGACTTTAGGAAAAAAGGCTGTGGTGGTTGGGTGTGTGTGTGGGGGGGGGGGTCAATCAGCAGTCCTGTAAAATAATCAAAACTCAGAACTAGATTAAAGTTCTTTTTTTTAAAGGTTTATTTATGCATACAAGAACCGGGGTGCAGGCCAGAGGTGCTGGGGAATGAGAGGATTCACCAGAGACAGTGGGGAGCAGAACAGGCAGATCTACTGAAATACATTGCTGAGGGGAGCAGAGGGCGAGACAGGAGAGGTCTGCGCCATGTGGGTTGTCTACCTGGCCAGAGATCGAACTCGCGTTGCAGTAGCGAACTCGAGCTACAGTTGCTGCAGATTAGCCCTTGTGCCACCAGGGAGGCCCCTGGACTTAAAGTTCTATCTTTTCTTTCCTCTCTTCCAGTTGGGTCTTGCCACCGGTGAGGAGCTTATCCTGCCTTTTGTTCCCTAGGCTTCTACTTCTCCCGTTTGGCTAACCACCATTTCTTCAGGGATGCAGAGGATGGAAATGGAAATAGGCAAAGTTATTGCTTTACAAGTACAGTCATAAAAAGTCATGTCTTCTCTGGACATGACAGAAGGCTAAAATCAGCTGTTTCTCTCTTGATATATTTTAGGGGTTCTTCTTAGGTACCCACTGGGAAGTTTGATAGCACATCATAGGACACAAGTGTGCCCTTTTCTGTGTCTGGCCTCTACTCAGCCCTGGCCTCCTACTTTTCTATGCTACTGTAAGTCCTCTCTTGCTTGTCCAAGCCTTCTATGTCCTATGTCCATGCCTTCTACGTGTGACTGGCATCCAAATGCTGGCTCATTTGTGGGGAAAGCCTGTTCTTCAGCACTCACCCCACCACACAGTTCTTTGATATTTATTCAATTTGTTCTAACTTTTCAGCCCTTGCCTCTTGTGGAATACCACAACTTCTTACTGTCAGGATTCCATACCCATTGGCAGGGCACAAGCCTTCTGTGATAGTCACTTGCCCTGTGGGAAACTCACATATCCTTGCCCTGTTAAACAACAGACAAACCGCCTTGTTGCTGCTCCAGAGAGCTTCCTGCCTTCAGAGTTCTTCTGGCAAGAGGCAGACAGCGATGTCTATGCTGCTCCCAGTCTCCAAACTCAAGGCTCCATGGCCAGCTGTCCCTAAAATTCTCTCTCTAGTTGGCACTATGGAGAGCTGCAGTTCACTAGCCCAGGAAGTGGCTGGAGGCAACACATCTTAAAGACGGACACTCCTCACTCAGGTCTCCCAGGCCCCCTCCCCTTGACTTTGAATTCCCCAATAAGAAAAATCTCTAACACTCCCGGGAAGATGGAAACTAATAAAAATCTCTCTTCTAATCTTCTCTTATTTCAGCTGAAGGAAGTGTTTGAGTGATAGTGGTAGAACCAGTTTTACTGCCTCTTGGTGAGCCTTTAGGGATGGGCCTAGAAGCTCTTTAGAATGTGATAAAATTTAGCATGTATTCTCTTCAGTTGTATCAGACATATCTCAGGTGCCGTTTTTTATATCTCACCTGTTTTTTTACAGATTTATTTTTATTTATTTATGCATACAAGAACTGGGGTACACCAGGGAGGCCCCAGGAAAGGTAATTTTTTAAAACATTTATTTATACAAGAACTTGGGTACAGGTCAGAAGGGCAGGAGGGTGAGAGAATTCACCAGAGACAGAGCAGGGAGCAGAACAGGCAGACAGAACGAAGACACTGCTGAGGGGAGCAGCTGGTGAGGCAGGAGAGGTCTGCCACGCCATGTGGGTTTCTCCCTGGCCAGCCAGGAATCAAACCCGCGCTGCAGAGGCTGCATACAGCTTCACAGTGCTGCACTTAACCCGCTGCGCCACCGGGGAGGCCCAGGAAAGGTAAATTATTAATAAGAGTATGAATCAGGGGCCTCCCTGGTGGTGCAAGGGGTTAAGTCTTAGCACTATCAAGCTATCACCAGCCACTGCAGCATGAGTTCTATCCCTGGCCAGGTAGGTGACCCACATATAGTACAGCAGACCTCTCCTGTCTTTCCCACTGCTTCCCTGAGCAGTGTATTTCAGTGGATCTGCCTGTTCTGCTTCTCACTCTTGTGAATCCTCTCCCCCTGACCCTCCGCACCTCTGGTCTACACCCCAGTTCTTGTATGCATAAATAAATGAAAGAAAATCTTTTTTAAAAAGTATGAATCAGTTCTGGAAAGAATGAATTGCTAAAACAGTCACATTCCCCATGTGGAAGGAATCCAAAGTAATCAATTTGCCCAAGTAGCTGACCGGGCGTCCTACAGAAATGGTGCCATACTGGAACTCAGTGTGGATTTGAGCAGTTGATGGGTTGGCCAGTAGTAATTAGTTAACTCTTGATGGGAGGGAGCCCATATCACATCTGAAGGGCAAGTTGGGTCCCAGAGACAGGATCCCTCGCTCCCCCTTGGGAACTCTGTTGATTGCTTGTTGCCAGGCAATTTGCATTTAGATCCCAGCTATTTTACAGGCATTACCTGGAACCAAGGCTGATGTGATATTACAGTCCTCCGATGAGGGGAGGAGGTCCCATGAGAAGTTGAATTTGGTGCGACCATCCCTCAGGAGAAGGGCAGAACCTTGTTTCTTATTTGCTTTTCCTTTTTTTAAGAATTATTCTTTTATTTTAAGATTTTTATTTTACTTATTTTTGCTCAGAATAACTGTGATGTAGGCCAGAGGTGGAGAGGTAAGAGGATTCACCAGAGTCAGAGTGGGGAGCAGAGCAGGCAGGTCTACTGAAATACACTGCTGAGGGGAGTAGCTGGCGAGACAGGAGAGGTCTGCTGTGCGATGTGGGTCAGCTCCCTGGCTGGGGATCGAACCAAGACCACTGTGCCACAGGAAGGCCTTCTCAGTGGTAGCACCCCAGGCCACCAGAGAGGCCCCCTGTTTGCTTTTTGCTCACCACCTAGCATGAATTCTCAGGATCACTTTCAAACACTTGTGCTTTTTGTACTTAAATAATCTAAATTATATTCATTTCCCCTTCTATGTAAACTCCTTGATTTTTACCTTTTGATTTGGGGATTCTCAATGAGAAAGAGATGCCTCATAATCTAAATGTTTCTCTATATCCTACCCCTTATTTTCCTCCCCACCTAACATTCACTTAGCTCTTGCCCCAGCATTGGTCCATACCCTAAATAATGAATGTGTCAGAATACCTTCTGAGCTTACTGGAAGAATTAAAGGCAGCTTATTCTAATTTTCCTTATTGTAACCACAAGGAAGAACTGAATTGAGTCCTCTTATAACGTAACACTAAAGAGGGAAAATAGTTACTAATTAAGTGCAAAGGACAAAGAAGGAAGAGATACCAGTGACCCAGGAACCCCGCTTTTTCGTCCAGATCCCATATCAAGACACGCTTACGATCTCATGTCTCAGCAGTGTCGGACTTGGGAATTGTGCATTTGGTGATGGCTGATGGACTAATGCTCTGCCTGCAACATGACTCACCTACACTCACCAGGACTCATTTGGAACAAGTCAACCCAATAAAACTGTGTTATCACCTGAACGTTCTGGAGATAGTGCGCCAATCTCAACAACTCCAACTGGTGAAAAGGATCAACACTTTCACATACTTCCTTTTCCCTGCTAGTCCCCAGTGCTAGCCACCTGTACCCCTATCCAGTGGTCAACTTCCCACTTGCTCCTCCGTACTAAGGCTGTCATCTTAGGCGTGATAGCATATCTCTCAGAAGAGACAACTTAATTAAAATTGGTTCGGGCCTCCGCTGGTGGCGCAGGCCGTTGAGGGCAGTGCTGTGAGGCTGTTCGCAGCCTCTGCAGAGCAGGTTTGATCCCGGCTGGCGCGCGAGAATCCCACATGGCACGACAGACCTCTCCTGTCTCGCCCACTGCTCCCCTCAGCAGTGTTTCCCGTCAGTCTGCCTGTTCTGTTCCCCACTCTGTCTCTGGTGAATCCTCTCACCCTCCCATGCATCTGGCCTGTGCCCCTGTTCTTGTACGGATAAATAAATAAATCTTAAAAAAAATTAAATAAAATTGGTTCAAAATGTTTATCATGCTTGAAGTCAAAATGTAATTAAAAATAAGAATAAAAGCATTTAGGGGACCAGTTAACTTTACCAGAACAAAGTAATCTCTAATTCCTTTTTCGAAAAATTACATTTCCGATAGAAAATGTGCTCAATATCTACTTCTAAATAAATTCACCGTGACTCTTAATTTACCTTTCCTTAATGCTAGATGAGCTCAAGGCTGCTCTGATGGAACCCTTATACACAAGCTGACAGTTGCCTACTTCCTCAACTCTCAAGTTGAAAGAATCACAAATAGATTTCTTTAAAAAAAAATCACTAATGAGCCAGCAAGATGAGTTTGCTACAGATTCAGTGGGTGGATAATGGTGGAAGACAGGAGAGGAAAACACCATTTTTGGGTAGGTAGGTAGAAGAGAATGAGTGGGTAGGTGAATTACAAAGAATTCATATGGAGTGAGATCACCAAAATTATTGCATTGGGAGAAAATATTTGTGGCAAATACTGTGCTGTTTCACAGAGACCCGCCTTGCGTGGCACTGAACCTATCCCAGAGTCGCTGGGACTGTGGGTTCCTGACAACCTGCATCTATGGCCTTCACTTTTTCTTAAAGATTTATTTATTTTAGCATACAAAAACTGGGGTAGGGGCCAGAGGTGCGGGTAGTGAGAGGATTTGCCAGAGACAAAGCAGGCAACAGAACAAGCAGACTATCATACACTGCTGAGGGAAGCAGCGGGTGAGACAGGAGAGGTCTGCTGCACCATGTGGGAAGCTCCCTGGCCAGGGGTTGAACTCGTGCTGCAGTGGCTGCAGGTAGCTTCATAGGTTGTGTCTTAACCCCTTGCGCCACCAGGGAGGCCCACAATTGTAATTGTACAAAAGGAAACAAACTTGGAAATCCTGAGGTTTCAGTTTGGACAAAGGAAGGATTTAAAACCCCCCTCACCAAAAGTTATTGGCCTATGAATTATTACTTATAAATTATTGTAACTGGGAGTCTTCTTTGTTCTTGAGAAGACATAGCCAAACTTTCAAGAAACATAAATGACTTCTGTTTCGGCCACTTTCTCTCCCATATCATCTTGAGTTCTTTCTCAACCCCAGAGCTTCCTGTTCACAGCAAACATGGGATAGTACAAAGAGACATTCAATAGATGAGCAGAATGGGGCATAAAATCAAGAGACTTGCCCAAGGTAATAGATAACTGTTTCAGCCAAGATGGGAATTCGGCCCTCCCTTCCCAAATGCAATGAGCTCTCTGCCAAAAGCACCAGAAACAGCTAGTGCCTTTGGAATTCTTTTATTGTTCAACATACATTTATTGAATCAGGTTCTGAGGATATGAAGATGAAGAAGACAAAGTTCCTGGCTTCAAGGTATTTCCAGTCTATTGAAGAAAACTGTCAGATAAACAAGTAAACATAATGGGATGAAGCAAATGAAGTTGTACCGTTTGTGTCTGGAAACTATGGATCTGGAGGGAGTGTTTGGGAGAGCAGGGGTTGGGAAAAGTATGAGAAGGAGACATTTGTCTGAGGAGCTAGTCCCAACAGTCATGTGTAAACTCATAATGAAAATGAATAAATATATGTTTGGTTGTTATAAATGAAATCATAAATATTCAAAATAAAAGTGTAGTATTATTGGGCCTCCCCTGGTGGCACAGGCGGTTGAGCACAGCGCTGTGAAGCTGTCCGCAGCCTCAGCAGCGCTGGTTCAATCCCAGCCAGCCAGTGAGGGTCCCACATGGCGCGGCAGACCTCTCCTGTCTCGCCCGCTGCTCCCCTCAGCAGTGTATTTTTTCAGTCTGCCTGTTCTGTTCCCTGCTCTGTCTCTAATGAATCCTCTCACCCTCCCGCGCCTCTGGCCAGTACCCCGGTTCTTGTGTAAAATGAATAAATAAATCTTTTTAAAAAATTAATAAAGTTTTGTATTATTGCAATTTTACCAAGAAGAAATTATGTAGAAGATGGCAAAACTCCTTCTCCTTCGGGTACGAAAAAAAGATCATTTCTTTACTCCTCTCAATTTCATGCTCCTGGACTGATGACATCACAAGAATTCTTTCTACTTCTAATTTCATAATCTTCTGATCCATTGTCATGAGCCTACAATGTGTGAGACATAACTGGGAGATGGTAAATCAGGGTATATGAGAGGTGGATCCTTGTGATATTTTGATTCATCGTAAGAAAAATGTATTTCATCTTTGCTCCTTTCCTGCTAGAGTTCCTAAAACCTTTGGAATTTCCAGTGATAAGAGCTACAAAAGTGCTCTCTGATATTCACAACAGCCCCCTTTCAAGGACAACGGAGTTTACGTTAATGAGGTTACTCTCCGAAAACCCTTAGGGTTGGGATCTGGTTGCCAAGGGAACCAAACCTGTGATTAGAATGCTGGAACTTTCAACCCTCCCCAAATACCTGGGGAGGGGAAAGGGACTGGGAGGTTGAATTAATCCCAAAGGCCAGTGATTTAATTATGTGTGCCTACTTAATGAACTCTCCATAAAAACCCAAAGCCAGGATTCAGAGAACTTCCAGATTGTAGTGAGCTCTTCAGTCATATGACTACATCTAACTTTACATGCCTAGGAAGCAGGTAAGAGAGTGCACAGCTAGCAGATGCCACAATAGTGTCTGTAAAAAAATTGTGTGAATTTTTTATTTATCATTGCAGCAAATGTTTTCCATATTTGTTCATAGCTTTCATGATTGTGGTAGAGTTTATTGTTATTGAAAATATTTGCTGCCTCTTCCTATGGAGCCATGTCTACAGAGCCACACTGGTGGGCCTCCCTTAGGAGCAATATCTAGCCCTTTGATATTGTTACAGGGCAGCCCCAATACAAAATGGGTTGCCTAACTGTGGGTCCTCACCCGCACACTTAAAAGGGACTTAATACTCCACTGCAGGCACACACAAAAGGTTAATAAAAGATTTATTTGCAAGGGAAGGGGAAATGAGGAAATGTACAACTCTGGGAGAAAAGAGGGAGACAAAGTCTTAGACATGTCCTACCCGTTCCGCTGATTTGGAATCCCAAATGACACTTGGCCGCGTGACATACATTGGCCAGTGGCACTTGACCAGAATGGTATATCTCATATCTGAGTATAGTTTCAAAGCTATTGTATTATTTTATCCTTCCTCTTTTATGGAATTGGTCCCTCCCATTGGATCCTTGGGAAGAAGCCAAACTGCAGCTAACCTACAAAGGATAGATACCTGAGTGAGAACTAAACCTGTGACAGCCACTGAGAGTTGGGAAACATCTCTTACTGGAGCACAATCTAGCAAAATCTGACTGATACGATAATTATAATGGCTGCATATTATTCCACTGTGTTAAATACCCTGATTATTTAGTCCATTTTCCTAATATCAGATAAATTTAGGTAGCTTTCAGTTTTCTTTAATTATAAATAATGCTGACATGGACATTGATGTGAAAATTTTGTTGTTTCTGTTAAATAATTTTTAAATTACTCTGTTAAATTAGTATACATTTTTCAGGCTAGAAAACTGAGTCAATATGATGATGTGTGATCATCGTTATTACTCTTATTTCCAAAACAGGTATAGTAGGTCAGCTTCCTACAAAAGCACAGAAACCATCTGGAACTTTTAACAGAGGGAAAATGAAACTGGAAACTGACTTTGCAAGTAATAAAGAAGCTGAGAAATCACGGGTAAAATAAACCAGAGATTGGCGACAGCAAGAAGATGTGGTAACCCCTATGGGTGAAGGGGCACTTGGCTCCAATAGAATTGCCAGAACCCATCAGCACTGTTCAGTAGTAACTGAGACCATTAAGGGATATTTGGTTTGGCAAAAACTGGATCTTTGGAAGTGACACTATAAGCAGCGGAAAGAAAGAGAGAATAGAACTTTGGACTTTTGTCTCTTGTTGCTGTCTGATCTTCTGCAAGTACTATCTATTGGGCAGCCCACCCAGAAGCCGAGAACAAAGGAGCCTGGGAGCTAGTTAGTTACCTATGATAGGAACTCGCAAACAGAAAGGCAGGGCGGTATCTGATTACAAACTGGACAGTAGTGAATGACTGTGTCGCTTTACTAGTCTTTCTGGCAGAGTATCTTGTCACAAATGTTCTTTGGCATGGGAGGTAATATAACTTAGTAGTTGAGAGGGCTCATTCTGACTCTGAAGTCAGAAGCCACTGGCTTTGGAATCCTGCTCTGAGTACTTCCCACTTAAGTCACGTTGGGTGAATCGCTGAACCTCTTCAAGTCCCGTTTTCTCATATATAAAATGTGAAGATTAAATGACGTGAAGCACTTAGCATAAAGCCTAGCGTGAAACAGGGATCCTGGGAAGAAGCCAAACTGTTTATCCTCCATAAACAGTACCTAATATAATTATCAGGTATAACATGAAATCTCTAGATTAGTTTCATTGTCACTACTTCAGTGTCTATATGAAATGAACATCTTCCAATACATCACCTTATGTATTTCCTCAAGAGTCAATTGTCTGTTCCTTCCCTTAACTCTGGGGTTTTTGTGTCTTTCTTAAACATTTGAATGACTTGTTAATATGGTCTAGTTATTAATCCTTTATCGCATTTCATATTGCTTGAAGCTAAAGAAGTTGTCGTTCTTACACAAAACTGAAAAATCCTCCATTTTCTTCTGGGTCTCTAGAATAAGATTATGATGTATAATGACTTACCTGATCCCAGAATGTTCTCTGCTGCCTCCACACTGCAGCTGCCCAGAAGAAGGACAGGGAAAGACATGTGCCTTCCCGTTAACAGCGCAAACTGGAAGTTGCACACAGCTCAGCCTCTTACGTACTCTCACCTAGGACTGAGTCCCATGACCACATCTAATTGCAAGGGACGCTGGGAAATGAAGTTTTATCTTAAGTAACCATATACTTAGCTCAAAGTCCATTGCAATTGAAGAAGAGACAACACGTTGGGGAAAACTGCAAGCTTCTGCCATTCTGCTATTCTTTTTTTTTGTTTTTGCCCATAATGAAAACTTTATTGAAAAACTGATACCAAAGTAGGAGATGACTGTTGTGTTCCTTATATAATTCAACAGAGTTGCATATATTGGTAGATTAACTAGAATCCCTGAACGGATAAGATTTTCCATGCTATAACACAAATTCAGAATGTTATATAGATTCTCTAGTGTTGCTTTCTTTTTTTAATGTTTTTTAAAGGATTTATTTATTTATGCATACAAGAACTGGGGGACAGGCCAGATGTGCGGGAGGGTGAGAGGATTCACCAGAGACAGAGTGGGGAACAGAACAGGCAGACTGATGAAATACACTGCTGAGGGGAGCAGCAGGCGAGACAGGAGAGGTCTGCTGTGCCATGTGGGTTGCTCCCTGGCCGGCCGGGGATCGAACTCGTGCTGCAGAGGCTGAAGATTGCTTCATAGTGCAGTGCTTAACCCCTTGCGCCACCAGGGAGGCCCTCTTTTTTTTTTTTTTTTAAAGATTTATTTATTTATGCATACAAGAACTGGGGTACAGGCCAGAGGTGTGGGGGGTGAGAGGATTCAGCAGAGACAGAATGAGGAGCAGAACAGGCATATCTACTGATACACTGCTGAAAGGAGCAGTGGCCGAGGCAGGAGAGGTCTGCCGTGCCATCGTGGAGTTGCAGAAAGCAATTGGCTCTTCCAGTTGTGTGGGGCTCTGAAATCTCAGGCCACAGGCAAAGAGTGACTCTTGCAGAGCTATGTTCTCTTCCATTTTTGGTTGCTGTCTGGCTAGCTCTGACTGGGGTCCATCCCTCCGCAGGGATGTTGCTAAAAGTAGCAAGAAGCAGCAGACACTGCTCAGTGTTATAAATCTTTCTCATTTACCCCTTTGCTATTGCTTCGGATGCCTGTGAGCTGCTTTCCAACATCTTGCTGGTCTTTGTGAATGTTGTGCTTAGCTAAGATTCTGTTTCCTTAGAAGAAAGAGAAAATGGATACTGGGGGAGACCTAGCACTCTTTGCCACAAATGCCTATTGATTTGTACAGGTTCTTAATTTTACTCTGTGTAATGAGTCAGCAATATGTAAAAGGCACAGAGCCAGCAAATTAGAAAACTGGCACCCTCTGATTGCCATATCATGCAGTATCAAAAGACTCACTGTGAAAGAAGAAACTGAGACAGCTTCCCTCCCATCATCAAAAAACAGTACAGCTAAACTTTTGCTAGTTTTGATATGATTTGTATAAATGCTCAAAGATTATTTTATAACTGCCAATAAAACTGACTTTCTGCACTCTGTCAAATACTTGATTGTGAAAGTTTACTAAAACAGGTACATGGTAACTCTAAAAACTCTTAAGAAAACCCATGTGCCGTTGTTTTTTTAAATTTATTTTTGCGTGGAAGAGCTAACCCATATAGCTCCCTGGTCAGGGATCTAACTCAGGCCATAGTGGTGACTGCGTGAGACTTAACCCCTAGGTCACCAGGGAGGCCCCAACCCATGTGCTGTTTTAACTTTTCAATGTGGTTGTCAGTTTCCTGAAGTTACTTCAACCATTTTTTATTCTCTTTTAGTTATATTTGATGTAGATTTGGAGCTTATAACATATTTTCAACACCTCAGGATGTTTTTTCCCTTCTTATATTATAAAATAAACCATTAAAAAGCATGAGAAACTAACGATCGTCACAAAGAGATTTTTCTTACTCTTCTCAACGTGTTCATTTTCTTTCTTACATGTCATTCTCGTGATGTTCATTTTGTCGCATAAGTCTCCAGATTCCTTCATCTCTAGCATTAAAAATACCTTCATTAAGGGATCATGCTCAGCGAAATAAGCCAGAAAAAGAAAAATACCGGATGGTCTCACTCATAGCAGGAATCTAGAAAACTTAAATAAGGGACCAGGAAAATGAATAACTATAGGAAAGTGAAAATCAAAATCAACAAAAAACTATGAACCAGAGACACTTTTTGGGGGGTGGGGGGACGGGAGGGGAGGGATTGGGGTCAGAATGGGGGGTTGAAATTGTATGGGGAATATAAAAATAAAATTTATTATTTAAAAAAAAAAAGAAAATAGAACATTTGGAAAGTGGAAATACAAATTCATCTAGGAGCCCACTATTTCATTTTTTGCATGTTAACTTTGTTTTTTTTTCTCATAAAAATAATAAGACATATTTTTATAATTGCAGTTACTTTTGGGAATACTAACTTATTTTCTTCATATAATGGCTCACAATTTCCCAATGCTTTACCCAGATTTTAAATGAATCATCTTAAGTGATATTTTGTCAGGATGATAAATCAGAACTTTAGAAAAAAAATACCTTCATTAGTTTACACTGTCAAAATACAAATTAAATACCCATTTTATTTGCATATGGAGACTGTTCTAAACAAAAGTTCTCAAACAAAGTCAACAAACTTTTAAGAAGTTTATATTATTATAGTTATTTATACTGATCTGAAATATAAGGGATTTTGGTCTATTTTGTTCACTGCCATATGCTTGGTACCTAGAATAGTAGTTGGTGGACACTCAGTAAGTATTTATTGGGTTAGTGAATTAATGGATATTTCTTTGAAGTAGTCCTAAAATACACTAGAAAATATTTAGCCAAAGTAGTTGGAAGAGAGTTGGGTCTTTTCAATTCTAACAAGGAGAAGGCATGGTGGAGTTATATAATCCAGACTATTAAAATTCACGAAAGTATTCAGACTGGGGAAACAGCAGTTAACCTGAGTGTAACATCTCTGAATATTCATACCAGGAGAGAGGGGGAGGGACAGAAACCGTGGGAACACAGTTATGTGATACAGTGTCTCAGAAATGTGTCTCTGGTGGTAGATAAAGGCTGAGAAGACACAGATCTAAATGATTGGTAACATTAATATTGAAACAAACATTTTCGAGTGTTCTTCATATAGTCTCCTGCTCTTTTTTTTTTTATAAAGATCTATTTATTTATGCATACAAGAACTGGGGTACAGACCAGAGGTGTGGGGGGTGAGAGGAGTCACCAGAGACAGAGTGGGGAACAGAGCAGGCAGACTGAAATACACTGCTGAGGGGAGCAGCGGGTGAGACAGGAGAGGTCTGCTGCACCATGTGGGTGGCTCCCTGGTCAGGGATCAAACTTGTGCTTCTGTGGCTGGTGGTGCAAGGGGTTAAGACACAGCCTGTGAAGCTGTCCGTAGTCTCTTACTCTTGGAACAAATTTGAGAAGTGGTTTCTATTGCTCTTTTCATTTTACAAATGTAGAAACTGAGCTGTGGAGATGAGTGACTAGTCCAAATTCCCACAGCCGATGATTCACAGGGCTGAGACCTGAAGGTTTTGGACAATTAAGGTCAGTTTAGATAAGAAGTCAGTCGTGCTGTTTCTTTTGTTCTTTGTTTGCTTTTCTCCGCTGTGTTCTTTATTTGCTTGTTTGTTTTTTAAGGGTGGTGCTTTGTACTATTGGCCTTCAGCTGCTCCAAGGGTCTTGCTGCCTCTCATTCCCTTCTGCAGCCTCCTTTCTTCTTGTTAAAGATATTCTACTAGAGGTGTAATTTGTTTATGCGCCCTGAGTTTTAATGAAGTGCTTTTTAAAATATATTTATTAGGGCCTCCCCGGTGGCCCAGCCGTTGAGTGCTGGGTTGCGAAGCTGCTGGCAGCCTCTGCAGCGCCAGTTTGATCCCCGGCCACCAGGTGAGGGTCCCACATGGTGCGCAGACCTCTCCTGCCACCCACTTCTCCCCTCAGCAGTGTACTTCGTCCGTCTGCCTGTTCTGCTCTCCGCTCTGTCTCTGGTGAATCCTCTCACCCTCCCACGCTCCTGACTGTACCCAGTGCATGTATAAATAAATAAATAAATCTTTAAAAAAATAAAATAAAATAAAATAAATTTATTACATCATCCAATGTATGATTTCCCCGTGAAATTCCCAACAATTCACCCGTGCACCATCACCTTAGTCCCCTGTGCTTTTCCCACCCCGTCATGATCCCTCTCCTTCCGCCTCCCCTACAGAATGTCTCTGGTTATGGTTGCCTGTTGATTTTGATTTTTACTAATAAAGTGATCTTTTCTATTGTCTAAAATGATGCATATATTGCTGAGTCTTTAAGAAGGAAATAATGATGATGAACCTTAATTCTATGCTTACAGATTCCTGGAAGAGCTATTCTGTAGAAGCACTGTTATGGACTGAAAATTTGTACCTCACTATATTCATATGTTGAAGCCCTAAACCCCAGTACCTTTGGTGATAGAGCCTTTCGAAGATGGTTAGGGTTAGATGAGGTCATGAGGGTGGGATCTCATGATGAGATTAGTGGTCTTATAAAATAAGGAAGGGAGAGAGCAATATCTTATTCTCGCTCCCTGCATATATGACTGAAGATTGGCCATGTGAGGCCATAAATGTCTGTGATCTGAAATCCGAATAGAGGGTTCTCAACAGGCTCTGAATTGACTGGCACCTTAATCTTGGACTTCCCAGACTCAAGAACTGTAAGAAATAAATTTCTGCTGTTTAAGTCACCCAGTCTGTGGATTTTGTTATGACAGATCAAGTAGATTAAGACATGATCTATAGTGCTTTGATCCCCAAACTTTGATATGAACATCTTGGCCAGCAAGGTGGATGGGTAACTAGTCAAGATGGAACACTGTTTTTACCTAGACTGGAGACTGACTTAAATGACCTTTACATGTATTCTTCCTCCTGAGCCTGAACCTCGATTCTGCTTAGGCGCCTAAGGGAATTACATGTATTCTTCCTCCTGAGCCTGAACCTCGATTCTGCTTAGGCGCCTAAGGGAATTCAAGTGGAAGTGGAGAACTTTTTCATAGCTGGTGTGAGAGGCAGTGAGAGAAAGAAGAAATATGGCCCATTTGTCAATACCAGTCACCGAAAGTGGATAAGAATAAGAATCTCACTTGGGGTGGGGGGTGGATTAAGCTCTTAAACTAAAAATAAAATGAATTGTACTGGCAAAAAAAAAAGTAAGAATCTCAAAAGAGAATCCACAGAAAGTAGAATCCCAACAGCTTGTACAGTCATTTAACTTGTAGGTAATTATGGAAGCTGAGGTTATTGACTTCAAATCTTTCTTCCTTTGTAATATAAGTGGTTAATGCTATAACTTTGCCTTAAACCACTGCTTTGGTACAGCCCACAAAGTCGTATTTCTCTTTGATAAAGTTTAAAATATTTTTCTAATTTTTATTTTGGTTTCTGTTTTTAACTTGTTTTTTTCCATGCATTATTTAGAGTTGTATTATTTGGGGATTTTCCAAAGATCTTTCTGTCACTGATTTCTAAATTATTCTCATTGTTGTTATGTAACACACTTTGCATAATTTGAATGCTTTTAAATTTATAGAGACTTGTCTTATGGCCCATAGTATAATCTATTGATATCTTGGTAAATATGCCATGTGTACTTGAAACAGACATGTATTCTGCTTTTAGTGGAGAGAATATTTTGTAAGTGTTAACATTCATGGCCACATTCGTTGGTAGTGTTAGTCAAGTATCCTATATACTGGCTGATTTTCTGTTTACCTGTTGTATTAACTATTGAGAGAGGGGCATTTCAATCTCTGTCATTATAGAATTACCTACTTCACCTTTCAGCTCTGTCAGCTTTTGTTTTAGGTATTTTGAAGCTCTGTTACCAAGCTGATACACATTTATGATTGTTATATACTCTGGATGAATTGACTCCTTTATCATTATGAAATGACTCTTTATCCTTGACATTTTTTGCTCTGAAATCTACTTTGATATTAATATAACCACTCAGGCTTTATTTTTACTAGTGTTAGCATGGTATTATATATTTCCCATGCTTTTACTTTCAACCTATTTGCATCCTTAAATTCATAGTGGTTTTCTGATATGGAATACATTTGGATTTTACTTTTTCATCGAATCTGACCTCAAAGATTGTTATTATTATTTAGTTGGTATCTCAAACTTGTAAAAGTTCTTTATTGTGTGGTGTGTGTGTGCATGGCGACATATGTATATATATTTTATAAATAGAGGTACGTATATATATTGGACAGTTAGAGAGTGTGATCAAAAATCTTTCCTGACAGGGTAAGCATGGAGACCATGACTTTAGGGAGAATGTAAACAAGTAACCAATCCTTACTTCAGTTGAACAGAAATAGAAATGGAGGGTGAGACAGATACTGGACACCACATAGCTCTTAACTGAGTGGCACCCTTGGAATAATTTATGTGAATGATGCTCCCTGGAATTGTAATCAGCTATGACTTTTGCTTGAGGATCCAGTTGGAGGGAAGGGTTACAGAGTCACGTGTGAAAACAACCGTGAGGGGTCAAGCAAACTCTTCTGATACACACCACTGCTCAAGAATTCAGAAAGATTGTCCTGTGGAGAGAGATGTGTATACCAGGTGAAGTGTTGGAGGGGAGGAGACTAGACAGAAGTGATCTGGAAACCTGCATAAGGTCTGTTGAGTCTGCGGCTGAATACTAAGCTGTGCACAGGCAGGGCTTAAATTTGCGTATGTCTGAGAGTTCTGAAGAGAAAAGTTTCAGGTATTGCCTCTGAAAAGGAGATATTTTATACAAGTTAATGCTTACAAAACATGCTATTCAAATGCTTTACTTGAGTAGACAAGTATATTGTTAAAGCAAATTGGTAAGCACCGATTTTTAAAATGATAACTTTAAAGACTAAATGTGTATATAGACTGTCTAAAGACTATCTCACTCAACATCAGTCTTCTTCACTTTATTTTGTGAGCTTCCAAAAGCAATCTAAAGCCTGATATTTTCCAAGGTGTGTATTGAAGGTGTGAATTTCCCTCAGCCCTTGTAGGGAAACACTTTTGAATTCATTTCCCTGACATGAGATTGCTCTCCCCAAAGCAATTTCAGAGGAAACATTAAATGCTGTAGAGCTACAATTGGAGAAATGGGTGCCACAAAGTGTTTTTAATCAGAGCTGTATAGGAATACATTTAATCACTGTGCAATAGAAGACGTGAAAGGAACAACACTTTGTTTAAGGCACTCATTGACTGAGAAGTTCATTTAAACGGGCCTTCTTTTTCTCCCTTGTCTCTGGCTTTGCATTTTCAATTTTTTTGCCCAGTTCAAACTCAATATTACTGTTTGGTAGCTATTCTGCAGCCCACCCTTACTACCAGCTCCCAAAATCTTTATCCTTTGAACTATAAATGGAAATCCACATGTTTTGGGTTGTGTCCTTGCGGGCTGTAGTTGCCTCTGACAATTCCTTTTTCATTTGAGAAAAGCCAGAGTGGTGCTGTGTATTTTCAGTCATATTCTCCCTGGTATCAAATGTCACAGCTGGGTTTCATGAAGGTTTATTTGTATTATAATAGCATTTCCTTTAGATCTCAAGGGGCCTCTATCTCTAAAATCACTTGTCTACAGGAACTTCAGGGAGAATAACTTGACCTTTTTAAAAGTAAACTTTCCAGCTGAGTATCTCCCTCTGGATCTAGGTTCATATGACTCTGTGTGTGTGTGTGTGTGTGTGAGAATGTGGGCATGGTTTGAGTTTTTAGGTTAATGTGGATTTTGACTTTTAAGGTGATATAGTGTGTCTTTGACTTTCCAAACAGAGAGAACTTTAGTTGATTGTGGTTATGAGTAAACTCTAATAACTGTGGCAAGATAATTTATTGAGATCTTAATGAATGCTCTTCCTCCCCATTCCAGAAAGTTAGCCAATTCTTTTTGTGTTCCTTCCCAAATTTTTATCTCTGTAGGCAGAAATCAGGTGACTAGTCGTCCCACTTTACTCAGGACTTGGGGAGAGAGTTCATGGAACATGGAACTTCCAGTACTAAAATTAGGAAAGTTCCAGGCACACTGGGACAAGTTGGTCATCCCAGGCAGTATTCATGTATAAGACAATTTCCATCTGGAATTTTCCCTAAACCCTGAATTCACTGAAGAGAGGTGTCTCTAAGAGCAAAAGGAGCGAGGCTATCATATTTATGTCAACTTGCAATTAAAACATAACTCCCATTCTCTCTCTCTCTCTCTCTCTCTATATATATATATATATATAACCTAATATATATATAGAGAGAGGTGTTTTATATATATATATATATATGTATGTATAAAACCTAATGAACACATATGAGTAACTAATATCCAGATCAAGAAAGAGATTATTTCCAGAATCTCAGAAGCCCCCTTGTGCATCTTTTTAGTCACTTCCCCCTTGAATAACCATGTAAGGGGAGAAAAATAAATTTCCATCTATCCTTCTGAGTTCTTGGCTGAGACTTACTGTAATAAATGACAGATTAACAGGAGGAATAAAACCAAATTTATTAACATGTATGCCTTACAAAATCCTGGCTTAAATGAGTTCAGGAGACTAGAAAGAAGAGTTGCCCACACAAGCTCAGTCAGCAGACTACAACACCCACCATGCCTTGCATCTCTGAGGGGAAGTGATATTGCTTCTCCACTCATGGAAGGAAGGAGAAGGTCATAGAAAAGCTCTACAAGGGTTTGCTGGACCTGTGGTTCAGAGAAGTGACAATCTTCCCTTTTCTGCTTTTTTCAGACTAAACCTGTTTTGCTGTAGGAATAACTGATTGCTTTTGTTCGAGGTTGACAGCCTCATGTGTAGATAGGAGAAACCCAGGAAAATTGAGTAAAACTTTTTGAAATGGCCCTAGAGACCACCTTAATTGCCATCTTCAGTTAAAGACAAAAGAAACATGTTTGGGGGGGGGGGAGGCTGGTCATGGGAGTTTATAAGCAAAACACAGTAAGATTGTTATGCAAATTTAAGCTGGCACCGTCTACCTTGTTAAGAGTTTCTTGTGATTTGAAGTTATCATCCTCTTCCTAGTACTAAGAGGGAGATACCCTTACAAATGGAGATTAATCTTATAAATGTATATTTCCCTCACAAAGTGTTTTAGAGCCTCTACCAGATCTGCTTTTTCTTAGAAATATGCCACTTCCCCTATTATCTTTATGTAAAACACAGATGAGTTTTACGTGGTTTTAAAATGAATATAGGGGCCTCCCTCTGGGATTCACTAGAGACAGAGTGGGGAGCAGAACGGGCAGATCTACTGAAGTACCCAGCTGAGCAGAGCAGTGGGCTGGACAGGAGAGGTCTGCTATGCCGTGGGGGTCAGCAACCTGGCTGGCCTGGGATTGAACTCGTGCTGCAGTGGCTGTGGATAGCTTCACAGTGCTATGACTTAACCCCTTGAGCCACCATGGAAGCCCCTGTGGATAGACTTTCACATTGTTTCCATATTTTGAGCACTGAGAATAATGCTGTAATGAACATGGGAGCGCAGATAGCTCTACAGATAGAGATGTTATTTCCTTTGAATATATACCTAGAAGCAGGACTGATGGATCACATGGGGATTCTAAATTTTTGAGGAACCTCCATGCTGTTTTCCAAAGTAGCACCAATTTACATTCCCACCAACAGTGCACAAACAGGGGTTTCTCAAAAACACCTTTGGTTTAGATAATTCCCTACAAAGAGTCACAGAACTCACTGAAACCTATTATGTTCACAGTTACATTTATTGTGGGAAAAGGCTACATTAAAAGCCTAAGATGCATAGGGCAGTGTGGCGGGTTCCAAACTCAAAGCTTGCATTGTTCTAGGGACACATTACTCTCCTGATATCAATGTGTAACAATGCACAGAGGGTATTGTTAACAACATTCCATGCTTGTTGGCAATCTGGCAAACTAGCTCAAATTTTGGTGTTCAGTCTTTATTGAAGCTTCATTATGCAGGTATGATTGATTAAATTGTGATGGAATTCAATCTTCAGCCCCCACCTCCTCACCACCCCCCGCCTGCCCGCATCACATGGTTAGTGTACCTAGTGTGGCCTGTCCTCACCAGAAAGATTATTCGACATAGCTGGTCCCATCTTGCATCATTTCAGTGTAAACTCTCAGGTATGGTTCAAAGAGCTCATGATGAATAACAAAGACACTCCTATTGCAGAGGGATTTCCAGGGGTTTAGAAGTTACCTCCAAGTGCCAGGACAAAGGCCAGAGTAATCCTGAAAGGCCAAATTCCTTACCACACAAGGTCCTTTTCCCTTTCATCTAAAAGACTCCTGGATTCTGGTAGAACAATGAGAAGGGGATTGTCCTGACAAGGATTGCGCTATCTGCCTCATGGGAATGGATACTCAAAGCAGAATTTAAGATGGTTTCTAGAAAACAAAGCCATGTTGCAGCTCTGTGTTTTAAGGTTTTGTTCTTTCTTTTTTTAATCCCAGAACTACTCTGCTTGTGCAGGAGTACCAGGGCATCAATTGAGAACAACCCTCAGCCACGACTTTCATTATAATTATTATCCCTCTTCACAATTTATATCTCATTATTAATACTCAAGCTCTTTCCCCCTAGGGTGGGATGATTCTGAGGTCTGTGGATCTGTTCCAATTGCCCAACAAAGTATTTGGATTTATAATGCATTTCATTGCCTTTGCCCTCCCTACCAGGTGATTTGTGTTCAACCCCAGTGAACAACTTGCCTTTGAATCTTTGTCTCAGAGTTGGCTTCTAGAGGTTCCCAAACCAAGGCGCAACTCTTAAAGGTTCACTTTTTTAAAATGGGCTTATTAAGAATAAGGGAATGGGAGCTTGATGGTTCCTCTACACCATTACTTCTCTGTGGTTCATTGCAATGGAGTCTCAGGTTAATAACATCACTCCAGGCAAACACGTGGGCCAGAGAGTATTCTCCCTCATGTGCTTTGGAATTATTTTTTTGCTGTGAGTTCATTTTCAGGGGCAGTTATTTTTCATGAGTCCGCTGTGTGCCCTGAGCTGAGGACGGTGTCTCAATTGGATGGCTTAACATTTACCTCTGCTCTGTTTTTTGCAAAATTCATAGATTAGGGGCTCCCTGCTGGTGCAGGGGTTAAAAACAGCGCTATCAAGCTATTACCAGCCACCGCAGCACGACTTCGATTCCCCTGCCTGCCTGGGAGGTGACCCACATGGCTCAGCAGACCTCTCCTGTCCTGCCTGCTGCTCCCCTCAGCAGTGTATTTCAGTCAATCTGCCTGTTCTGCTCCCCACTCTGTCTCTGCTGAATCCTCTCACCCGCCACAATTCTGGCCTACACCCCAGCTCTTGTATGCATACATAAATAAATCTTTTTTAAAAATCATAGATTAAAGATCAATTTTATGTAAGTTTCTTAGTGGAGGACACTCATTCTCTAAGGTAGTGCAAACTTGTACCCACCCCATCAGGGACCAATCGTGGGGTTCAGTATCTTGCAGGTAACTCTTTTTTTTACAGTGGCCCAAAGTGGGTGCTGTGCTTATGTATATTTCACTGCTTTCTTTGAGGAAAGAGAGACCCTTTCCTAGTGCCCACCTGTATTTAAGGAGAGCCTCGGTATGGTTTCCTGATTTGACTTGCTCCTTCAGCTTGGACTGCAGCTCTCTTCTTGTGACAATAGCCTAGTCCCGTCATTGTGTCTCCAGGCTGCCTACTTCCAAAGCGGCGTGACTTCAATTCTTTCTACTGCTTGATTCTAACATCCTTTCTTCAATGCCTGGGGATTTGCTTTTGAGCTCAACTATGTTTCAGAAATGTATTTTCACAACTTGTCCAGCATTTCTATGTTAGGTGTAAAAGGGACTCTAGCCTCTTGCTAGATAACAATAGGTTACCCTGATGCAAAGCTGCATAAACTCTCAGCATGTCATCCTGTCCACAATGAAGACTTTTTTCTTTGCATTCTACAGTCGATTAGTTCTTCACAGTCCATCCTGGGAGAGGATCTTGGCTTAATTTTATGTAGCCACAAAGTTTCCCAAAGCAAAAGAGGCCTCCAAGAGGAATTAAAGCTTCTCTCCTGACTCACCTGCTGCTCCCCTCAGCAGTGTATTTCAGTCAGCCTGCCTGTTCTGTTCCTCACTCTGTCTCTGTTGAATCTTGTCACCCCCCACACCTCTGGCCCGTACCCCAGTTCTTGTATGCATAAATAAATTCATCTTTAAAAAAAATAAAGAAAGAGGGTATGATTCTAGGTTAGCTAGAAGAGGTTTGTAAGTAGTCAAGACACAAGTTGAGGGAAGGAACTGTCAAATGTAGCTCTCTATACCACTTAAAATCATTGACTTGTCAGTCAGGAGGCCATCTGGACAGATCTTAACCTTCATTGAGTGCTGAGGCAGGGGTCTTAAATAAGTCTGTGTCGTCAGGGGTCTGTATTGAGATTACAGTCAATTAAATGAAATTTTCAAATGATTTGATGTTTTTAACAGATATCCCAAGAAAAGTTTAATCACTATAATAGTAACCATTCATGCCCATGTAAAATATTGTCTGAACAATCTCATATATAAAGTTGGTCAAGTAGGAATGGATACTGAATTTAAATTGAGTGAACAGGGGTAATCCGCAGCCTCTGCAGCACGAGTTTGATCCCCGGCCGGCCAGGGAGCAGCCCACATCTCGCGGCAGACCTCTCCTGTCTCTCCATCTTCTCCCCTCAGCAGTGTATTTCACTCAGTCTGCCTGTTCTCTTCCCTGCTTTGTCTCTGGTGAATCCTCTCACCGTCCCCCACCCCCTGCATCTCTGGTCTGTACCCCAGCTCTTGTATGTATAAATAAATAAATCTTTAAAAAACAAATAGAGTGAACAGCCAATAAGTCTATAATTTAGGGTGAATTAGAGGCTTGTCCATAAAAATAATTTGCCTTTATATGAAGAAGCCTTACCAGGAACACAATTTAAGAGGGCTTTAAAAAATTATAGGTACTTATCCTCGTTTTATAAAAGCTCAGTCAAGGAGACTCTCCGGGTGTCAACTGAAATCTAGCACACTTCCTCAATCTCATTCAGCAGATTCAAAATATGGATTCATTACATCCTCTACATTATGTTCATTAAAGAGGCCTAACCTAGGGCAGTCATATAATATAACAAAGACGCATTTTCCTTCCACTATTTTTTTAATATATACTTTTTCCACTTAGAACATTTTAAAACTTATTCTTTTTTAAAAAAAGATTTATTTATTTATGCATACAAGAACTGGGGTATAGGCCAGAGGAGTTGGGCGGCGGGGGTGGGGGGTGAGAGGATTCACCAGAGACAGAGCGGGGAACAGAACAGGCAAATTGACTGAAATACACTGCTGAGGGGAGCAGCAGGTGAGTCAGGAGAGGTCTGCTGCGCCACGTGGGTATCTCCCTGGCTGGGGATCGAACTCATGATGCAGTGGCTGCGGACAGCTTTATAGGTTGTGTCTTAACCCCCTGCGCCACCAGGGAGGCCCTTAAAACTTATTCTTTTACTTCAATGACTTCTTAGATCATAAGAAGATTGTAATAAGGGTTAACATTTTAAAATTAGTCAGTTATTTACATGTCCATATAACTTTGGGGGTTCATTTTTACTTCTCTCTAGGTGCACATGTTTCACTCACCCTCCTCCAAACCTCCTGTGACAATGCTCTATTAATAGGGGTTAACTTTATTTTTATTTTTTTTTAAGATTTGTTTATGTATGCATCAAGAACTGGGGTACAGGCCAGAGATGTGGAGGGGATGAGAGGACTCACCGGAGACAGTGGGGAACAGAACCGGCTGACTGACTGAAATACACTGGTGAGGGGAGCAGCGGGTGAGACAGGAGAGGTCTGCTGCGCCATGTTGGTAGTTCCCTGGCTGGGGATCAAACTCGTGCTGCTGTGGCTGCGGATAGCTTCATAGGTTGCATCTTAACCCCTTGCACCACCAGGGAGGCCCCAATAGAGGTTAACTTTAATAAGATCCTCCGAGGTGACCTCTTCTGTATCTCATTTTGTGTGACACCACATGCACCTGATTAAGATTTTGTTTTGTTTTGTTTTATTGCATCTCAACAGTACTTGTCAAACCAGAAACAGGAAGGGCGAGGCTCATATTTACCAAAACCTGTGACATGATTGTAATTCTCATCGGTCTGTTGTCAGACATGAAAGGGAAGCGTCCCTCATCTGGCACTCAGGGCGATTTCAAGAAACAGTAGGAAATTGCCAATGGAATTCAAAATCCCTTCCTCTGGAGTACTTTTCTCACTCTTTCAATCTCTCCATCCAAGGAGACAAGTTAAGTCACCAGTTGAAGTGAAAAACTTGTACATTTCTGCAGAGATTGAAATACTGATGATAAATTATATACTGGCCTCAGTGGTATAGACAATATTTTCCCAGGATTCATTATATTTCCTAGGACTTTGCAAAATGCCATTTATAATTGTAAGTATTTTGTTGAGAAATTTTCCATTTAAGCAAATACAGCTCTTTTAGGACTGCTGGCTTATGGCGAGCCAGCCCTGGCTGCCCTCTGTTAGTTGTGGCTTCTAGGGAGCCAAAGAGTCATAGATAAATATTAAGACTGGTAAAGACAAATAGAAAAAAAATCCAACCTTGATACACTTCAGATATATTGTCAATAATGAAACTTTTCAGAGATAAATGAAGCCTTTTGCATTGGTCTCTCCAACCTATTCTCCACCTCCAGTTCACCCCATGCTGGATTTGTCAAAATGTTATATTTGCCAGACTTAGATATTTAATAAGTAGAATTATAACTCTATATATGTAAATATAAATAACATAAGTATTATATATGTATGTAATATATGCTTTTTTCATTTTGCATTTTTCAAATGTTATATAAATATTATTATAAAACACAGGTCTTGCAACTTCCTTTTCCTGTTAATATTGTATTTTTTTAAGATTTATATATATTGATATATGTAGCTTTGGGTCATTTAAACAGTTGGCACAGTATTTTGATTTTTGATGTACTACAGATTATTCATTCGGCTATCGATGCACATAAGAGTTATTCCAATTTTATACTATTACAAACAGAAATTCAACTCACAGAAATTTTTTAGCATCTCTGTAACCATCCGTGTAGTAATATCTTTACACTATATTCCTAGAAGTGGAATTGCTGAGTTTATTCTGTCCCAATGTCACAATCTTATTGTTTATATAGCTTTATGATGAGAGTGATATTTCATAAAAGAAATCTCCCCTTCTTGATTGTTTAAAATGTCATCAGCAAGCCTTGGTACTATGTGCTCTCATAAGAATCTTAAAATCAGCTTTGCAAGGTCTGCAAAATATAGAACAGATGTGAGAAAACAAAAGCTGAATCTTTCGGTCAATTTCTATTTACCTCAACCCCAACAATAACAAATAGCATGCTGGGAATTTTTAGGAATGACATCAAAGCAATCATTTCATTTTGGAGGAGTTGCTGTCTTTCTAATAACGAGTTATCATACCTGTGGCAGATTATGTAGTTATCCAAAGTATTCACTTCCCCTTTCTGGAAGAGCCTTACATGTCCATGTCCATTTGAGGGGAGATTTGGTCTATGATTTGCTTTAGCCAAGTTGATGTGAGAAAAATCAAGTGAGAAACAATCCCTTTAATTGAAGAAATCACTTTTCAGGTATGGATACAGAGTGGGAGGGCTCATTTCCAAAACTTTATCATTACCCCAAACGGAAACTCTGTACCCATTAAATCATAACTCCCCATTACTCCCTCCCGCAGCTCCTAGTAACCGCTATTCTACTTTCTGTTTCTAGGCATCTGCCTATTCTAGAAACCTCATGTAACTGGAATCATACAATATTTGTCATTTGTGTCTGACTTATTTCACTTAGCAAAATATTGTTAAGGGCCTCCCCGGTGGCGCAGTGGGTTGAGCGCTGCGCTGTGAAGCTGTCCGCAGCCTCTGCAACGCGGGTTCGATTCCCGGCCAGCCAGGGAGAAACCCACATGGCGCAGCAGACCTCTCCTGTCTCGCCCATTGCTTCCCTCAGCAGTGTCTTCGGTCCATCTGCCTGTTCTGCTCCCCGCTCTCTCTGGTAAATTCTCTCACCCTCCCACACCTCTGACCTGTGCCCGAGTTCTTGTATAAATGAATAAATCTTAAAAAAATATTATTAAGGTTCGACCGAATTTCAATTCAGGGACGCAGATCTGGGTAGAAAATCCAAATAGTATCTCTCTCATCCTTCTTATATTGTGTTCTGTGTGAATCCTTGGCTATTATATTCTACATGGTGAAGCATATGTAAGAATTTCCTTCCTTTATTAAGGCTGAGTGATAGTCCATTGTATGGATATGTTACATTTTGTTTGTTCATTATCTGTTGATACACACTGGGTTCTTTTTACCTTTTTGGCAATGGTGAATCATGTTGTGGTGAACATTGGTCCACAGCTATCTGTTTGACTTCCTGCTTTCATTTCTTTTGGTTATATACAGAGAGAAGTGGAATTGTTGGATCACCTGGTAATTCTATAACTTTATGAGGAACAACCGAAGTGTTTTCACACAGTGTCTGTACCATTTTACTGCCAGGCAGTAATATACGGTATTATCTTCCAAAGAGATAGTCATTTTGTTAAAAGTGTCTAACCTAGTCTGTCCTTTTCAGTAACTGTAATGTTTCATTTCAGATGGTGTACTTCCCGTCTCTAGAAGTTCTCTTTGGTTATTTATCTTTCACTTCTCATCTCACCGTGCTTTGAATACGTGAACATAGTTCTAACTCTTTTAGTGTCTTTTCCCGCTAAATCTGTCATCTCTGTCATTTCTGATTCTGTTTCAGATGACTGAATTTTTCCTCCTGGTTATGGATCACATCTTCCTGTTTCTTTGCACGTCTAATCATGTTTGCTTGGATGCTGAACTTTGTGATTTTACATTGTGGAGTGCTAAGTCTTTGTCTTTCTTTAAACAGCATTGGACATTGTCCCGGAAAGCCTTTAAATTACTTACAGATCAACTTGATCCTTATGAGGTTTGTTTTTAGCTTTATTCAGGTGGATTTAGAATAGGCTTTACTCAAGGACTGGGTTAACCTCTCTACATGATCTTCTAAGCTCTCCACTGAATAACTAAATGTTCAATACGTACTTTGTCTAGCTAGTTAAAACTCAGACATCTTACAGTTCTGTGTGGCCTCTGGGTATTGTTTCGATGACAGCTCTAATTTCCATTTTGCCCAATATCAGTATTTTCACCCTATACCTGTGTAGCATAGTATACAGCAACAGATTCAACAGAACCCCTATGTTTATTTTTAGAACTGTTTTGCTGCACCTTTCTCTCTTCCCTGATACTCTGCCACACAAATTATAACCATCTATATCTATGTCTCTTCAACTCAGCAATATTTCCCTGCTCAGCTTGGGATTCTGTGCCACAGTCTGGAAATTACCTTAGGCTGGAAACTGAGGAGACTGTATGACTCACCTCATTTGTTTGTTTGCCTTAGTCCATATTGTCCTATACTCTTTTTGTCCAGTGACCAAAAAATATAAAATATATTTTGACCACTTTTGTAGTTGTTTATGGTGGTATCTAGGTATGTTGAGTTCCACTTATTCTACTTATACTTATGGCTGAAAGTAGAAATCTCAGTGTGAGGTTTTTTTTTTAAGATTTATTTATTTATTTATTTATTTATACAAGCACTGGGTACAGTAAGAAGCGCGGGAGGGTGAGAGGATTCACCAGAGCCAGAGCGGGGAACAGAACAGGCAGACTGACGATACACTGCTGAGGGGAGCAGCGGGCGCGACAGGAGAGGTCTGCTTCGCCATGTGGGACCCTCACAGGTGGCCAGGGATCGAACTGGTGCTGCAGAGGCCTCAGGCAGCTTTGCAGCCCAGCGCGCAACCACTGCGCCACTGGGGAGGCCCTCAGTATGAGTTTTAAAATCCATATTTCTGGGTCTCCCTGGTGGTGCAGGGGTTAAAGACAGCACTATCAAGCTATCGCCAGCCACTGCAGCATGAATTTGAACCCTGGCCAGGGAGCTACCCACATGGCTCAGCGGACATCTCCTGTCTCACCCGCTGCTCCCCTCAGCAGTGCATTTCAGTCAGTCTGCCTGTTCTGTTCCCCATTCTGTCTACGGTGAATCCTCTCACCCCCCACACCTCTGGCCTGCACCCCAGTTCTTGTATGCATAAATAAATAATCTTGTAAAAAAATAAAAGCCATACTTCTTCCTGAAGAGCCTGGATATAAAAATCCTTCCAGTAATTCAGGTATGATGTCTACCTGGAGAAAATCATGGAAGCAGAGGTTAACTGTGGCTCTTCAGAGTTATTGAGAAAGACAAGTTTGGAGAAATTGAATTTGAAAAAGATGAAAGATTTGCTTGGAGCCCTCAACAGTTCCAGGAGTCATTAGGGGAGAGAGGGTATCTAATATAATAAATGCCATTGATATTCTGCCCATATCTTCTTGGTTTGCCTGAATCATGTGAAACCATGTACATTCCCAGCAAGCTGGTAGCTTCCCACTGCAAAATATCTGTGTAATTGTACTCTTTAGCTAAGGGCTTCCCCTGGCACTGCAAAAAAAAAAAAAAAAAAAAGAGGTACAAACTGTGCAGTGGTTCTGGGGAAAACTCTTTACCAAAGGGGGAGGGATAGGAATTGCTGGATAAATTCCTCAGTATCCTCAGCCTCCGATAGGCCCATTTTGAGGGTGTTCTGTACCATATCTTAGAGGATCCCCAGCAGAATTGAGTCTTTGTGAGCTGTCCTCCCTTTCCCTAGCTCCTCCCAGGTGCCTCCCATGACCATCTTCCAAATAATCTGTCTCATCAAAATCCTTGTGTGGGATCTGCCGTTAGAAAAACCCAAGTTAGGGCCTCCCAAGGTGGTGCAGTGTTTGAGCGCTGGACTGCGAAGCTGCCCGCAGCCTCTGCAGCACCAGTTCGATCCCGGGCCACCAGCGAGGGTCCCACATGGCGCACAGACCTCTCCTGCCGCGCCCGCTGCTCCCCTCAGCAGTGTACTTCGTCACTCTCCCTGTTCTGCCTCTGGTGAATCCTCTCACACCCCCTGCCCCCACATCTCTGGCCTGTATCCCAGCTCTTGTATGCAAAAATAAATAAATCCTTAAAAAAAAGACTGCATCTGATTTTTAGAAATCAGATTATATTAGGGTAAAATTGTTCAAAGTAGAATAAATTAATATAAACTATCAAGTATTGAGGGTCTAAGTGCCCTTGGATAGTCTGCTACAGGATCAAGAGTGATCAAAGATGCCGCAAATGTCTACCAACTTAGAGAATTCCTCTGATGCTTCCTCAATACCTAAGTTCTTATTTCAAGTTGAATGTCATATATTTTCCTCTTCATTTTAATTCTAGACCATGGACTGTTTGGGCAGATTGTGACCTGAATATGTTAATCATGTGGTCAATGCTGTTTGAGGGAGTCGTCTTGTAATTAATTTTATGTGGCAAAAGAAGAAAAATGATACCTAAAACTAGTTTTGATGCCTAGAAGAAATATCAGCTTTTGTAATAGCTTATGCAAATTGCTACAAAAGGGAATCATGCCTTAGAGAAATAAGGTGTTTTTGTTGAAGGATATCATGTCCAAACAACTTATAAATTCAGATTTCAGGATCATCAATTGTTAACTTTGTTTTTCCTTTTTTCACCCAAAGTTTGAGGAAATACTAAGTTCAAGCTAAGAAGATAATATACATTATAATCACATTAGTTCAAATGTCACCTTATATATATCTTTTGTTTTCACTGTTTATAGAACTGATTTAAATTTTTTTCATTGAAATAACATTGGTTTATAACTTTATATATATATATATATATATTATTTAAAGAGCTTTAGTGTTTTCTAAGAGCATTTTCCCATTTCACTCCCTTTATGACTTCCTAATAAAGTATGGCTAGAACATGAAGATTATCCATAAACAACAAAATGAGTAAGAATGCTAGATGATATAAGATGAATACCGTCCATGGGCCTCCCTGGTGGCGCAAGGGGTTGGGACACAACCTATGAAGCTGTCCGCAGCCTCTGCTGTCGGAGTTCAATCCCCTGGCCGGCCAGGGAGCAACCCACATGGCACAGCAGACCTCTCCTGCCTCGCCCACTGCTCCCCTCAGCAGTGTATTTTAGTCAGTCTGCCTGTTCTGCTCCCCACTCTGTCGCTGGTGAATCCTGTCACCCCCCCCCCACACACACACCTCTGGCCTGTACCCAGTTCTTGTATGTATAAATAAATACATCTTTAAAAAAAAAAGAGTAATACCATCCGAGATCAGGTAAAGATTCCAGTAGGGTGAGGAAGCGGTGGAATTTGGAGAGGAAAATGAGAGTTAGTCATCAGGGAGTGTTCCTAAGAGACTTTGGGGCCTGGTTCCTTTTCTCTGGGATGGTCTGGAATGGGAGGAGCTGGTACAAGACTCAGATGACTTTTGAGGGATCAGTGGGTGGAAGGAAGAGGCACACATCTCAGGTGTAGCCAAGCCACTACGGAGGCTAAAGAAACCTCTTATTTAGCAAGGCGCCAGAACAAAGGATACTGACATTGAGGGAGGTCCCTGAGAAGCTGAACCTGATGTCAGTTGCACATTAGGTGAGGCCTATGCCCATGTGCCTGGTATGGGGAAAGTAACCAAAGTGTTCTTAAACCTCTGAGACAGCAACAGTGAGCCTGAGACTGCCTGCGGTCAAATTGGAGAAGAGTAAAAATAGTGTCCCGGTGACCAAAGGCCATGATGGGATTAGGCACTTCAGTGATGAATGCCAGAACTCAGCGACAAAGACCAGATGAGCAAATTCAAATTCCTATTTCCTTCTGGTAGAAGACAGGATCTCTGTAACTAGAAACCCTCTTCATATTGAAGCCTGATTTGTAATAAGTCATCCAGAAAAACCCTAGCTTATTTCTGGGGAGAAAAGATGGAGGGAGTGAATACCAATTTATTAAAAAGAATCTGAGTTTCAAGTTGGAAATAGCTGTATTATCTTGAAGTGGGGGATCAATAGCTAAATTAAATAGAGTTAAGAATAAGTTAGTTTTTTAGGTCCCTTGAAAGTTTAATTATTTTAAATAAGATATATTTAAACATATTAATCATTTAAAGGGTTTCTATAGTAATTATTCTACAGTGAAAAATAGTCTCATAATTAATGAGTTTTCTAATTTCCAGCTAAATATTTGCATATCAGATTTAAAATTACATTTTTATGCACTCAGATTTTGGGGTTGTGAATTCAATATCCTCTACCTTTGTGCAGATAGGTCTCAAGTTGCCTTATCTCGTGGAAAAAGTTCTGCTATGGGCGGGATTATAGGCAGGAAATAGCTATCTTTATTTTCATCCCTATTTCTATTTCTATCTCTGTCTCTATCTCTATTTTTACCTCTCATTTCCCCTTCCCTGCTTTCTCACTCTCAAGATTTTCTGGGGTCTCTAAATTAGCTCCATCCCTGGTATTCTTGGTATCTGTGACAATATATCTTATTTTTTCTTTTAGCTCATCTGTTCTGGTTTCTGTTATTTGCAAATGGGATTCTTGACTAATACAAGAAATAATTAAAACATACAAGTCTTACATATGAATAAAATGGCAACACTTACCATTATGTTCTAAAAGAAGGCCAAAATAAATGGAGAGCTATGTAACAAGTGGGCATCCTAGTAGACACCTTGCTAGTTGGGAGGGACCCTATAGTTAATGTAGCATTTGTGGAACCACTCAGGAAAATAAAAGAGGGGAATGCTCCCTTCTGTTATTATCTAGGAAGGGAATGAGGGATCACATGACAGGGTCCAGCCAATGAATGCTACACTCCATCTTGAAGGGGTAATGTCAAGATTCGGGAAGTTTAGAAATTATTTGTATGCGTGGTGGTTCTAAGTCCATTGTTAGTGGTGGTGGGTGGTGCTGGAGCCAGCATCTACATCCTAACTATGGCAGACACACCCTAAGGTGACCCTCCAATGAGTCACTCCCTTGAAAAATCCCTGCCCTCTAACTGTGGGTAGAAACTGTGACTTGCTCTTCTTAGTCAACAGAAAAATACAAATGTGAGGAAATAGTCAGTCCCTTGATTATGCTGTATAACTCTGTCTTAGAGGACAGGATAAAAGAGATTTTAGCTGCTTTGATGAAGCAAGATGCTCTATCATGAGAGAGCCATGAGACAGAATTATACAGAGGACCACCGCTAGACAGTGAGAGTAGCCCAAGGCCAACAGCCAGCAAGAAAGCAGGGACCTCAGTCCTATAACCACAAGCACTGAATTCTGCCAACAACCAGATGATCAAAACAAGGGCCTAGAGACTCAACTGAGATTAAAGAGATGTTAAGTAAAATGTGGTACATGTTTCCTTTATACAGTATGTAAAATGTGGCAAATCTATAATATCTTGTTATGGAAAGATCTCCAAGATATATAAGTGAAAGAAGTTGTTACATGCATATAAGACATATACTTTTATAATACAATACAGTCTTTTATGGAATATGTTTGTATGGGTATAACACAAATTGGTAGTTTTTTATCTTTTGATTCTCTGATTTTTTTATCATAAAAAGTCATGTGCTCATATATGATGCATGATTTAAGAAATAATAATTAAAATGATTTTGGTGGGGGGGCCTCCCCAGTGGCACAGCGAGTTGAATGCAGCACTGTGAAGCTGTCCACAGCATCTGGAGTGCGGGTTTGATTCCCGGCCGGCCAGGGAGATACCCTCATGGCATGGCAGGCCTCTCCTGTCTCTACCGCTGCTCCCCTCAGCAGTGTGTTTCAGTCATTCTGCCTGTTCTGTTCCCCACTCTGTCTCTGGTGAATCCTCTCACCCTCCACACCTCTGGCCTATACCCCAGTTCTTGTAGAAATAAAAAAAATAATTAAAAATGATTACTTGATTAAAGAAAAATCCAGGATAGAGAAAATAGATGGGAGGAAAAATGCCAAAAATTGACAGTATATGTTTTGAAGCAGCAATTTCCCCCATAGGTATGTATTTCTGTCATAAGTAGACAAATATTCAAAAATAAACAACAATACAAATATTTATGGTAACTAATTTAAATTTCTCTCTGCTTGGTGGCGCATCAACCGCTCAGGTAGTGAAAAGAAATAAATACCTTAGGCTTTAAAATCCAAAGGCCTGTGAGCATATTCTGGTTATTATGGCCTATTCTGTTTGAACTTAGGCAAATTATTTACCACCTTCAAGCCTTAGTTTTGTCAACTGTTAAGATGGGTGAAGTAACACTACTTTATGTGATCACTGTGAGAGTTAAGTGGGCTAGTGTTCACAGTCCGGAACACTGCAGGTGGTTCAATAACCACTCATTCCTCCTTCACCATTTTTTAAAAAGATTTTATTTATTTAGATAAGAACTGGGGTGTAGGTCAGAGATGCGGTGGGTGAGAGGATTCACCAGAGGCAGAGCAGGGAACACAACAGGCAGACTGACGGAAAACACTGCTGAAGGATGCAGTGGGTGAGACAGGAGAGGTCTGCTGCACCATGTGGGTTGCTCCCTGGCCGGCCTGGAATCGAACCCATGCTGCAGAGGCTGCAGACAGCTTCACAGCACTGCGCTCAACCAGCTGCGCTGCAAGGGAGGCCCTCCTTCACCATTTTTTAGGTTGCCTTGATGATGGAACACCCCTCCGTGGTCCTGTACTAGTTTTCATTTATTTTCCTTAGACTAGCTTGTACTCCTGGTTTGTATATAATTACAACTACAGCTTAATTTTGTATCGTGCTTTAACATTACAAGCACTTTCACGTACTATATTATATACCTTGGATCCCTATATACGATTGTGTGGATCTCATTTAGTTTCTTTCCATGTGGGTGCTCAGGAGTAAACAGAGTGGTGAATATATTACTAGGAATGTTTTAACAATGAGAAAATTCTAGTGCTATTTTAACCCCCTCATTTTACAGAGCCTGGAGAGCTTAAGTGTTCTGCTTAAGAGTTACTGGTATGTCAGTTAGCTTTTGGTAGCAAATTCCCTAAAATCTAGTGACTTAAAATAACAATCCATCACTCCGAGGGCAGGGCTTAGGGTTTGAATAGGATCCAGCTTTTCTTTTTTTAAAGATTTATTTATCTATAAATCTGGGGTATAGGCCAGAGGTGTGGGGGGTGAGAGGATTCACCAGAGACAGTGGAGAGCAGAACAGGCAGATTGACTGAAATACACTGCTGAGGGGAACAGGAGAGGTCTACTGCACCATGTGGGTCACCTACGTTGATGGTGGGGGTTGAACTTGTGCTGCAGAGGCTGGGGATAGCTTCACAGTGCTGCGTCTTAACCCCTTGCGCCACCAGGGAGGCCCGGGTCCAGCTTTTCTTTTCTTTTTCTTTTTTTAAAATTTATTTATTTATGCATACAAGAAACTGGGGTACGGGCCAGAGGTGTGGGGGGCGAGAGGATTCACCAAAGACAGAGCGGGGAATTGAACAGGCAGATTGACTGAAATACACTGCTGAGGGGAGCAGAGGGTGTGAGTCAGGAGAGGTCTGCTGCACCATGTGGGTAGCTCCCTGAATGGGGATCGAACTCGTGCTGCAGTGGTTGTGGATGGCTTCATAGGTTGCGTCTTAACCCCTTGTGCCACCAGGGAGGCCCCCCTAACTTTTCTTGACTGGGCTCATTTCTATGTCTGGGACCTTGGCCGGGGTGGCTGGAGTAGTCAGTGAGTCTCTCCACCTGACCTTTTAGAGCCAACTAAAAGGTCTTTCAAATAGTGGTGTCAGATCCCAAAGGCAGCAAGAGTGGAAACTGAAAGACCCAACACTTACAACTCACAGAAGTTATTTTCTCTTCATTCTTGTGGTCAGAGCGAATCTTGAGACAGCTGCGATTCCAAGAGCAGAGAAACAGACGCCACCTTTTGATGGTTGAAGGTGTGACAGAAAAGGTGAAGGATTGGGGGATTTTTAGCAATCTATCTCTGATATATATCTAACTTGCGGGTATGCTCGGTGAGGAGTCAAACCAGTGACTGTTGATCCAGCAAGTCTACATCTGGCTAGATAATTTGAAGGAAACAAAAACAAGATGTTGAAGAGATATCTGCACCCACATGTTCCATGTTCACTGCAGCCTTATTTAAAATAGATAAGACAGGGCCTCCCCTGGTGGCGCAGGGACTTGAGTGCAGCACTGTGAAGCTGTCCACAGCCTCTGCAGCGCGGGTTCCATTCATGGCCTGCCAGGGAGATTCCCACATGGCACAGCAGACCTGTCCTGTCTCACTCCCCTCAGAAGTGTATTTCAGTCACTCTGCCTGTTCTGTTCCCTGCTCTGTCTCTGGTGAATCCTCTCACCCTCCTGCGCCTCTGGCCTGTACCCCGGTTCTTGTATGCATGAATAAATAAATCTAAAAAAAAAAGTAGTGCCTCCCCAGTGGCGCAGCAGTTGAGTGCAGTGCTGTGAAGCTGTCCGCAGCCTCTGCAGCGCGGGTTCGATTCCCGGCCGGCCAGGGAGATACCCACATGGCGTGGCAGACCTCTCCTGTCTTGCCCACTGCTCCCCTCAGCAGTGTACTTCAGTCCTCTGCCTGTTCTGTTCCCAGCTCTGTCTCTGGTGAATCCTCTCACCCTCCTGCGCCTCTGGCCTGTACCCCAGTTCTGGTATAAAAATAAATAAATCTTTAAAAAATAAAGTAAAAAAAAAATAAAATAGACAAGACATAGAAGCAACCTAAGTGTCCATGAACAGAGAAGAAAATCCTGCTATTTATTACAACAGAGATAGATCCTGAGGGCATGATGCTAAGTGAAGTAAGTCAGACAGGGTCAGACAAATCCTGTATGGACTCACTTATATGTGTAAACCTAAAATCCCTCAAAATGAGAGTCATAGAAAAAGAGATCAGATTTGTGGTTACCAGCGGTGTGGGGTGACAGTATGGGGATAATTGGAGGAAGGTGGTCGGTAGATTTTGGGGTATCGTTTTTTTGGATAAGACGTTGGGGTATCATTTGATAACATTAAAAGCTAAGTCCCACTCCTCGCCCAGCAGGCAGGTTTGGGAGGCTTGATGAGATAAGGGAATGATAAGGTTGCCATGGGAACCAGGCTATAAGACCAACCACCTTGAGCAGAAACCCAGCCCAGATCCTGGAATGCAGCAGCAGGGCCAGGATGTGTTTCTGTGGTAAAGGCCAGTGTCCAAGACCAGACATCCCAGCAAATAACTGGTGCAAACTGGCGCCCCAAGTTAGAAAACCCACGAAAACAGAGTCTAAAAGGTAGCTGCAAATCCTCCTTTGAGTGCATTTATTTTCTGTCTGGCCCCCTGCTCCCTTGCAGGGTATTTCAATAAATCCACCTTTTCTGTTCTCCACTCTGTCCCTGGTGAATCTTTCATTCCCACGGCTCGGGCCTCACCCCCATATCAGACCACTACAATAGGTATAATCTTGCAGTTGTAAGTACTGGAGATGTGAAAAATGAAAAGAGAAGAAAAAAATGAAACAAACAGCCAAAACTCCTGATGGCTGTTGAGTCCTGATTCACTGGAATATATTTTTGAAATAGAAAAGAATGCTCTGAAACCTGAATACATTCTTAATTTGCTCTTGTTCTCTTAACGTCCTTAGAAATGCATGACATTCAGTCAAAAGCCTGCACTGGAGATTTTTCCCGTAAGATCTATTAATCATGGAGTTTAGCTATCTCAGAAAAGTAGAATGACTTCTTAGTGACATTCTTAAAGAGTGACAGTAAAACTTGTCTTCTATGGGCTGAATCTAGGACAAAATTGTTGAAAAAAGATGCGGGGGTGATGACAGTGTACACAAGGACTTTAATGTCCCTGAATCAGTCACAAATGGAAAGTTGAAAAAAAAAAAGACCCACAACACTTTAAAAAGTCTGCCTCGGGCAATCTCAAAACGTTTGACATTTCATTTATTGGAAAAATGTTGCTTTTTGTAATTAAAAAACTTTTGACAACTGAAAGTGACTTTAAGACCTCTTAAAATCAGGTCAATGAAGCTGCTGATGATCTCAAAGTTTTCATCTTAACATTGAGAGAGTGGAGGCTGTGGATTTTGAGCTGTACATGTAATAGGTGCTGCAGAGGGAAAATGCCTCCCAATCAATGAAACATTTTTAGGCTACAACGATGGTTAGGCTTGCAAAAAGCCTAGTGCATCCAAACTAAGTTTTAGTCACATCCTGCTTTTATATAATAACTATAGAAGAAATGAATCCCATTTACCGTAGCATTCTGTTGCAAAAAGGAAAGCTTATTTGATTTGTTAACTCTGTCAACAAAATCTGGACAATCATGTTCCCTGGGGTCAAGAGGGCAGAGATAGCTATGGGCCCTCCTGTGTTGTCTTGCTGCCCTGATTGTCTTTGTCCACACAAGTGGATGTTGTGGAGGCTAATTCATTGCTCCTAGTTCACCCTGGCTGCCTAGTCTTTGCAACACTAATTGCAAACTGCCTCTGATGATCACGCTGTAGCTTCACTTCATCTGCGTGGCTCTGAGATGCAGCCGCCTTTCTCAGCAGCTCTGTCAAGCCTCCAGCTTTCTGTGCTGGAGACTGTCAGAGGAGCATTCTCTTTTCCTGTGGTGGGAAAGGCAAGTTCCAATTTGGGTACTTAACAAACAAGAAGTCTCTGGAATGCTTAATTTCAGTTAAGAGGTTTTTTGTTGGAAGAAAAGTAGCAGACTCTTGTACACTTAAATGAAAGAAGAATTTATTGGAAGAATATGGGGCTGCCCACCCAGTTAGAGAAAAACAGACGTAGCAGCCCTAGGAAAGACAGGAACCAGGAGCAGGAATTAAGGAGAAGCTGAGATTCCAATTCCAGAGGTGGGAGGGAGAAGGGATTGTGCTTGTCTAGCTTCGCTGAGCTGGGGCCAGGGTAGGGGCGGAGCGTCTTGATAAACAGTTCATGGAGACTGCAATGTGGGAGGGGGGAGTCACCCAAGAAAATCTGACTTTCTGCTCTCCAAATGAGGTGGCAGGTCTGCAGGGTGGGCAAAAACAGCAGATGTTTTTACACTTGGAAATGCCTGCCATCGAGCTCCTGGGCAAGCATCCTCTTTGAGTGTAGAAATCCAGGGTTGTGATTTGAAAACATTCCACACCTGAACTTCATAACCTGCTCTGGGTAGCTTTCTTTTTTCTTAATTCTGGAGCCAAACTGTCTGGATTTGTGAAGCCCAGTGCTTACATATACTACCTGTGTGTGCTGGGAATTGTTACTTTTTTTTTTTAAGATTTATTTATTTATGCATACAAGAACTGGGGTACAGGCCAGAGGTGTGGGGGGTGAGAGGATTCACCAGAGACAGAGTGGGGAGCAGAACAGGCAGATTAACTGAAATACACTGCTGAGGGGAGCAGTGGGCGAGACAGGAGAGGTCTGTTGTGCCATGTGGGTATCTCCCTGGCCAGGGATCGAACTCAAGCTGCAGTGGCTATGGATAGCTTCATAGGTTGCATCTTAACCCCGTGTGCCACCAGGGAGGCCCTGGAATTGTTACTTAACCTCTCCAAATCCTGGTTTCCTCATCAGAAAAATGAGGATGATTAAAGTCCTTTATGAGTGTTGTTATGATGATTAGATGAATCAATACATTAAAAACTTTCAGGGTTGTGTCTGACACCAAAGAACTATGTACTTCTCAGGGAGAGTGCATTGATTGTTGCATTTTAGATCTTTAACTGTAGTTTAAAATATTAATTGTTGTTATTAAAACTCAGAAATGGCCTCCCTTTTCCTGGTTTCACAGGCCACAATTGTTTCCTGTTGGATTTCCCTAATGGTGGTGCTGTGCTTATAAACTATCAATGCATTTATTGTGAAAAAATAAACAAGGATGTTTAAAAAATAAAATAAAACTATCGCGGTATTATTTTATTTACTGTGGTGACACAATACCACACATATAAATATACCCCATACATAATATAAATATAAATCTATCCCATACATAAATTTGTGATCTAGGGCCTCCCCAGGTGGCACAGGCGCAGCGCTGTGGGGCTGTCCACAGCCTCTTCAGTGTTGGTTCGATCCCAGCTGGCCAGCGAGGGCCCTACATGGCGCAGCGGACCTCTCCTGTTGTGCCCGCTGCTCCCCTCAGCAGTGTGTTTCAGTCAGTTTGCCTGTTCTGCTCCCTGCTCTGTCTCTGGTGAGCCCTCTCACCCTCCCGTGCATCTGGCCTGTACACCAGTTCTTGTATGTATGGATAGAGAAATCTTTAAAAAAAAAATCCTCTCAACTATTTAGAAAAAAATTTGTGATCTACTCTTCTGAAGGTTAGAGTGTCATTAGGCTAAAATCAAAGTGTTGGAAGGGCTGCATTCCTTCTGGAAGCTCTAGGGGAGAGTCTGTTCCTTGCCTTTTCTGTTTCACCAGGCACCCTGCATTCCTTGGCTGGTGTTACCTGCCTCCATCTTCAAACTCAGCAGTCACCACTCTGTGCTCTGCTTCTGCCGTCACATCTCCTGCCTTTCTCTTTTCCCTTCTAGGGACGTTTATGCTTATCTTGGGCCGGCTTGGATCATCCAGGATAATCTTTCCATCTCAAAATCCTTAAGTAAGTCACATCTGCTAAGTACATTTTGCTTAATAGGTTCTGGGGATGTGGATGTGGGTGGGTGTGGAGGGGCCCTTATTATGCCTATCATAGCCATTTTTTTATGAAGATTTTGTTAGATTTATTTATACAAGAACTGGGGTACAGGTCAGATGTGCGGGAGGGCGAAAGGATTCACCAGAGATAGAGCGGGGAACAGAACAGGCAAAATGACAAAATACACTGCTGAGGGGAGCAGCAGGCAAGACAGGAGAGGTCTGCGTGCCATGTGGGACCCTCTCCGGCCGGCCAGGATCGAACCGGCGCTGCAGAGGCTGCAGACAGCTTCACAGCGCTGCGCTCAACCGCCTGCGACACCAGGAGAGGCCCTATGAAGATTTATTTTTATGCATAAAAGAACTGGGGAGTAGGCAGAGGTGTGGTGGGTGAGAGGATTCACCAGAGACAAGAATGGGGAACATAACAGGTGGATCTACTGAAATGCACTGTTGGGAGCAGAGGGGAGACAGGAGAGGTCTGCTGCACCATGTGGGTCAGCTCCCTGGCCAGGGATTGAACTCATGTTGCCGTGGCTGGTGGTAGCTTGATAGCACTGCGTCTTTAACCCCTGCTCCACCAGGGAGGCCCTACCATAGCCATTTAATAATTAGTGGCTACATTTAAAATTTCTAAGTATTTCTTATCAAGAATGGTTAAACTTGCTCACTGAGGTCAATATAGCTCTTCTGTTGTTCTTGGGGAGTAGATTTTGTTAGAAAACAAAAGGAAGGAGCAGTTTGGGGGTGAAAGAATACATTAATTATTGCAATTATTATTGAGTTAATGAAAGATAGATGTCCTCTGTTAACTGTCTCTTGGCTACACTTTGATATGCTGTTAAGAAAAAGATTTGCTGGGCCTCTCTGGTAGTGCAGGGGTTGAAGAGACAGTGCTGTAAAGCTCTTGCCAGTCACAGCAGCAAGAGTTTGATCCCCGGCCAGGGAGATAATCCACGTGGCACAGCAGACCTCTCCTGTCTTGCCCGCTGTTCCCCTCAGCAGTGTATTTCAATCAGTCCGTCTGTTCTGTTTCCTACTCTGTGTCTGGTGAATCCTCTCAACACCCGCCCCCACCTCCGACGTACACCCCAGTTCTTGTATGCATAAATAAATAAATATTTAAAAAAAGAAAAAGGTTTTCTCTCAAATATAGTATTGACAAGTCCTTGCAATTTAAAAATTTCAACCCTTGGGTTTGAATTATGGTATGTCCTGTGTACAGTTTCATGTTGCCACTCACAGACTACACCTTATTGTGAATGGTTTTGTATCTCATTTTAGTGCAGTGGTTCTCAACCAGGGAATGATTTTGCTCCAGCTCCTGACTCAGGACATTTTGGTTGTCAATGACTGGGGGTGGGTGGGTGTTACTGGCATTCTAGTGGGTAGAGGCCAGGGCTGCTGCTAAACATCCTACAATGCATGCGACAGATTGCACCCCCACAAGAAAGAATGATCACACCCAAATGCCAATAGCGTTGAGGCTGAGAAATCTTGCTCTAGTGAATATCTCAATTGTTTCCCTTGATTATTTGACTCATTCTAAGATGGTACCTTACAGATGACAGCAAAGGTTTTTCAAAATAGTGTAATTGAAATTTTACCAAACCATGTTTTCCTATCACTAAACAAATATAATTTGATCTGTTAAAAAAAATCCCAATACTCTCTGATGATTCTTTTAGAAATGTAATAAGACTGAAGATAATTCTAGAAATAAGAGACAAATTCATTTTAGACTCAGTGCTTCAGCTTCCCCCCACCCCTTATCTCTTACATAACATTGATTTAAATAAAACATTTAATTTTCCTTTCTGTGGGAGGGGAACATGACTATAATTGCAAATGTTTTCTCAATGGAGGGTTTGTGAATCTTTAAAGACATGGACCTTCCAGTATTCTACATTAATCCATCAGGCAATTGCCTGGTTTTGTAAAGGCACTCTGTATTTTGGGAGTTTTCTCAAGAGGTTATAAATTAGGTAATTATTTGATGTAGATGAGGAGACAGTATAAAATGGTCTTCTTCTCTCTAGCTGACTGGCAGGCATAGGGTAAACAACACCTCTCTCACAGACTCAGAGAGAGAAGTTTTATTATGGAGGGTGATTTTAATTCAATGCTGTGACTTTCTCCTGGCATTTGGAGGACTGCAGCTGGGTGAAAAGCAATCAGTCCCCTGGAGATGGCAGTAGCAGGCAGGGATGGAGAACTTTTGCCAACAAGTCACAGTCAGAGCTGCAGACTCCTGCTCTGGATGTTGTTCTGTGCAGACAGGCAGCCATAACAGACCCTCACGGCTGCAGAGGGCTCATTTTGCTGAGTTGTTACCCTGAAATTCCACCTTCTCCCTCTGCAGTTCAGTTCTCAAGTGCTGCCTTAAGTCCTTTCTAAACAAGGTCTTGAGTAAGCGAATGAATATATAAATAATATTCCCAGGGCCTCCCTGGTGGCCTAGGAGTTAAGTCTCAGAGCTATCAGCCCTGCAGCCTGAGTTTGATCCCCAGCCAGGTTGCTAAACCACATATGGCACAGCAGACCTCTCCTGTCTTGCCCGCTTCTCCCCTCAGCAGTGTATTTCAGTTAATCTGCCTGATCTGTTCCCCACTCTGTCTCTGGTGAATCCTCTCACCCCCTGCACCTCTGGTCTGCACCCCAGTTCTTCTATGCATAAACAAATAAATCTTAAAAAAAGCAATATTCCTAGTTAAGCCCCGCTGCCTCGGCTTTGAGGGTAAGCCCTGTCATGTTTGCAAACCTATTGAACTGCAAGTAGAATATTGACAGGCACTTGGGTCCAAAAGATAGTAAGAGTGAGTCCTTGGGCCTGAGAGGCTTAAAAACACACAAATGGATGGACCTTGAGGGTATTATGCTAAGTGAAATAAGCCAGAAGAAGAAAAACAAATGCCATATGATCTTACACACACGGAATATAAAGAAACAAAGCAAATGCAGAACACACAGAACAAAACAATCTCTTAGATACAGAGAACAGATGGGTGGTTACCAGAGGGGAAGGGATTGAGGAGCAGGTAAAATAAGCAAAGGGAGTGAATTGTATGGTGGTGGATAGAAAAGAGACTTTTTATGCTGATCACAATGTAGTGTATACAAATGTCAAGTACAACACTGTACACCAGCAGCTTGTATACTGTTATAAACCAATGGTACTTCAAAACATTTAAGTTTTTAAGAACTACGCACACACTAACAATTTCAGTGTGATACATTGTGACCAAATAACCTAGTACAAAGAATCAGTGTGTCAACCTAACCCAGCCAGAGGGGTCAGAAACATTTTTCTGATGTTGCGGCTCCTGAGCTGAGTTGAAAAGAATAAATAAGAGTGCTCCGGGCAGGAGACATGGCATGAATAAAGTTCTGGGGTCTGCTGCTTTTACTGTATTACTGGATTGCAAATTGCAAAGTGTGAGGCAAGGTGACCTAAGAGCCGAGGAGTCATCCAATCACGGAATTGCTAAAAAATGAACACTCTTACTTACAAAAGATGTTCGTGGTGTGCAGAAGAACCAGTCAGGGCTCTAGTTTTCTGTGGATATCTTGAAAATCCCTCTCAGAGATTTTCTACATGCCTTGCCAGCTACTGGGCGTCATGCTGGAGTTGTCATCATTGTGGAAACTTCTTCTCGGTGTTGCTTATTTGCCGGCTTATTGCTTACTGATTTTTTCCCCTTCCTATCCCTGGTCCTCACTCCCTTTCCAGCTCCCCTCTGTGGAACTTTGTTTAAAAAGAAATAGTGTATTGGGCCTCCCTGGTGGCACAGGTGGTTGAGCGCTGCGCTATGAAGCTGTTCAGTCTCTGCAGCTCGGGTTGGATCCCAGCCGGCCAGTGAGATACCCACATGGTGCAGCAGACCTCTCCTGTCTCGCCCGCTATTCCCCTCAGCAGTGTATTTCAGTACATCTGCCTGTTCTGTTCCCCACTCTGTCTCTGGTGAATCCTCTCACCACCCACACCTCTGGCCTGTACCTCAGTTCTTGTATGTGTAAATAAATAAAATCTTTTTTTTTTTTTTTGTGGGACCCTTGCTGGTGGCCGGGGATCGAATTGGTGCTGCAGAGGTTGTGGGCAGCCTTGCATCCCAGCGCTCAACCGCTGCACCATGAGGGGAGCAGCAGGCGGCAGGAGAGGTCTGCGCGCCATGTGGGACCCTCCTCCGGTGGCTGGGGAGCAGCTGGGGATCGAACCAGCACTGCAGAGGCTAAGGGCAGCTTCACAGCCCAGTGCTCAACCGCTGTGCCACCGGGGAGGCCCCAGATTTCATCTTTTTTTTTTTTTTAAGCTGAGCAGTATTTCATCTTGTATATATACCACATCTTCTTAATTCACTCAGTTGGGCACTTAGGTAGTTTTCATAAGTTGGCTCTCATAAGTAATGCTGCATTAAACACAGGAGTGCTCATATCCCTTCAAATTAGTGATTTTGCTGGTTCCTATGGTAGATCTACTTTTAATAGTTTGAAGAAGTTGTTTTCCACAAGAGCTGGACTAGTCTACAATCCCACCAATGGTGTAAGAAGGTTCCTTTTTCTGCTTATCTTTGCTAACAGTAGTTTCTGGTCTTTTTGATATGAGCCATTCTCACAGGTGTGAGGTGGTGTCTCATTGTGGTTTTCATTTGCATTTCCCTGATGATAAGTGATGATGAACATTTTTTTCATCTGCCTGTTGGCTCTATATGTTTTTGGAGAAGTGACTACTTAGCTTTTCTGGCCATTTTTTGATTGGGTTTTTGTTCTCTTTTTGTTGAGTTGTGTGAATTCTTTGTAGATCTTGGATATTAGTCTGTTTTCTGATATATGTGTGCAAATGTTTTCTCCCATTTAGTAGGGTGTCTTTTTGTTTGAGTGACAATTACTTTCACTGTGCAGAAGCTCGTTAGTTTGATGTAATACCAATATTTATCTTCTCTAGTTTTCTTTGGTGTTCGGAAAGAATCCAGAAGGACATCGCTGAAGCCATTGTCATGGATTATTTACCTTATGTTTTTGTCTATGTATTTTATGGTTTCAGGTCTTGCATTCAAGTCTGTTATCCATTTTGAGTTAATTTTAGTGTACGATGTGAGAGAGTGGTCTAGTTTCCTTCCTTTGCCTGTGGCTGTCTGGTTCTCCCAACACCATTTAAAGTAGAGGTTTTTCTTTCACTGCTGCTTATTCCTGGCTCCTGTGTCATAGATTAACTGTCCACATAAATATGGGTTTACTTCTGGGTTCTCAGTTCTGTTCCCTTGGTCTGTGTGTCTATATTTGTTGCAATACAATAATGTTTGTATTCCTAAAGCTTTGTCATACAGTTTGAAGTCTGGCAGTGAAACACCACCATTCTTCCTCTTATTTATCATGATTGCTTTGATCGCTTGATATCCTCCATCTGTGTTATTTTATTTTTTTTAATTTTATTTTTATATTCCCCATACAATTGCAACCCCCTTATTTTGACCCCAAATTAGGGGTCCCCGCACCCCCATGTGATATTTTCTCATTTAAAGTTTCAAATCAATCATTTGTTTAATAATTTTACTTCTCAGGACGAACATTACATTTGTTTTTCTGAGGTTTTTTTTTTGAACACACAGGAGGTCACTGGGGCTGAGTTTTCTTATTTATCTTTGATGAGCTTTTCTGCATTCTTCCATTTCTTTGAATTTCTTTATAAGGCAAATGTGAGCTTTCATCTGATAGGAAGAAAAGATCTATATCTCTGTGGCTGGATCATGGAGATTTGTTCTCTCCTTATGGTGCAATATTCTCCTGAGGACTCAAGTTGCCATGTGTTGTATTTTTCCTTCTCCGGATTACTGGTTTTGTAAGTATTTGGGTGTAGATTGTAGATATTCCTCTTCCCCAGTAGATGGCGCTGTACGACAGGGAGACAATCTGTAGCTGGCGCTGCTCTGAGCAGTGTTGGGTACTGCAGATGTCCATCCCAGGTGAGCATGGTGTGCATGGTTACAGCTTGTGTCTGTGGCACTGCTGACAGCCTTTCTTGCTGGGTTGTGTTTTTTTTATGCATACAAGAGCTGGAGTGCAGGCCAGAGATGCGGGGGAGTGAGAGGATCCACCAGAGACAGAGTGGGGAGCAGAACAGGCAGACTGACTGAAATAAACTGCTGAGGGGAGCAGTGGTCAAGGCAGGAGAGGTCTGCTGCGCTACGTGGGTCACCACCCCTCCTGGGGATTGAACTCGTGCTGCAGTGGCTGCGGATAGCCTCATAGTGCTGAGACTTAACCCCTTGCGCCACCAGGGAGTCCCCCTCTCTGGATTTTAGAACCAAATCTCTGCAATTTGCAGGCCAGGCTTTCCTGTGCTTTCAGCTCAGATCCACAATATCTGCTCTATCCTTGTATGTGCCTGATCAGGAGGGCTGTGGGTGGGGGTGTTGTCGTTTTTGGAGTCAGTGGTTTTGGAGTTTTTGGAGTCCTTGGGTTCACTCTGGGAAAGGCGTCACCAGAGCTCCCCTTTCAATGACACGCGGCGAGTTCCCCAGGCGAGTTTCTCCACGAGACAGAGACGTGTTATATTCAAAGAGCAGGTTTATTAGGGAAAGGGACGGAAGAGTAAAAGACACTTGCATAGACACCGGCGGGCAGGAAGAGCTGCCCCAAAGGGACAGGTTTGCTGAGAGAGGCCTGCGTGGTTGCAGGCGGGCGGCCTTGAGAGCAGCCTCCGCTGAGGGGGGTCAGTGAGGAGAAGCCCCTGCATGTACAGGTCAGGGGCAGGCAGGAGGCTGCCGCCCCGCAGAGAAGAGAGTGGGTAAGAAGAGGCACCTGCATAGTCACAGGTGGGCAGAGGGACTGCTGCCCCAGCCTTTGCAGAGACAGCACTGATACAGTCTTCCCTTTGGGCGGGGCTCACTCCTTGTGAGCCTTTGGCTACTTGCTGACTTTGGATAACTAAACAGAATCTGAAAGGGACCGGAGATTCCACCATGGGCTCCATCTCCATATCTTGACCCTTGGACTTGTGCTCCACACTCCCTACAGCAGTCTGATACCTGCTTGCATCGTATGCTTTGTGATCTAGGCTTTGGTGCCTGAGGATCTTGGTTTCCATCGCTGGGTCAATGGCTATGCTAATCCCTCCTACCCCCACCTCCTTGTGTGAGCCAGGTTTCTGGCCTTTTTGTGCCTCCTTTTCAGTTTTTTCTATTCCTGTCCTCCATCAGGGGGAGTCACAGCCTTCTGAGCTTTGTCTTCCTCACTGGGAACCCTGTCCCCCCAGCTCACCCCTGCACTCTCGCGCGAAATTTCCCCAAGGTGAGTTCCAGAGCCAGCAGCTGCATGGGTATTGTTTGGGTTTTCCTCCCTGGTGGACGTCTCTCCCCACAGACCTTTTGTTGCCTAGAGTTGAATCTCCTCAGTGTCTTTTCTGCTGTGTGTGGTCAGTGTTTGTCTCCAATGCTCAGGAGGTGTTTTGGTTTTGCCCCAAATCATGGGATCCTCTGAATCCAGTACATTTTTGGACTACTCTAGTTTATCCTCCTGGGTGCAAAGCGGGAACCTTCTCTGATGCCATATTCCCAGTCTCTCCTCCACAGAATTCTTTTTGAAAGATTGAGCCTCTGGTTTTAATTTTTGGGCTATATACCCTCAAATAGAATTGCTGGATCATATAGTGCTTCTATGTTTCTTTATTTATGCATACACGCGCTGGGGTGTAGGCCAGAGGTGGGGGGGGGTGAGAGGATTCACCAGAGACAGAGTGGGGAGCAGAACAGGCAGACTGACTGAAACACACTGCTGAGGGTGTTATAGGACAGGGAGAGGGGCAGCCCAAACCCCGCAAACCTGCCTATTGTCTATTCTATGTAGGGTTCTGCCATCTGCTGCATCAACACAAAACATATGAGACTTTAATGAAAAGGAACTTTAATAAAAACTAGGAAACAATACAGGTGAGGCAAAGAGTCTAGTTTCTAAATGAAGCACCCAAAGTTACCCGTCCCCTCGTGGGTAAAACTCCATCCATATGGGATCGGCCCAGAGCAAGGCCCCAAAGCCTGCCACAAGTCTAAAGCATCTTCCAGTGGGGACCCACAGAAAAGGGTCAGAAACTACCAGACAAGCCCGGAAGGAAAAGAGCAAAATCAACATCAAGATAAAAGCTGTCATTGTCACCTCCCCATGGGTCTCACCCACATCTGTGTCACCCCGTCCACGACCAAAAGACAAGCGCAGCTTCTTCACGTGTCTCTGGGCTCCATGCGCCTCCTCCAGGTCTCCAGGCTCCATCCTGCCTCCTTCCTCAGTCTCTTCTGCAGCTTCTTCTCTCCCTGCTCAGCTCCACCCTCCCTTGGGTGGGGCAGGGAACCTCCCCCTTTCCTGGGGACCACCCTGTTGCAAGGGGAGCAGCAGGCGAGACAGGAGAGGTCTGCTGTGCCATGTGGGTAGTTCCCTGGCCAGGGGGTCGAACTCACATAGCAGTGGCTGCTGATAGCTTGATAGCGCTGTGTCTTTAACCCCTGCACCACCAGGAAGGCCCCTGCTTCTCTGTTTCTAGTTACATGCCTCACATCTTTTAGTTTACATTAAACAAGAGCCCAACGAATAATGCATGAGATATATGGTTAAAGCTCCCAGCTAAACAACTGTAATTATATCTTCCAGTGATCTAATCTAAAAGGTTCTACCCAATTCAATCTTCTGTTGCTCTGAGAAACGCACCAACTCTAGGCTTGGAGGTACTCAAAACATTTTATCATGTCTTTAGCAGCGCTATTCTGACCCTAGATCTCTGCTATTTTTCTTCTCTGGCTCTTGGATAACCTGGCATTTGTGGCATAGGGATGCTCTTCTGGTCTCAACTATTGATGCTTAGCTCACCTAATCTGAATGAAGAATGTGGCCCTTTCTGAAGGGGACCATACTTCCAACCTCTCTTATCTGCCAGTTGCATTTTTTTTTAATTTTTTTTTAATAGAGGCATGTTTTATTTATTTATTTATTTATTTATTTATTTATTTATTTATTTATTTATTTATTTGTGTGTTTTGTTTATACAAGCACTGGGTACAGTCAGAAGCACGGGAGGGTGAGAGAATTCACCAGAGCCAGAGCGGGGAGCAGAGCAGGCAGAAGGACCGAAGTACACTGCTGAGGGAAGCAGCGTGCCAGCTGCATTTTATGGCATCTCTTGCAGCCACCAATGAGCATTTATAGCTCAACAGGTTGCCTTGCTGTGGTCAAGATTTGATGCTCATCAGCCTGGCTCTTCTCTATGCTGGGCACACAACTAAACAGAATTTCTCATCCATACTGGCATCTAAGTGGAATCATATGATTGTGTCTTGGTCCAAGGAATTTGAGCAGAATTGATGTACACCACTTTTGGGTCTAAACTATAAACCATTTTACATAGTCACCTATATGCTGGTCTCATCTATTAGCTAGCTGACACTAGAGTCACCTTGAAGTAACAAAATGGAAGCACCTGGATCCCTGAGTCATTACTTGGAGGACAATGGTGCAGTGGAGCTGCTCAAACAAGAATGTCTGCATAGCACTTTGAGGGAGGAAGAAAGAAACTATTATTGTATGCACACGCTGAGATTACCTGCTCTGATGAATATATTTTTCCTTTGAGTCTTACCACTCCCTTTAATAGACTGAGACCAGGTGAAGTTGTTCTATGTAGCCCTGCTCGCGACAAGTCTATTAACTGTCTTCCATTATTCCCACTCCTGTGTCTCAGAGCAGATGCCATCCTTTGACTGCTGGGGAAACAAACCGACCTGGTCCCAATTTTTTTTTTTTTTTTTTGTGAATCTTGATCCCAGTATTTGCTAATCCATTCTTAGGCTACAAAGTACCTCTCAAAATTCTTCCCAGAGGGCTTAGGAACTATATAAAAGTGAATCATTCATTTCCTGGCATTGACTAAATATGCACTAAGTATTATCCTATGCCAGCCACCTGTTATTCTTTATTTTACAGTAATTAATTGAGTGTATGACCACTGTTTCTTTTTTATCACCACTAGCCCAAAAAAGCATTAGCAACAACATGGCAGTGGGAATTCTGAATGATTCATCTTTGTATTGCCAATAATGCCCACTGTGTTGTCTTGCAGATTGAAACACTGAAAGATTGTTGAATTTAATGGGGCAGGTAGTAGTAGTTTTATCAAGAGATCTATGACCTCAGTAATTCAACCTACTTCCTCTAGCCTGCCAAATACATGAATATTTTACAGATCCACCTGTGTACTTTGGGAAAAAAGTATTTTCTAAACCCTTGCCTAGACCCAAGTGTGAACCTTTTAGTCAAGTTGATTGCAATATCATTTACACCCAGTAAAATTCTTAGGTATTAAGTATACCATCTGATCAGTTCTGACAAATATAAACAACCTGGAAACTACCACACCAGTGAAGAAATAAAGCATTTCCAGTATACCAGAAAGTTTGCTTCTTCTCCTTTAAGTCAATCCCCCTTCATCATTGCCACCCGTGTCCCAGGGAGATACTGATCATTTCTGTCACCACAGGTTATTTTTATAAAGTTCTAAAACTTTATATAGGGCCTCCCCGGTGGCGCAGCAGTTGAACGCTGGGTTGAGAAGCTGCCCGCAGCCTCTGCAGCGCCGGTTCGATCCCCGGCTGCTCCCCGGCCACCGGAGGAGGGTCCCACATGGCACGCAGACCTCTCCTGCCGCCCGCTGCTCCCCTCAGCAGTGTACTTCGGTCCTTCTGCCTGCTCTGCTCCCCGCTCTGCCTCTGGTGAATTCTCTCACCCTCCCGCGCTTCTGACTGTACCCAATGCTTGTATAAATAAATAAATCTTAAAAAAAAAATAAAACTTTATATAAATTGAAAGGATATATGTGCTCCTTTGTGTTTACCTTCCACCAAGCACATAACGTCAGTGAGAGTCAACCAGGTTAGTCCATGGACCAGCAGTTCATTCCTTTTTGTTGCTGTGTAGCAATCCACAGCACCAAGATTGCACAGTCCGTGTATCCATTTGATACAGGAATCCATTGATAGACTTCTACATTGTTTCTGATTTAGTGTTATGAATAAGAACTGCTCTGACATCCAGCTTATATAAGAATAAGGTTCAAGTTTTATTTTCTTGTAGGGACACAAGTTTTTTTTTCTCTTTGGTAAATATCTGGGAGCAGAAATGCTGGGTGGATGCAGTTTTACTTTATAGGAAAATACCCAACCTTTCTCCAAGCTATCTGTGACATCTTATACCCTCACCAGCAATGGATAAGAGGTCCAGTTTTTCCATACCTTTTACACTTTGTATTGCAAGTCCTAGTATCAATTTTTAAAAAAAAATTATTTATTTTATGCAAGCACTGGGTACAGTCAGAAGCGCGGGAGGGTGAGAGAATTCACCAGAGCCAGAGCGGGGAGCAGAGCAGGCAGAAGGACCGAAGTACACTGCTGAGGGGAGCAGCGGGCGGCAGGAGAGGTCTGTGCGCCATGTGGGACCCTCACCCGGTGGCTGGGGATAGAACCTGCACTGCAGAGGCTGTGGGCAGCTTTGCAACCTAGCGCTCAACCGCTGCGCCACTGGGGAGGCCCCCTTAGTATCAGTTTTTTATAATAGAGATTTTATTTTTGAAGGGGAGGAATTGGGAGAGAGAAAGGAGATGGTGAGAGAGAGAGAGAGAGAGAGAGAGAGAGAGAGAGAGAACGAGCAGAAGAGGAGAGGAGAGGAGAGAGGGAAAAGCAAGGAAAAGGCAAAAAAGTGCAGTGTCTAAGAAGTAGAGTCATAAATATAGTTAGGGTTTCCAGTGTCCGTTCTGATCTCTTATCAACTAGACCGCATTGCCTTTCAAGGAAGAATTATGAAGCCATATTCTCCCTTTTATTGCGGGGGTGGTATGAGCTGGACATTGTAAAGAGTTTATTCTAGGGAGCTGGTAATTTTTCAAGTATAATTTGCACTAGAATAACTGCAATTCTGGAAGAATTATCTGCATGTCAGAAACTGGCAATAATTTTGAAGTTCCTGTTCGTGTTGGGAAACCTGGCTGTTTTGTACTCTCGGGAGGACACATCTTTTCTTTCTTCTGTTAAAGCATAAAAACGAAGGCTTTCCTCATTGTAGGCACATTCAAAGTAATGATCAGCGAAGACGCAGAAGCCAGTAGCTCTGACAGATAACATGTGGAGAGGGAAAAAAAGGGCAGGAACATACATCCTTAAACTTCACTTCAACCTAAACAAGCTCAGAGCTGATTTTGCTCAGCAGGAAAATATAATGAACTTTATTATTAGGTATGACTCAAAGCGCTAGTCTTTCTAGGGTGAAAGTGGGATCCTTCTGAGAATGATGAATTTGAATTAAGAAAGCAAAAGAAGGATTCTAAGTAGTGATTCCAAAAATATGGCTTTAAAAAAAATTTCTTAGAAGTCACCAGCATTCTGAATATCTGTTCAGAACTGTAATTGTTCTCTGTAGGGAGGCATCATTTAATGGCACTGTTTTGTCACACTCCCCTTTGCTCCCTGATGCAGAAGTCTGGATTACCGGAAAAATACCCAGCCACTTTACACCTAGAGTGAAGTGGATGAGATGAGGGTTCTCACTGCAGATTCAGCGGGTAGTGTCTCAGGGGACAATTGGCAGCGCCTCAGGTTTGCATTAAAAAGAGACATTTTTTGAAGGACTGGGATTCTTCATTTATTTTTAATTATGTTTATTGAGGTAAACTTGGTTTACATCATTTGGGGATTATAGGTTTTTTTTTTTTAAAGATTTATTTAGTTAGGCATACAAGAGCCAGGGTGCAGGCCAGAGGTGTAGGGGGTGAGAGGATTCACCAGAGACAGAGCGGGGAACAGAACAGGCAGACTGATGAAATACACTGCTGAGGGGAGCAGCGGGCGAGACAGGAGAGGTCTGCTATGCCTTGTGGGTATCTCCCTGGCTGGCCTGGGATCAAACTCGTGCTGCCGTGGCTGGCAATTTAGCTTCATAGCGCTGTCTTTAAGCCTGGCGCCACCAGGGAGGCCCAGATTATAGGTTTAAACCTCTACAAATGTATATGTTTGCATCATGCCCACCACCAGTGCCCCAACAATCCTTTACCATGTTTCCCTAGGTTCCCTCCCTTTCCCACTCCCTCTCCGCCACCCTTCCCTTATGGTACCCTCAGTTTTGCAGTCAGATGTCAAGGGTTTACTATGGGCTTGGCTCTGATTGACCCTTCGTATCATTTCTCTATATTCCATGTACAAGTGAGACCCCCCAGTGTTTATCTTTCTCCTTAGGACTTATTTATTTTTTTAAAAAGATTTATTTATTTATGCATACAAGCTGGGTACAGGCCAGAAGTGCAGGGGGGTGAGAGGATTCACCAGAGACAGAGTGGGGAGCAGAACAGGCAGATTGACTGAAACACACTGCTGAGGGGAGCAGCAGGAAAGACAGTAGTAGTCTGCCTCGCCATATGGGTTGCTCCTTGGCCGGCCGGGGATCGAACTCGTGCTGCAGAGGCTGCAGATTGCTTCATAGTGCTGTGCTTAACCCTTTGCGCCACCAGGGAGGCCCCTTAGGACTTATTTTGTTTAACATTACCCTCTCCTGTTCCAACCATGTTGTCACAAATGGCAAGAGTTCTTTTTTTTTTTTTTAATAGCTGAGTAGTATTCCATTGTGTGTCTATAACATATTTTTCTGATCCACTTCTCTGTCCTTGGGCATTTAGGGTGATTCCATAACTTTCCTATTGTAAATAAGGCTGCAATGAACATAGGAGTACATATACCCTTTGGAGTAGTGTTTTTGTATTCTTTGGGTAAATACCCAGGAGTAGATTTGCTGGCTCATATGGTAGGTCTATTTTTAATATTTTGAGGAACCTCCATACTGTTTTACATCATGGCTGGATCAGTTCCTTTCCCCCCTACTTCCTCACTAACACTTTTTTTTTTTTCATATAGGTCATCCTCAGTGTGAGACGGTATATCACTGTGGTTTTGATTTGCATTTCCCTGATGGTAAGTGTTGGTGAGCATTTTCATGTGCCTGTTGGCCATCTGTATATCTTCTTTGGAGAAGTATCTATTTAGCTTTTCTGTTCTTTTTTTTTTTTTTTTTTGATTGGGTTAATTTTGTTTTTGTTGTTGAGTTGCATGAGTTCTTTATATATTTTGGATATCAGCCTTTTGTCAGATGGATTATGTGCAAATATTTCCTTCTATTCAGTAGGGTGTCTTTTTTGTTTTGCTGATAGTTTCTTTTGCTGTGCAGAAGCTTTTTAGTTGGATGTAATCTCATTTGTTTATATTTGCTTTTATTTCTCTTGCCATTGGAGATGAGTCCCCAAAGACATTTCTGAAACTCAGTGTCATGGAATGTTTCACTTTTTTTCTCCCTCTAATGCAATTTCTAGTTTTGGGTCTTATATCCATGTCTAAAAGAGACATTTGACTCACTTATCACTAATCAGCTCTCAACTAACACCCTCATAGTCACTAGCGGTTCAAAGAGGGTGCATTGTCACTGCTCCTTTTCTCCTGTGAGTTTAATGTTGCTCATTGTGTCCTCTTGTCCCTAAAACCTGCCCTTAACTAACTGAATTAAGATACCTGATGCAGGGGCCTCCCTGTGGCGCAAGGGGTTAAGTCTCAGCACTGTGAAGCTATCGGCAGCCACTCCAGCACAAGGTCGATCCCTGGCCTGGGAGGTGACCCACATGTGTCTCACCCCCTGCTTCCCTCAGCAGTGTATTTCAGTAGATCTACCTGTTCAGAGTAGTCCCCACTCTGTCTCTGGTGAATCCTGTCCCCCACCCCCGCACCTCTGGCCTACACCCCAACTCTTGTATGCATAAATAAATCTAAAAAAAGAATTTAAAAAAAGATGCCTGATGTGTGATATACAAGCAGCAGATATGAACTTTTGTTCATTCATTCTTTTCATTCATATTTATTGAGCCCTGTTGTGTAGCAGGTACTGTTCTAGGTGCTGGGCCTATACATATAACAGTGAATGAAAGAGAAAAAAATCTGCCTTCTTATTGCCCAGTAGAGGTGATAAATAATCAAAATAATAAATGTCATTCAGAGAATATTAGAAGGTGGTACATATGGAGAAGGGAAAAAAGCAGGATAAAAGGAACAGGGAGTCCCAGGGACAGGAAGGGGTGCCATTGGAATAATTAATAAGCTATTACTTCTGTCCATGTCTATTGAAGTCAGATTTCACCCAGCCCACAGAGTGCCATTTTTATCACCCTTCCCTACCCCAACACTACCATGTAAACCTAGAACCATGTCAAAGTGATTCTAGATGATCCATTCCCCACTCTGGAGAAGGAGGCAACACTGGGATATCATTGTGTTCTGTGAAACCAATGACGTCACTGTCATGCATCTTAGTACCTTGTGAGTACCGTGTATTAGACCTCAGCCAGGAAATTAGGCACTGAGGCCATGGTCTACCTACCATTCAAGTCATGGTGTGAATCCTGCCTCATCCTGGGTGTCTGATGATGTAAGAATTGACTGATAGCCTGATTTTTTCCCTTTTCATATAAGCAACATATTTTTATTCATACTTAGAAATATCTATTATACATAAGTTTATTCCTGACATAGTATTTCCATTTGTCTGTATCATGGCTTTTGAACAAGTCCATTATTTTAGAACATTTACTTAGTTTCCAAACTTTCACTGACAAGATACTTATACATGCAACTTTGGATGCATTTCTGGTTTTATCCTTAAGATAACTTGCATAAGGTAGAACTGTGGATTTAGAAGATATGCAGACTTTGAAGCTATTTTGACACCAATTACCACTAGATTGTGGGAATGTAGCTGCACCTCGTTAGTCATATACCAGAACCTTTATTTCCTATCTTCATACAATGCTTGTGTCTTCATTCTTTTTACTTTATTAATTTGAAAGGTGACACCTGCTATCTCACTAATATTTTCATTTGCTCTGTCCTCGATTGTGGGATTTACTGGTGTTTGTATTTTCCTTTTGGAAAATTTTTCACTGGAGTATTTGTCTCTTTCCTATGGACAGGTAAGTGTTCTTTAGATATCAAGGGTCTCAACTGTTTTCCCCCTATATGTTGCAAATACTTTCCCCAGTTTTAAAACTGTGCTTTAGTTTCCTTTACAAAGTCCTAAAGAGAGACATATTGATGTTTGAACACTTAAAATCTTATTTTAATTGACTATGGTCTTTTTTTTTTAAAAAAAAAAAAAGATTTATTTATTTATTTATACAAGTACTGGGGACAGTCAGAAGTGCGGGAGGGTGAGAGAATTCACCAGAGCCAGAGCAGGGAGCAGAGCAGGCAGACTGATGAAACACACTGCAGAGGGGAGCAGCGGGTGCCAGGAGAGGTCTGCGCGCCATGTGGGACCCTCGCCGGTGGCTGGAGATTGAACGGTGTTGCTGAGGCTGCAGGCAGCTTCGCAACCCAGCGCTCAACCGCTGTGCCACCGGGGAGGCCCTGACTATGGTCTTTTTTCCTATGCTTGTTTTGAGAAACATTTTCTGTCCCCCCCCCAAATAATGTAAATATTCAACTATGTTTTCTTAATTTTCTGTATTTTAAACATTTCACAATATAGTGGTATCTGGAATTTTTTGTATAAGTCGGCACTGATGTCGGGCTCTTGCTCTCTTTCCCCCTCAATGCTTGCCTGATAGTTCCAGGACTAACTGGAAGTGATCCATCCCTTCCCCACAAACATGCATCATATGCCAATTACTTACAGCATTGTATGAGGCTAAGCAATATGGATATGCTCTCTTACACAATAGCTCTCTGGTTTAGAGGAGATTTTGTTACCACCTTAGCCAGCCTATTTCCCTCTCCTCTTAGATACCTGAGCTCTTTGCAGTAAGAACCCTCTTCCCTCCATTCCACAAGATGAGTTACCATTTTGGTTTTCAGAAGCTGCCAGTGGGTTCCAGTCAGTTGTATTATGATGTCAATGATTTTCTTACTAGATTGTTTTTCTTCTAATTTAATATCATATATTTAAAAGACAGTATCTTTTTTTAAAGATTTACTTATATATGCATATATGCATACAAGAACTGGGGTATAGGCCAGAGGTGCGGAGGGGTGGGGGGCGTCGGTGAGAGGATTCACCAGAGACAGAGTGGGGAGCAGAACAGGTGGATCTAGTGAATTACACTGCTGAGGGGAGCAGTGTGAGAGTCAGGAGAGGTCTGCTGCACCATATGGGCAGCTCCCTGGCCAGGGATCGAACTCGTGCTGCAGTGGCTGCGGACAGCTTCATAGGTTGCGTCTCAACCCTTTGCGCCACCAGGGAGGCCCAAGACAGTGTCTTTTGTATTACAAATTCACAGTGCAAGATGCACTTTTTTCCCTTTTATTGGTGTGTGCTGTGCGCTTCCTGTGATGAAAATTAACTTTTCCGTTATAAAAATAGCAGAATATTGACAATCCTGTGTGATTCAACCTCAATAACAGTGGCAAAAGTGAAATTTCCTTTTATTAAAGAGTGATGTTGAATATTTGAATAACTGAAAAAATAAACTGTGATCAAAGGTGAGACATATGTCACCAAGAAATCGGAGGCAGCATTTAACGAGCTGAGATGAGATGAAGGGTTGATGCTCGAGCATTTTTACCCCCTAAAAATAACAGTAAATGCTGCACGCTGCTTTTTGAAAACATAATCTTCCTTTCCCCTATGAACTTTTGGGTCCACTTCACACCAGCTGAGCTGGCTCAATGAGCAGGTCTCATTGGAAGGTCTCTCCTTCCCTACGTCTGCTCCCTGCTGGCCTCATTATTAAAAATGTGCTACTGTCAGATAGAAATGATGTTTCTCACTAAGTACACTCAATAGCATTTTCCTCTCACTCTGTTTTTCTTCCAAAGCTAACAATAAGCCATTTTGCCTTAGTGAAAAAAGATCCCAAGCCTCTCTGACTATTCCCAGGCTTGCAACTTGGCCTGACTGGCAGTTCGAGTGATTGATCCGTAACCTTTGGGCACTCAGGCAATTACAAGTTGCCCATAAGCTTTGCTGTGCCAGCAGAGCAAATAAAAAAACTGGGGCTCTAATTCTGGGTCAGCAAAGCTCTCCTTCATGGCGTTATATGAAATAAGAATTTTAACTGTAAGAGGGAATTTTTTAGAGAAGAATGAAATTTATTCATCCTTTTCCTTCTAATTGCCATAAAATGTGATAGTGATTACTTCTTTTTTTCTTTGTCCAATCTCAAGTTTTTCCTACTCCAAACCTGCAAGATTTCTTTCTACAGCCTTTCCATTAATCTAGAAAGAGGGATACAGAAATTCAAGTTTCTGGTGTTCAAAGAAAAATGAAAGTCAAAAAATAGCCCTTGTAAACTGAAGTTGCAGTATTTCCATTTCCATAATTCTGCAAGTTGTCCATGATTTTTATTTTCACTAATGAGGCAATAACTCAGTTACTCGTCCTCTTCTGTCAGGAGACAAATATTATGAAACAGAACTGTCATTTGTCTCCGCTCTGCTGTATACAGAGGCGTATGTGTATGTGCGTGTAAGAAAAAAGGGCATTTCTCAGCCAAGATGGAGTAAGCTGTAATAGACTGATTACTAAATGGTTTATCATGAAATCTCAATATTGGAAGAAAACATTAAAGGTCACAGGGTTCATTCTCCTGTCTACAAATACACTCATTGAAACAGAAGGGCCAATCTAACAAGTTTGAGAAGCTAATAAACATGATCATCATCCAATTGTATGACCTCTTTCCTCCTGAAATGTGTCCTATGACAGATATATTTTTCATATTGATCGTCTTTAGAATCTTGTGACATTGAGAAAAATTGCAGATGTCCTCCACTAGGTTATAATACTCTCAGGAAAATGATGTCTTTCCAGTAGAATAACTGGTTCACGCTTCTATTTAGTTTTAGTTTTTATTTTACTGGCTGTGAGGAGAGAACATCACGTCTCATCTCCTTGTGGTTGACCGTTCAATTTAAGGAGCTCCACGCACCCTCCTCTCCCTGCCTGCCCTTGTAAGTCCTCCTCCTCCCACAGACACTAGGCTTGGCGCTGTGACTCCCTATGTGACACTAGCAATGGGACGCTTCCATTAGCACATGTGACACTAGCAGATGGAGTCTTGGTGGATCTCACTTGCGAAACTCTCCGGACTTCTGTTTTTTTTTTTTTTTTTTTTTTTGGGGGGTGATTTTGATTCATGTTTCAATTTCCTTGCTTGTAATTGATCTGTTCATGTCTTGTGTTTCTTCCTACTTGGTGTCAGGTGGTTGTGTATTTCTCAGGATTTGTCCATCTCTTGCTTACTCAACTTGCTAGCATACAAGTGTTCATAGTAATCTCTTAGGATCCTCGGAATTTCTGAGCTGTCTGTTGTAACTTCTCCTCTTTCATTTCTGATCCTATTGGGTTGTCTCCCTTCTTTCCTATGTGAGCCTAGATACAGGCTTTTCAAAGTACCACGTTTTGGTTTCGTTGATCTTTTGAATTGTCTTTTTTATTTCTGTGTCATTTATTTCTGTGCTAATTTTTACTATTTCCATTCTGCTACTGATTTTTGGTTTTGATTATTCTTCTTTTTCTAGTTTCGTTAGGTGAGATGTGAGATTTTTAAATCCATAAAGGTTTACTTATTTATGCATACAAGCACTGGGGTACATGGCAGAGGTGCGGGTGGGGCAGGGGTGGATGAGAGGATTCACTAGAGACAGAGTGAGGTACAGAAATACACTGCTGAGGGGAGCAGCGGGCGAGACAGGAGAGGTCTGCTGCCCCATGTGGGTCACCTCCCTGGCTGGGGATTAAACTTGTGCTCAGAGGCTGCAGATAGCGTCACAGTGCGGTGCTTGACCTCTTGCGCCACCAGGGAAGCCCCAGATGTGAGATTTTTTAAGCTCTTTCTTGATATAGGCCTATATTGCTATATACTTCTTTCTCAGTACTGGTTTGGCTGTGTCCATAAGTTCTGGAAGGTCATGTCCTTATTGCCATTTTTCTCAAGATTTTTTTTTTTAATTTTTCCTTTGTTTTACTCATTAACCCAATAGCCACACAGTAGTGTGTTGTTCAGTCTCCACACAGTAGAGGTTTTTCCTGCTTTCTTTTTGTGGTTGATTTCTAGTTTTATACAACTGTGGTCAGAGAAGATGCTTGGTATGATTTCAATCTTCATAAATTTGTTACTTGTCTTGTGATCCAATATGTGATCAGGCCTAGAACATGCCTCATGTGCACTTGAGAAGAATGTATTTTCAGCTTTTTGGGGGTACAGTGCCCTAAAAATGTGTATTAAGCCCATGTGCTCTCATACTGTGTTTAAGGCTATTGTGTCCTTACATATTTTGCTGACTGGTAGATCTTTCCATTGGTGAAAGTGGTATACTGAGGTCCTCAGCCATGAATATATTTTTCCCACCGTCTGTTTTCAGATTTGATAGTAACTGTCTTATAGATTTTGAATTCATTTGTTTGATGAGTCTTACATCTTCCTGACATATTGTTCCCTTAGTCATTATATAATGTCCATCCCTGTCCCTTGTTACCTTTTTAGCTGAAAGTCTGTTTTAATTGATGTAAGTGTGGCTATCCCTTCATTCCTTTGGGTCCCATTTGCTTGCAGGATTGCTTTCCAACCCTTTATTTTGAGCCCGTGTTTATCTTTGGAGGTCAAGTGTGTTTCTTGGAGACAACAGAAAGTTGGACTCTTTTTTTCTGTGCTTTTTAATTGGAGAATTCAGTCCGTTTACATTTAGGTGATTATTGATATAGGAAAGTCTGCTAATACCATTTTGTATTTAATTTTCGGGTTCTGTTTTCTTGTTCATTTCTGTGTGGGTGTTTTTTCTTTGATTTAGATATGAGACCACCTTTTAATATTTCTTGGAAGGGGGGGTTTAGTGTTTGCAAACTCCCTCATCTTCTGTGTATCTGAGAAGGTCTTTATTTCTCCCTTATATCTGAAGTAAAGTCTTGCAAGTTAGAGTATTCTTGATAGGCGGTTGTTATCCTTAAGAATTTTGATCACACCCTTCCATTCTCTCTTTTCCTGCAGTGTTTCTTCAGAGAAGTCAGATGTAAGACTGATGGGAGGTCCTTTATAGCTTGTCTGCTTCTTTTCCCTAGTCAGTTTCCATTTTCTTTCTTTGTTTTGAATTCTTGGAAGTGTCTCTACTATGTGTCTTGGTGTACATCTCTCTTTGTTTAAGTACCTTGGTATTCTTCAGGACTTGTATCTTCCAAAACTTCTCCAAGTTTTGGAACTTTTCCTCTCTTTTTTCTTTAAGTTCTCAGTTCTCTGTTTCTCGTCTGTGTTTTCTTCCATTTCTTTATCTTGGCAATTTTGAACTCTGTATCTGATAGGAAGAAAAGATCTTCCATGTCTTTGTGGTTGGGTCCTGGACATTTGCTCTCTCCGTGGTGTAGTGTGGTGTAGTACAATATTCCTCTGAGGACTCAGGTTGCTGCCTCTTTTTTTTTTTTTTTCTTGCGCGATAAATGTTAAGCGTGCAGAGCTTCCACTTTTCCAGTAGATGGTGCTGTATGTCAGTGAGAACTAATCTGTAGCTGGGTCTTCAGTGAGTGGGGGTCAGTCCTGGAGGGCTCTGTTGCTGTTAAAAGTGATGAGCATGGGCTCTGCTTGTGCCTGTGTCTCCCCTGCTAGCCCTCCTCTCTGGGTTTCAGACCCTTGTGTCTGCAGCGCGCACTAGGCCTTTGGTAGCCCTGGCACATTTCAAAGTGGCTTCACTGTAACTGTTTTTCCCCAAAATCCCTCCGCTGGGGGCGCGGGGGAGATCACTTTGTCTTCCTCACTGGGGTCCCTGTCCACGTGGCAAACCCCAGCACTCTTGCCCATATCTCTCTCTGTTAGATCCACAGCAATCAATTGTGCCCCCCCCACCTCCAAGACAAAGGTATAAACCACAGTTCCGGCTCCACTGGCTGCCTCTTCCCTCCCTTATCCTTTTGTTTTGCTCAGAGTTCAACTTCCTCAGCATCTCCTCCGTCCCACTGGTCAGCATTGGACCCCGGGGATCGTGAGGCGCTCCGGTTTCGCTCCGGTTTCACGCCACATCATGGGATCTTCTGAACCAAGTGCCTGCCTGGACTTTTTTTTAGTTTATTTTCCCCAGAGTCAAGCAGGGAAATTCCTCTGATCTGATCTTCCCTGAGCGTTCTGGGGTATTTTATTTTATATCAATGAATAACTGATGCACTCCTGGTCTATAGTGGAGTCATGTATCCCTGGGGTTAGGTTTTCCAGTTAATGTATAAGGAAAACAATCTTGTAAAGTGAGAATTACCATTGAAAATCCCTTAGTCAGCTGCCATTTATAATCAGAGCAAACATTTCCCCCTTCATTATTAGAAGAGATTTCAGGTTTTCTTTTAAGTCCAAATAATGAGCTTGTTTGGAGCCATGTTATATGAAACACATATTCTGTATTTTTTAATATTCATTATATAACTCATTGGATCACTAAAATGATTGTTCACTTGCAAAAGCCCCTAGCCCTTTGTCCTTCTCCTCCTCATGCTTCCTTAGCCAAATTTGAACCCTACTTATAGCCAATTATCCTTCTACTTCATATCAGTGATGGAAAAATTGAAACTGGCTGAATACTCTCAATTTAAATTTTGTTACCACAAATCTTTAATAGGCCAATAGCTGGCTAATCCTGTTATCATTCTCTTGTAAATTCTCTTTTCAAATCTGAGCCAACCATTTCACACTTTCTTCTGTCTTTGTATATCTCCAACATCCCTTCACTTCCCCCAACACTGATTTTTAGTGTAAAGTTCAATGAATTTTGACAAATGTATACATGCATGTATCTGCCACCGTGATCAAGGCATAGACTCAAGCTATAGAACCCCAGAAAGTTCTCTCAAGCCTTTTTGTAGACATGTTTTCATTTCTCTTGAGTAAACACTTGGAATGAAATTGCTGGGTCAAAGGGTAGGTATATTCATCTAGAATATACCACCAAATATAAGAACTAATGATTTTCTTTGACATCACAATAGGCAACTACCAAGAGAGTTTCACCAGTACCCCAGCAGTCAGCTTTTTAGTGAGTTACTCTGGCACTCAGACATTGGTTTATTGTTTGCCAGACCAAGCCTATGGAAACTCAGTGAACTTAGCCATCAAGTGTGCCATAGTCACACATACCCCAACAAGGTCTGAATCTCTGAATCAGTCCCCTCCTCTAAGTTTGTTCCTTCATTGGCTGTTCTCCCAAAGCCCTAAAGATAATGGCTGCTTCCTTCATCTTCCATTCTTGTTGAGTTAGCGTCACTCCTCTTCATAGTTAATCCTCTGTTACAATTTAATAATTATTTATATTAAATTTTCCCTGTTCAAATGATTGATGTGGTTTTTGATGAATAGATCTTGATTAATCTACCCCATATCAGCAAATCTTTTCTACTATGCATCAACAACATGCCCTGAAATATTTGCGCCTTCCATTTCTACTGTTCGCAGCCAAGCCTGGCCACCAGCATGTTTTATTTGAACAAATGCTGCAGCTTCCTCTCTGGTTTCTCTACTTTTCCATTCATCCTCTTCCCAGACTTCTAGAGTTCATTCTCTGTATAATAGCCATAGTGAGCTTTTAATGTAAATCCAATCCCTTTACTACACTGCTTAAAACTCTCTAATAGGGACTTATGGTTTCAGCTTAGGAGAGAGCTGGGACAAATCTCCCCTAACCATACAACATGGAAGATCTGTACGAACTGAGAATTGATGACTTTTCTCGAATAAATCAGATAAAGGAGGCAACCCCCAAATCTGAGAGAAGTTAGATTCCTACAGGGAGATACAGGACTTTAGCACTTGCTTATTTGGGACAGAGGCACTGGACTCTATATAGACTGGTTAAGAGGATACACCAAAGTGTTCTTAATGAATTGCTCAAGGCCATGTGTAAGGACTTCATCCTCTTGCAGGATTTCTTCCCATGAGCCCCACTGGGCATTCGCTGGGAAAATCAGAAAATCCTGATAGAGTTTCCATCATTCAACTGGCTGGTGGAGGGGAATAGCAGTCTCTGTAGAAACTCTGCTCAATCTGTCTTTCCTACTTCCCCTATGGAACGCAAACCTGTATTTGTGAGGGTAGGAGCAACAAAAGCAGTTACCTTAGGGCACTGGTGAAAAAAAAATTCTATTCAGGGAATACAGCAGGAAAAAGAAGCTCTATCTCAAGGAAAGGCAAAAAAATCTGTGCTAGGCTAAAACTACCATGGGAGAATCCCACCTCTGAGATTCAGAGACACAGGATATGTCTAAGACTGAGGCTAATCAGACCATTGGAAAATGCTCTTGTGTCCTGCCCTTCACTACAAGGTGCACCATAACACTCTCACCACCGAAGCACCCATAGTCCTTTGCCATAGTCCACTGTGCTCTGCTCCTCCCCTTCCTCACAACTCCCCCTCTGAATTGTGTCACAGTTTTTAAGGCTTGTAATATAAACTGCCACATTGTCTCCCCTTTGCTCCCTACCGATTTAACATACACCAGCGTGACATATTCTTTTTAGTAAGTGGTGTGCTTACATGGTTCTAAATTCAAAAGTATGCACTGGAAAGTTTTCCTCCTGTCCTTGTGCCCCAGGTGCCTAGTTCTCCACCCCAAGCTTTCTGGGAAAATTTTCCAAATATATTCTAAGTATACAGGGACAGGTAACAGAAGGTGCAGTCCAATTAAGCAATTTGAGGAGCATTTAATACAGGGACTATTTGCAAAAGTGAAACAGCTACCGGGAAATCCAAAGGAAGTCAAGCTAGTCACAGGGGCCTCTTGGGACTGAGAGGGCGCAGGAGCTGAACCAGGAGGCAGAGGGCTATGTGGGGAGGGCTGGCTTTGGTGAGCTGTGACCTTCAACAGGGATGCAGGCAGCAGGAGGCAATCCCACAGGGAGGGACAAAACCAGAGTTCTCTGCTCTCCTGCGGGCGCCCCAGGCTGGCAGAAACCAGAGTGCAAGGGAGCCTGCTGGGTCATCCCCTTTGGCACTGACTTCCTGCAGCATCTCCTCTTCCCAGTGCCACATCCAGAGGTGCTCCCAGATCGTGCTGCCTTTCTCCCCAGGGCACTCCCTTTTCCTTTAAGGAAGTGTGTCCTGTGGGCCTCTCCTGAGAAGTGGGGAGCCTCGGTTGGTTCTTCAGTCACACATGGTAATCTATCCCTACATTCCCCCGTCCCTCCCCTGTGACCTCAGTGACCTCTGTTCTCATCTCTGGATGGACCTCCAAGTCTTCCCAGCAATGCATGAAAACCGGTGTCGGGTTTCAGGTGTCCTTGCCAGGGGTTAAGCTCCAGGGGAGAGTGATGACAATAAATTCTTCTCCGTCTAAACTCATGACTCACCCCCTAATCCACTGGCACTGACCCCGATTTTCATACCCAGGAGCCTTTACAAAACAGAGCCCTAGTCAAAGTTTAAAATCCTTGTGCTATTGAGAGCAGGGTTTGTCTGGGATCGGTCAGGTTTTAGCATTGGTTGTCTCTTATCTTGGGAATCCCCTCAAACCTGGATAACTCATTATCCTGAGGTACAACCCCTGGGCAGCAAGAATGGGGGAAAAGGAGAAGCAAGGCAAGGAAGCAGAGACAGCAGACACAAAGTGATACATTAACAAGCTGGCTAGACTGTCCAGAGAAAATTGTAGCTGATTGCTTGGTGACTAGACATACTTCCACGCAGGCTGCGCAGGGAGCTGCTCCTTGGGAGCAGCTGTGGAAGGAGGAAGACTGTTGTCTGCTGATTTCTCCCTGTCTCTTAGCCCTCCTCGGTCAGAGCTCACTACGTGGTGTTCAGCTCCTGTAGCTCCGGGTCCCGCCACCCAGCCTTTCTGAACAGCTTCCTGGGAAGCCGCACTGCACACTTCCTACCTAGTCCTTCTGAATACGGGGCGGTGTGTGTGTGTGTGTGTGTGTGGGGGTGTTGTGAAACTACACCCTCTGTGGTTCTGTTTCCATCAGACCCCAGGACACTGGAGTTTTATGCCTCCCACTGCAAAAAATGCCATGGGGGCCAAAACATGGCCCTCACTCAAGGCTGAGGAAATTGCTGGCAGCAGCAGGTGGCAACTGGGAAGGCAGGGTTGGTAGAGCAAATCTGGGGAGGTGTGTAGATAGGGTGTGATACAGTAAATACACGTTTATTGGTGGATTGGTCAATGGGTGTCAAAATTTTGTCCAGGTTTTTGAAGTGGTGTGAAGACAGCATAACAGTGTGAATACCTGCACTTGAGTCAGACGTGGGTTTCTTTTTTTTTTTTTTAATTTTATTTATTTAGTAGAGGAACTGGGGTGTAGGCCAGAGGTGCAGGAGGTGAAAGGACTCACCAGAGGCAGAGTTGGGAGCAGAACATGCAGATCTACTGAAACACACTGCTGAGGGCAGCAGTGGGCGAGACAGGAGAGGTCTGCTGTGCCATGTGGGTCAGTTCCCAGGTCAGGCATTGAACTCATCCTGCAGTGGCAGGCAATAGCTTGATAGGGCTGACTTTAACCTCCACACCACCAGGGAGGCCCCCAGATTTGTATTTCAATCTAGCTCTGCTATTACAAACAGTATCCTTTTGAGCAAGTTGGTTAACCTCCCATGTAAAATAGGGTCCCAATAGTACCTTCCTCATCTGTTTGCTATGAAGAGTCATTGAGATAAGGCCTACAAGATGATTACAAGAGTGCTTGATACTCAGAAAGCATTTTGTAGATGTTGGCAATTATTACTATTAGTGGTGGTATTTCTTTTTTTTAAAAAAAGATTTATTTTATTTATACAAGAACTGGGGTACAGGCCAGATGCCTGGGAGGGTGAGAGAATTCACCAGAGACAGAGCGGGGAACAGAACAGGCAGACTGACAAAATACACTGCTGAGGGGAGCAGCGCGCGAGACAGGAGAGGTCTGCTCTCTATGCGGATTGCTCCGAGGCCGGCGGGGATCGAACCGGCACTGCAGAAGCTGCGACAGCTTCACAGCGCTGTGCTCAACCGCCTGCACCAGCAGGGAGGCCCAGTAGTGGTATTTCTTAACGTCGCACTACATAAGCACTTATCCTGGCAAAATTGCAGTAAGATTTTATTCCATTCATTAAGACCAAAAATAATAACCACCACCACTTTCTGAATATTAGCTATGTATCAGGAACTGTGCATTCAACATTCAACTCTACATAATACTCTGAGGAAGTTGTCTTCATTTTCCAAAGAGTGACCCAAGGTTTGGAGAGCTTATGTAACTTACCCACACCTCCGAAGACTAAGTAGCAGAAAGGATTTTTAAAAGTTTAGTTACATTTTATAGCAGTTGGGTTCCTGTAAAAAACAGATGGCAGGGCCTCCCCTGGTGGCGCAGCGGTTGAGCACTGGGCTGCAAGGCTGCCCCCGCAGCCTCTGCAGCGCCGGCTCATTTTCCCCGGCCGCAGGCGAGGGTCCCACCAAAAAAAAAAAAACAAAAACAAACAAACAAAAAACCAGATGGCACATTGAAACTGGATCATGGAGGAATGTTTAAAAATTTGTGGCCAGGACAACCAACGTCCTGCTCACCTGTATGTTTTGGTTAGATCAGGGTTTGTGGAAACCAATAGGAAGGTGCAGAAGCCTGGGATTAATGACAATTGATAGCTGTAACCCCTATCAGTCCTTAAGAAGAAGGTGGCTGGAGAAAGCGACTGCAAATAATCACAGGGCCAGGTTGCCTCAGGTACCTAATTACTAGGCCCACCTCTGAAGCAGATGACTTCTGGTTGGCATTTATGGGGATATAAATAACTTCAAACTTTCTTTCCAATTTGAGAAATCCATCCATAAACCTCTCTCCTTTCTTCCTGGTCATCAATTTTCAACCTTATTCTTTCTATGTCTCCAAACAGATTAACTTATTAGTTAATCACCTAGAATTAGTGAAGATCTTTATCTTAGGTCATCTCTCCTGCTAAAGGAAGTAGACAACCAGATTTATAACTTGACCTTGGGCCCTCCAAGGGGCTCCTCTTTCACCAATGTCTTTCAAGACCACCTGTGTGGAGGGCTGTGTGCTTGTGGCTATTGACTTCTAGTTGGTGCTAGCCTGCTATGCAGATCCATCTGTCAATCAGGCCTGAGTTTTTACCTCTTCCATTATATAGTGAGAAGGAACTCCCTGTGAGCCCAGGAGCACAGAGCAAAACAATATGGCAAAGCAGTAGGAGCAGGAACCATAGGAGAATGAGTCTCCAGTTTGAACAGTTTATTGGTGCCTTTTCAGGATTTGCTTGGGTTCAGTCTTGTATATACCATTTCTACTTTACCATGGAAGGCTGCTGTGCAATCTGGTTTTATAATAATGGATAATAATAGTAATTTCCACCCAGTTCATGGTGGAAAGTTGCCTTGATCGGGCATTCAGTTTCTACCAGGGCTTGGCAGCAAGCCAGACATTCCTTTCCAAATGGAGAATTGTTGGTGGAAGATTCTCCTGTTACTGTCCTGTCTGCTGGAGGCTCCATGCAGTTCCACGAACTGCCTCCAGATGTTTTTAATACTGGTCTCCTGAAAGATAAGGATAACTAGTACTGTAGCCTGAACCTGCCTGAGTCTTATCTTGCTCCGGGTCCTACTTGAAGGGTTCAAGAAGCATGACACAATGTAGTCTGTGTGGACTCTGAAATCATTGTGCTGCTTTCATTGTGACATTTGATTAAGGAGAGCAGCCTATCTCATTTATTATTATTTTTAAAAGATTTATTTATTTTTATACAAGAACTGGGGTACAGGCCAGAAGCATGGGAGGGTGAGAAGATTTACCAGAGACATAGCAGGGAGCAGAACAGGCAGCTAGACCGAAATACTCTGCTGAGGGGAGTAGTGGGTGAGACAGGAGAGGTCTGCGACGCCATATGGGAATCTCCCTGGCCGGCCGGGAATTGAACCCGCGCTGCAGAGGCTGCAGACAGCCTCACAGCGCTGTGCTCAACCCACTGCGCCACCTGGGAGGCCCAGCCTATCTCATTTAGAGGCAATTTTCAACATACTCCAGACCACTGGACCCCTAGAAACTTAACTGATACAGCCGGTCCCTGATCTTGTTGTTTATCTCACACCCTCTGGCATGCATATATCTTACTAACATACTCACTATGTCTACTTCCTGTTCACTGGGTCCAGTTCCTATAGTGTCTTTTTTTTTTTTTTTTTTTTTTATAGAGGCATGCTTTATTTATTTGTTTGCTGGTTTCTTTGTTTGTTTTGTTTATACATGCACTGGGTACAGTCAGAAGCGCGCGAGGGCGAGAGAATTCACCAGAGCCAGAGCGGGGAGCAGAGCAGGCAGAAGGACCGAAGTACACTGCTGAGGGGAGCAGCGGGCGGCAGGAGAGGTCTGCGCGCCATGTGGGACCCTCCTCAGGTGGCCGGGGAGCAGCCGGGGATCGAACCGGCGCCGCAGAGGCCGCGCGCAGCTTCGCAACCCAGCGCTCAACCGCTGCGCCACCGGGGAGGCCCTCCTATAGTGTTTTAATTACACTGTGTCAGCACGCTGCTCTGTGGGACATGAAGATGATCAAGGACTCTCCAAACCCTATTATGGCAGAGACCAAGAAAGCTGACGAAGCCCTGAATGCTCCTAGGTGTACTGCCGTCCCTGCATACAAGAGCAAATGGCTGCTGATTATCTTTTCTGATGGGGACAAGTGAAACCATTTTGTTAGCTCCGTTGCTAAAACCAGGTGCCAGAAGTTCTATTTCTTTGGTCCTATAAATGTAACCTATCCAGAACCACAGTTGTCATTGATATCATCATTGGATCAAGAAAGTCTGGATGTCTTCCTCCAGTGAAGGAGTTCAGGGAGTTTTGGGGTTCAAAATTCTCCATTTTGTCTTCTTTGTCCAAATTTCCCCTGTTGCGCAGGGTCCCACTTAGTAGTTGTAAGCTGGACCCTCAACTCTATGTGCTCTGTGATTTCAGGAGATAACCAACTACTTAAACCTGCCTCCAAGGCTTCTGATTTTGCACCTGGGACCTTAGTTGAAAGCTAAACTTTCAATTCTTATCCTTCTCCACATTCTACAAGGTAGTTAAGAATATCAGCTGACTCCATAATCTTTATAATCACTGTCATGGTATGTTTGCCAAATTCCACAGTCATTTGTTTTCACAAAACCTTGCTCTCTGCCTGCATTGTGTGATAATTTGAATTATTGTGACATCAGTGAACGCACAGAGATTAGCAGCTTATGGATGGCAGTCACCACAGAGAGTTTCAAGGATGGTGGGAGAAACATTTACTAATTTTTAAAGGCATATGTACTTCATACACTTGATATATTAAATATGTTTAAATAAGAAAATGATGATACTAAGAACCTGCATGACAACACAGCCACTTATTCATTTTGTGACTACTCATCATTTATTTATTAAATGTTTATCAAACTGACTATGGCCAACAAGCAAACACATAGTCAAGACAAGCCCATTCATGAATTTCATATGGCAGTGGGTAGTCAGACATGGCCATAGAAGAAGGTTAGAGGCGCGATAATACAGTAAGGATTTTGTACTTTATTTGTGGGGTGATAGCAAATGATTGGAGGATTGAAGCAAGGAAGTAATATGACCTGATATATGTTGAAGGCTGTTAAATGATCATTTTGGCTGCTGTCTGGAGAACAGATTATGATAGAGCAAGCAGAAATGAGATTGATTTGGGAGCTTAGAAAAGAAATGATTGTTATGAATTAACACATGAAAAAAGGAGGCAGTAAGAGGAGGGTACACATGGCATATATTTTGGATATAAAGCGAACAGAATTTACTAATGGATTGCACCTAAAGGGAAAGGGAAAGAATTGAGGACAACTTCTCTCCTTTTGTCTGGTCAGTTGGAGACGCCAGTAATTGATACCAAGAAAGCTGTGGCAAGAGAACGTTGGGGGTCTAGGGTGGGCATCAAGAGTCCTGTTTTCGACATGTTAAGTTTGAAATCCACGTGGCGACATCTAGTAAGTAGTTGGCCATAAGAACCCGGCATTCAGAAGAGAGGGCAGGAGTAGAGATACAAATGTGGGCGTTAATAGTTCTCAGATAGCATTTAAAACGACAGACAGCATGAGTTAAGCTGGGGAGTACTGTAAAAGAGAGACGATCCAAAGGCTTAGAGACCGGGAAGTGGGGGTAGAACTAGAAGGGAGAAAAAGGGGCAAGAGTAGTAGGCCAGGGGAGTTTGAGATTCTCGTATCAGGTTCAGGAGAGAAGAACAGACAGAAATCCAACAGGAGATTAAGGATATTTAAGAGAAAGGAAGTGAAGATACTGAGTACACAACTCAATAAAATTTTCTGTGAATGGGAAAGAAGAATGAAGTTATACATCACTTAATTTTCTCTTTATGAAGAAAATACTTAAAGATGATACCTTTTAGGGGCTTCCCTGGTGGCGCAGGTTGTTGAGTGCAGCACTGTGAAGCTGTCCACAGCCTCTACAGTGCAGGTTCGATCCCGGCTGTCCGGGGAGATACACACATGGCGCGGCAGACCTCTCTTGTGTCGCCCGCTGCTCCCCTCAGCAGTGTAGTTCAGAAATTTGCCTGTTCTGTTCCCCACTCTGTCTCTGGTGAATTCTCTCACCCTCCTGCGCATCTGGCCTGTACCCCAGTTCTTGTATATATAAATAAATCTTTGAAAAAACAAGATTTATAAAGAAAAGATGATGCCTTTTATAACAGTTACCTTTTGCTACAAACCACCCCAAAACTCAGCAGTTTAAAAGATTTTTTTTTGAAGAAAAATATTTATAATATCTTATTTGGCTGACTGTTCTCGTCTGGGCAGGCTTGGCAGGGATTGGCTTATCCCAGATGGCCTCATTCACATATCTGGCTGTTGGCTCTTTGTTAGGTGAGGTTGGGGATGACTTGGCCATGTGTCCCTCATCATCTTGCAGGCCAGCCTGAGCTCATTCACATGGTCATGATTATACTGCTCCCAAGAGCAACTCACAAGTACTTTTCAAATCTTCACTGATGTCACACTTGCTATTGTTCCATTATCCAAAGCCAATGTCACAGACAAGCCACGAGTCAGTGTGGGAGGGAAATGCTCAAGGACATAGAGAGGAAAGAAATTATTGCAGCCCTTTTTCAAATAATCTCCTACAATTGTTAATGCATTGCTACTTATGTGAATTCATCCTCTGAGCTGCTCATATTAAAAACCTCAAAGTTATTTTTTAGTCCTCTTTTTCTCTCCTAGTGTAAAATGGCAAATTATTTAATTAGCTAAGTAAAAATGTAGTTTGTGGGAAATCATTTTCTCTCAGTACTTTAATAATCTAAATATTAATATAAACTTTGATCAGAGACCCATTACTGTTTTAATTAATTATATTCAGAAACTGGAGAAAAATAACATAATTGGCAAACTACACTATGAAATTTATTTAAATCCCTTATAACCAAATTTGACTTAATATCCCAGTAATGCATTTTATTTTATTTGTTTTCTTATAAATATGCAAAGAGGTAATCACCAATAAGTGGTAATATTTAAATACTTGGAAAAAGTACTAAGTGCTACTCGTGTCTTAGGTGATTGTGTATACACTTCTTATCTGAAAGTTGGCAGCAAGTGAAATTAAATGGTTTTCCAAATGACTGCATTGTTGATCCACCTTCCTTTAGCTAATTGACTGTTTTCTGTCAGTGCTAATTCCCAACGGGGTCACTTGCATTGACAGTGGTGACTGACAATCCCATGTGGCCCTACAGCTAACCACAGCCATTAATTGTTGCAATTTTGCAAGGGCTTTTTAGCTAACATGGAATAAGGATATTTTCTTGCCAGAAGAGGTAGCATGGGATGCAAGCATGAGATTGCAGAGAAGGCATATTATTGGACCCCACTCAAATTAGCCTCATAACAATTCTGGACCTCTATTTGTTCATCTGGAAAACCGGAGATTGCTTTTAAAGTATTCTCTCAACCCAAGGCTCTCTGAGTCTATGTGTGCTCTGCCAGTACAACAGAATCAACACTCTATGAACATGGAAATGGAGGTAGGAGCCTTGAACACCCCAGTTCTGGCTAAAACAGAAAGCAAGAGCAATCACCAGAGCCTAGTAACATATTTACCTTCCTGTAGACACAAATCCGATGTTTAGCAGAATCCAAGGCTTCATGTACAACAAAAGGTTGCAGTCATTTGTGAATGGTGTTGGTTCCATAATTTTCACATGTTAGAAAATGTTTGTAACTTCTACCATGCATAATTACTATTTCTTCTTTGTGGTGAACATGTTTAAGAGCGACTCCTTTAGCAACTTTCAAGTATATGCAATTGTTCACTGTAGTCACCATCTTGTTGTTCAGTCATATTGTTGACATCACTTCTGTCTAAGATGGCTGCCCCAACCATGTTGGGTAGACCCAATATGGTATGTTCAGTGGATTCAAAAGTTATAAGTTCCCACAGCAAGTTTCCCCAAAGCTGTGTGACCAGGGGCAGGTTTATATCTCTCTGAGATTCATTCCTTTGTTCAACAACTATTGCGATGTACTCAGCTCTTTATTGAAAATAGTTTAATGAAACAGTAATAGTTGATGTTTCAAAAAGCATACATGCAATTTCATGTTTGGTATCAATCAAATCCTGGAACAAGTAAACATGCATTTATAAATTGTGGCAAATTTATGAAGGGGGAGAAATAAATTATTTCAAGAACCCTGGTGTCCTCATCTGTAAAGTGGGATAATACACATTTTATCTTAAGCTTTAAATGAGATGATATACAAAAAGCAACTTTGGTAAGAACTTAACAAATATGAACAATTTTGATATTATATTTTTGTCATGTCATTCCAAACTATAAATGTCTCATATATCAAACTATTGCTGATTTATAGTGATGGTTTGTACTTAGCAACTTATGGTCTGTTATTATTTACTGCAGTTATGATATTTACTATAGACAATTCACCAATTTGTTATTCTATCCTTTCATACAGAAGAGTTAAGTGTAAGTTCTATGCCCCCAAACAAACATATATGGTTTCTTCCTGTGTAATAAGCAAGGTTCTACTATTGCTATTGCTCTCAGATAGAATTGACAAATTATGTAATATTATTTGCATTATTTTCTGCCACAAATACTAAGAATTCATGTTACTTCTATCATGAAAAAGTTGACGTCTACCTAATCCTTGTCAGTTTTTACTCTCAGTTATTTACTTAGGTCCATTTTAGCTTTTCCAGCCATCCTGCAATCTCTATTTGGATTTAGTTCAGCTTGATGCTACGCTTTTCTCCACTTGGAAGGCATTCCTGGCACAGGGCACTGGCAGGGAGGGTACTTTCCTGGGTAGTCTCTATGCCATTCCATGAGCATCCTGTGGGGCTGGGAGGGACTGTGTGTCTCTGAGGAGAAAAGAAGAGCCTTTCCCTTCACTGAATGGCAGAGCTGACCCCAGGCTAGTACTATGACTTGTCTCTGGCCTCTTTTGCTATTTGCTTCTGCTCATAAATTTGCAGGCAATTAAGCAGAACGTTAGGCCTACATCAAAGTCCATCTTGTCAATCCCCCAAAGTCCATTTAGATCCCTTCTTATAGCATCAACACTTTGATTGGTCATTCAAATACATCTTTCCCTCTGGAAGAGTTATGATTCCCTTTATTTGAGAAGAACTTTATGAAAAATTTAGGCACTGCCTTAATTAAATGGGATCAACATGTACTTGAAGACCTTTATAAACTGTGATGTAGAATTCCATTTTAGGGAAAGATTCTCCTGGTGTGTCATAAAACTAAAGATGGAACTATGTCTCCTAAATATATCATACAATAATAATGTAGCAATAAAATAATAATAATAGCTAAACTAACTAGCTGTTTGTTAAGTGTCCATGCTACATAGTGAAGGGAAGATTAGCGCTTTACTTATTGACTCATGCAATGTCAGCAATACATACATGTGGAAAAACCATTATTTCCATGCAGAGACAAGCAACTTGAAGCTTAGAAAAGTAGAGAATGTTGCCCAAGAACCTATTATAGAGACTTTATGTCACTGATTTTTTTCTTAAAATGATGTTATATGTGTACATGCTTCTTTAGAGTTTACAAAGTTCTTTATTTTTTAAAATTTTTTAAAATTTATACAATAGCTGGGGTACAGGCCAGAAGTGCAGGAGGATGAGAGGATTCACCAGAGACAGAATGGGGAACAGAACAGGCAGACTGACTGAAATACACTGCTGAGGGGAGCAGGGCGAGAGACAGGAGAGGTCTGCTGCACCATGTGGGAATCTCCCTGGCCGGCCGGGAATCAAACCAGTGCTGCAGAGGCTGCAGACAGCTTCACAGCATGGCGCTCAACCCACTGCGCCACTGGTGAGGCCCTACAAACTTCTTTTACATACATTATTTTCATTTGATTTTCCTCCTCACATGCTCATGAAAGTCTGCTTCAAATATTCTTTGCCCGACATCTATTTTTGTGTCTTTTATTAGAGAAGCTGGAAAGCATTATTTTAGAATATCACCCACATCTTAGAAACGAGGAACTCCTGTCCTCCTGTCCTCCTATCTGAAGTCACCATGAAGCCAGGCAGAGCCAGAAGCTTGGGGGCCCCTTCCTGGACGCTAGAGGCCAGCAAGGTGCAGTTAGACCCTCTGAGCCACTTCTTACATAGTGGCCAGTTCATTCCCAAAAAGGCAAATGATCCTAAAATGTTTTTAGGAGAAAAGACATCTGGTTTCGATGTAACACTGAGAAGCCTTCAATTTCTAAAGCCTCCCAAGGTTTCCTGAAAGTCAGCCTTAAGCAAATTAACAAGAAGAGAATGTGTGCCTTTGGTGTGTGTTCCTCCAAGTCTTCCAAAAGCCCTGTTTTCCTTCTTATCATGCTTACTTCCCGCCCCCCCCCCCGCCCCCGCTTACCTGTTTGAAATGAAAGCAATTGTTTGATTTCCCAGAAACAGTCTTTAACATCTCACCCTCCCTCTCTTCTCTTGAGGCTAAATGCTCAGCCTCCCCCTGACTCTGTTACTTGCTCTTCTTTCCCCATGTGTCACACTTCTAGAAGGGGTCAGAGGGAGGCTATTGGGAGAGTGCAGGTGGGAGAGGGTTTTCCCAGCTGAGCACTCTGGGGTACTTCTTTGGGACTCCCACAACCAGGAATCTCTCCTCTTCAGTGTTTGTTTTCTGAATTTTAAATCATACTGTGTTTGAGAATAATCATGTACTCTACCGGAACATTTAGGTGTAGAGCCACAATGTAATGCAATTTACTCTTAAATGGTTCAATAGAGAGAGAGTAATGGCATATATATATATATATATATATATATTATATATATATATATACACACACACATATATTTAAAACTATTTGAGAGTAATGTAGAGAGAGAGAGAGAGAGAGAGAGAGAGAGAACAAATGATAAAGTAGGTGAGATCAAGATGTTAATGATAAGTGACTCTGTTAAGGGGTCTACTGTTCTATGTACCATTCTTATTCTCACAGTCCTTCTGTGTGCTCGAAACTACCTCCAAATAAATTGTCAAATATTAAAGCTACTCTTTTCAAATGAAGCTTTTGTGTGCAATCAACTATTTTCTAAACCACTCTGCCCACTTTCCCAGGAACTGTGACTTCAGAGTGACCCTGATAGCCCTGAACTGTGGACTGGAGGATGGAAGGAGTGTAGGCCTGGGAAGAACCCTCCTAGGCCTGGATCTTCCAAGTCTCCTTTCTCACCCAGTCTGCTCCTCAGGAAATGGGTCACCCCCCATTCTATCTGCAGACACGTAGACCTGAATGGAACCTTCCCAGTCCAGAGTGTTCTCTCTCTCCTTCCCAGGTGTTTGCTTTGACCACCTTCCAAGGCAACACATGGCAACCCCCACAAGGGGCGGGTGTGAGAGGCCTTCATGACGTGCAGTCAGGACAGCCTTCTGTTTCCAGTCACTTGTTTTTCTGCTGTTACCTTCTGGGACAGTGGCTAAGGAGAGTTTATTGAGGCAAGAAAAAAATAGTCACAGATTCTTCTCATCTCTGTATGTGTGCTCCTGTTCAATGTGGCCTTGCAGATTCTCACATGCAGAGGTGACCTTTATTTTTCCACCTTCTGCATCCGGGCTAACTTGTGACCCAGCAGAGGTCTGAGGGCCCAAGTGCTGGGCCACGTTGTCTCGCTGCTCTGGGAGCTCTACGAAAGAGCCTGAGCTGGTCTGCTGGATTATGAGATACGTACGCATGACGAAGTCATCCCCTTTGCCCTGGCTTGAGATAGGAGAGCGCGACCATCTTAGTCTTTCCATACGCTCCTGAGCCAAAGGCTGGCCCCAGACACTGCGTGAGCTCAGCAGCAACCAGGGAAATGACCCTGGCAGGAACTGCCCTGCCAGCCTGCAGAAGAATGAGAAAGAACACCCGTTGGTGGTGCTAAGACACTCAGTTCTAGGAAGGCTTGGTCTGCAGCCAAAGCTAACTGCAACAGGGCCCAGACTCCGTCAGCAGGAGCAGTGTGTTTGGCATCTGAGGCCCTTAGCGTGGCACTATGTGCGTAGAGAGCTTCCTTGCTTACCTGCTTCTGGCTTCCCTCTCAGTCAGCTGGGCCTTGGTCAGTTGTCATGTGCCAAAATAAAGAACAAGGGAGTGCTGTGTCATGGGATACTTGATTCAGTTCCTTCTGAGATTTCTACTTGGTCCGAACCTAGTGTGCTTCCTCTTTAAGTTTGCAAAATCGTTGTCCTGAAAAGAGCAATTTTTCCATTAGCAACTGCTTTTCTCTTTAAGAAACCAAACGGTTAAATATATACGTGACCTGATTTTCTTAATGACAGGCTCTAAGAAGGAGTTGAGATGTAGATGAGCACAAGAGGGGTTACTGGAGAAGCAGCCCTCTTCAGTACATTTCATAGTGGCAATGGCCCCATCTGTCTCCAGAGAGGACACAGGCAGCAGCCAGAGAGGGTTTGGTAGTTCTGTGAATAAAGGTTTATTACTTTCCTCTCCCTTCCATCAATCAGCTCAATGTTAGGGAAAGGAAAAAGGAAAAAGCAAACCTAATCTTTGTGTCTGCTCATAAAATAAAATTGGCAGAATCTCCCTTCATTCCTGACCTTGAAAGTAACTTTTTCAAAGGTGGGGAAAACCAGGGAACATTATTTGATGAGAACTGGAAGCTGGAAGAGAGGATCTGTAGCTTATAACCTCATCTCTGACATTTGTCCAACCATCACAGTTCAAGTCAGCCACCGTCTATGGACGCCTGCTCTGTGCAGGGTGTAAGGTCAGTGGCACTGAGAACACAGAGGTAGACAAGACAGCGTGTTGACTCTCCTGAGACTCACAAGACAACAGGGCATGGGCAACACACATATAACAGGAGGTGTTCAAATCAAAGGACAAATGAATGAAAAAATGGGACAGGGACAGGTTAATTCTGACTTTGAGGCTAGGATGTAACAGAGCAAGGTGGACTGGGTGAAAGAACTTGTCCTTCAAGGGCAGAAGTGGTGAGGATGAAGACTGGATGGGCAGTGTGTGTGGGTCCTGGAAAGGTGAAGATTGAAAAACGATTATTGGAAAGGTAGGTGAGGGTAAGGGTACTGGAGGCCCGCTTGTGTGCTTCAGATTATATCTGAAAATATAGTTCCTTTCACAGAAAATTTTCTTCGCTACTGCCAGGAGCATGGGGGACGAGCAATTCAGAATCACTCAATCCACTTTTAGGGCAGGAAGTTTTCTGACCCACTTGGATGGCTTGAGGCAGGCCTACAAATTCATGGTAGATATGCTTCTAGCTTTTTTTGATTCTTAGTGTTGTTTTTCAGGGTCCCCGCCCTAGACTTCTGTGCCCCAAGCTCTGAGAATCTGTTAAAGTGTAACTCGCTCGATCAGCTGCTGGGGCAAGATGAATGATGTCCCTGCTGGAACAGAGCAGCCCAATACTGCTGTCACTTTATGCATTTCCTCTCAGATTAGTCTCTTGTCACATGTAATTGATGCCTTTAAGAAGATTGAAAAGAATATTTTGGCCAGCATTTTGGCAGGAGCATTGTTCTCTATTACCTACTTCTCCTTTACGATGGCATGGAAATTCTGTTGAGTTGTTACTTCTGGTGTCCACCATAATTTTCTGAGTACTTCTTTACTTTCTGGGGCATGCGTACACACACACACACACACACACACACACACACACACACGCACACACACACTGATGTTTCCTGGCTGAAGTTTTTCTGATGTTTTCTGGCTCCTTTTATACTTTCTATGTCCTAACCCTGGAAATAAACATTCACCCAAGGATCCTTGATTCCATTTAGTGGGAATGGTATCAAAAAGCAAAATTTGGTGTGAGGTACTCTCATTGTTACTGTGTTTTGTTTCCCATAGAGTTGATAGAGCTATGAAAGAGTTGGAATTCATTCCAATTCACCACCAAATTTATTCTTCCGAGTCTTCGTTCAATCCATATTTACATCTGCCTTTTCCAACAGTGAGATACCTGGTTCCCAATATCACTGAAATATTTACTCATGTGCTCAACACTACGACATAGACTAAAGAGTTTCAGAGTTGCAAACCCACACTGTTAAGAAAAGCAAAATAAAACTCATCAAAATCTCATTTGCAGTTCAAAAAATTTTGTAGTTCTTTTTGTAATTAGATTGAAGATGTATTGTCAAAGCACTATGTTCAGAAGTTAGCATCTCTTCTCAAATCTGCTTGGTGAAACCACATTGATAGCTTGAAATCAGTCATGTAGGACGTATTCACACCAAGGAAAATGACAAATGCTGCAAATTGGGGCTTTAAAATTATTTTTTGAGTGCATTTTGTTAAACATTTCCCAGCATACTACTCACACAGTTATCTCAATTGCTCAGGGCAAAACCCTAGGAGTATTTTTGATAACTCTTTTTCTTACATTTCATACAGAAACCCATCAAAGTAGGCCATAATTTGACCACTTCTGCTATGGACTGAATGTTTATGTCTTCCCCAAATTCCTATGTTAAAGCCCTGACTCTTAAGGAAATGGTATTAAATATAGAGCCTTTGGGAGGTAACTTGTATAGTTGGGGGTCATAGAGTGGAGTCCACATCATTTCTTATCCACCTAGCCACCAGGATGCACTTTCCAAAAATTAGATCTAATGATGTCTTTTTTTAAACAGTCATGCCTTGCCTTAATGTCTTTCTTGGATTGTTTTTTAATTTATAGAAGGAATTAAAAACTCCCAAACATGTGCATTGGATATTGTTCCTTATTCCCCACTCTCCCAATCATAGATCTGCACATCTAAGCCCTTTGCCTGTGACTTTGCAATTCCTGCCATAATGTGAACACAGTGTACGTTCCCATCCCACATGACTTGCACTGGTAAATGAAATTTTGGATGATGTGTTGTGAGCAGATTTTTTTTTATTTCTTTTTAAATATTTATTTATTTATTTATACAAGCACTGGGTACAGTCAGAAGCGCGGGAGGGTGAGAGAATTCAGAGCCAGAGTGGGGAACAGAACAGGCAGACTGACGAAATACACTGCTGAGGGGAGCAGCGGGCGAGACAGGAGAGGTCTGTTGTGCCATGTGGGACCCTTGCCGGCGGCCGGGGATCGAACCGGCGCTGCAGAGGCTGTGGGCAGCTTCGCAACCCAGTGCTCAATCGCTGTGCCACCAGGGGAGGCCCGTGAGCAGATTTTAAAATGTGCTCATATGATTAGGATTTCCCTCTCTGGCTTCAGCTATTGTCAAGAGAAATGCATACTCAGGAATGTACGCTCCCTTCAGGTAGCTACAGTTTCCACAATGAGATATGTGGAGCAAAGCTTGTTTGCAACCTGGTGCCCAGCCCACCTGAACCAACCCATGCAGGCCCAAGAAAAAAATCAACTAAAATAAGTCAAATCTCAGCAGACTCATCTATTAGAATATGAATACAGATTGTAAACTATGAAGACTCTGGGGGTTGCTTGTTACACAGCATTTATTGCAGCAGTAGTTGAGATGTATGTATAATATACAAGCCCTCCACAATCGAAACTGCCAGACTTTTAGAGTCAATCTTGATGCTGGTTTGGAGAGGTGTTGTCTTCAGAGAAAGGGTCCTTGGGTGACTTCTGAGAAAAGTTTCACCAGAGTTCCTCTTTTAGAGGCACACAGAGAGTTCCCCCGTGAGGCAAAGATGTTTAGTTATATCCAAAAGGGCAGGTTTATTATTTAAAAAAAAAAAAAGGAAAAGAGAAGAAGACGCTTGCACAGACACAAACAGGCAGGAAGAGCTGCCGCTGCAGTTTTACAAAGGCAAAAGGTTTGTGAAAAGAAACACCTGCATGGTCACAGGCGGGCAGGGGAGCTGCGTTTTGTCTTTACAGTGTTCTTCCCTAGGTGAGGTGTTATTCCTTTGTGGAATTGTCATCTATTGTTAAATTAATCATTTTCAGGGTGTGACTGGGTTAATTTTGTAATGACCAGTGATTCTCTGTGGTGGCCCCCCCATCTCCATTTCCTCACATCTGGTCTGGGCCTCTGGATACAGTGTATCGCAGTTGCTTTTTCTTTTTTTTTTTCTTTTCTATTTTAAAAAATTTATATATATTTTACATTTTTGAACAATGTTTGCTTTCCCCGCCCCACCCCCTCAGGTGCAGTCCCCATAGAATTTCTTTCCCCAAGGCACCCGTGCACCATCACCACAGTCCCCTGTGCTCCTCCCTCCCTCCCTCTGATCCCTCTCCCTCCTCCTCCCCTGCAGGATGTCTCTGGTTTATAATTGTCCGTTTTTGCTTTGTTGTGTTTTGTACTGTTATTTTTTTACACTGATGTCTTATTTGGTGCCCCTATATTCCTGTTATAAGTGACACCATCCGATATTTTTCTTTTTCCTTCTGGCTTATTTCACTGAGCATAATTCCTTCTAGCTCCATCCATGTTGCTGCGAATGGCATGAGTTTATCTTTTTTTTTTTAAGATTTTATTTATTTATTTATTTATTTATTTATTTATTTATTTATTTATTTATACAAGCACTGGGTACAGTCAGAAATGCGGGAGGGTGAGAGAATTCAGCAGAGCCAGAGCGGGGAACAGAACAGACAGACCGATGAAGTACACTGCTGAGGGGAGCAGCGGGCGGCAGGAGAGGTCTGCGCGCCACGTGGGACCCTTACCGGCTGCCGGGGATCAAACCGGTGCTGCAGAGGCTGCAGGCAGCTTCGAAGCCCAGTGCTCAACCGCTGCGCCACAGGGGAGGCCCATGAGTTCATCTTTTTTGATTACTGAATAGTATTCCATTGTGTATATATACCACATCTTCTTGATCCAATCCAGTCATCTGTTTTTTTGGCATTTGGGTCGCTTTTCTATAGCAGTTTGTGCCGAAGGATTTTTTCATTTTGTAGCTGGCCTAACAACTATGCTAATCTTCTCTACCCACATCTCCAGTTTCTGATCTTGTGACACCTTTATCCCAGATTTGTTTTTCTTACTCTAAGCCTCCACCAACTGTTATTGAGGAGGACACAGACACAAGAGGCAAAGTAGCTTGCGAGATCAGACAGTGAAGCATAGATCTGGCATTCAAACACAGTTTGATGCCAGAGCGTCTGCTCCTAACCACTCTACTCAATCCCCCTCCACTGGTGCTGGCTCTCCATGTCCCTCCATTTGGCACACACCTGCTTTACAACTCTGCACATTTCATGATTATTTATACTACTATTCCTCTCACTTGCGCGTATACGTTTAAAAGTCGAGGATTCAACCTTAGGTGTCCTTACGTGTCTGTTATATATCTAGTAAGGTGGCTGGCCCCTAGCTACTTCCCACTAAATGTTTGTGAATGTTATTTGCTATTGAATCGTTTTGTCATCAGCCAAATTTTCATCACAAATTGCTAGAGAACTGGCCCAAATTGCCTTTCTCTGAAACATGAAAATGACAACATATTTTGAGAGTGATTTATAGAAAATCATGTACTTCATATAGTTGGAAAGGATACAGTGATAAGGAATTTTTTGAATTTCCCTTCAGGCACTTGCCTTTTAAACATCAATCAAGCAATCAACAATGCTTGACTAAGCACCGCCTATGCACCCAAAACAGGCCAGCCACTTGTACAGGAGGTGGCTAACTAATTACTTTGTGCTTTGGTGGCTGTATGTCTTTTTTTTTTTTTTAGATCAAGTCTTGTTTTTGTGTCTTTGAGTTGGTGGAATCAATGAATATGGAAAGAAGTTAAGATAAAATAAAAATTTTACCTGACAGCCTTTTCTGGAAGCTTCAATGACTCTGGGAAAGTTTATTGATTCCTAAAGAAAAATTACCATTCTCTTTTAAGGAAGGGTGAAATAAAGGAGGATTTAGTGAATAAAAGGAATTGAAGCAATTAGCATAGTCTTTTAAAATCCGGGATTATCTCTATTGATTAGGTTGCTGTAGAATTGTTGAAGGTAATGAAAATTACATATGTGAGTGAGTCAGAAGTTAGGGCTGCAAACCAAGACCCACCATTTGGAAGAGAAAAGCTCAGGGTTAAGAGAATTCAGTTTCAAAAGTGAAGTGAGAATTTCTGAAGGTTTCAAACAAAGTGTAGTAGTAAAAATATCATTTTTTTATAAGGTTAGGTGCTTATTGGCATGCATTGAGATTTTGGAGACCAAAAACAAAATAAAAGCAAAAAGGGGACTTAGAGGCAATATTTATTCAACCTATTAGTCCTATCAAAGTGAACAGAGAAGGTGGCAATAGTAGGTAAAGTCTCATCCTTTTCAAAGCTCAGTTTCTTAGTTTATTTTCTTTCAGTGAATGTATGAACATTTCTTAGGAATGGGATATTTTAGGCAGATTCATTACTGTAGCCAAAATGAAAAAATGCATAAGGTGGAATCCAAATATTTCAGCACATTCAAGAAAAAAAAATAGATGAGCAAAATTTTCTTCCTTAGTATTGACTTCTTACCACTTCCATATGAATATAGTCAGTGAAAAATAGTGGATATTTTGAATGGCCTAGTAATTTGTTTGGTCAAATCTTGCCTGGGTTTTAGAGAATTAAAACAGACACACATTTCCCTTATCATATGCATATGCTGTATCAACAGAATGGTTTGTATCCCAGATGTGGGGAAAGCAATTTGGGAAAGGTAAATATTAAGGTTGAAGAAGGAATATAATGATGAACAACATAATCGATGCAAGACAGCACAAGCTCAGTATTTTGCTAGTTTGAATTATGTTAAAAAATCATTTAGGGCCTCCCTGGTGGTCCTGGTGGAGCAAGGGGTTAAGTGTCAGCACTATGAAACTATGGGTAGCCACTGCAGCATAAGTTCGATCCCAGGCCGGGGAGCTAACCCACATGGTGCAGCAGATCTCTCCTGTCTCCCTGCTGCTCCCCTCAGCAGTGTATTTCAGCAGATCCGCCTGTTCTGCTCCCCATTCTGTCTCTGGTGAATCCTCTCACCCTCCCACACCTCTGGCCTACATGCCAGTTGTCCAAGCAAAAAATAATTTTTTTAAAAAGATTTATTTTATTTATACAGAAACCAGGGTATAGGCCAGATGCGCGGGAGGGTGAGGGGATTCACCAGAGACAGAGCCAGGAACAGAACAGGCAGACTGACAAAATACAATGCTGAGGGGAGCAGCGGGCGACGCAGGAGAGGTCTGCTTCCCATGTGGGTATCTCCACGGCCGGCGGGGACCGAACCGGCACTGCAGAGGCTGCCGACAGCGGACAGCTTCACAGTGCTGCACTCAACCTCCTGTGCCACTAGGGAGGCCCGCAAAAAATAAATTAAAAAAAAAATTTTGTAACTGTGTACTCCCCAGAGAAAGGGGAGGTTCCAGGTTTGCTGCCCCACCTGAGGAACGGTGAAGCTGGGCAGAAAGGTGAAGCTAGAAAAGACCAGGAAAAAGATGGAGGGGGGAGGAGGAACCTGAGAGAGATGGAGAAAGAAGATTGGAGGAGGCACATGGAGCAGAAAGACATTTGAAGAAGAAGCCATGACTGCTTATTGGCCTTGGACTTGTACCAGGGACTTAGGGGACATGGAAGGAGACACATGGAGTAGAGACATGTGGAGACATTTGGAGAAGACATGGGTGAGAGACCTGAGGAGAAGTTGACCATGGCAGCCTTTATCTTGATTTTGATTTTGCTCGTTTCCTCCCAGAATTGCCTGGCCCCTTCTGCCCCTTTCCTATGGATTCCCATCAGAACGTGCCTTAAACTTGTGGCAAGATTTTGGGTTCTCAGCTTCCAGGCTTTGGACCAGCCCTGTTTGGCTGGGCATTTACCCATGAGGGGATGGGTAACTTTGGGTGCTTGATTTGGAAACTATATTCTTTCTCTTCTCTCTATTGCACACTAATTGTATTAAAGCTGTTTTCTATTGAAGGTCTCACACATTAGACTATGTTCTGTCTTTATACAGCAGATGGCAATTTTGGGGGTCCCCTGGTACCCCTCACCCTGCTCACTAGCAAAACTGTATTTGAATGAACAGAAGGGAGATTTGGCTTTGGATGTAAACCTGCATTCCCAGTGTCAGCTATCATTTCACGAAAACAGATGCTGTCATCCATCAGCCCTTCTCCATAAGCTGGAGGACTCCATCATGCTTTCTTTTGGTTTGGGGTCCTAAGATGGGACTTAGGGGCTACAGAGGACTCAGGAAACCGAGTCTATATGAAAAGGTCTGAGTGCATGGATGCTAGCAAACAATTTTTGCTAAATCCTTTGATCCAAACCCTCTAGGATTTATTGTGAGTCGGAACAGCCTAAAGCTGAAGGATGGAGATGGATGCAGAATCCCTGGAGTTTTGGATCAAGAGGATGGAATATTACTCAGCAATCAAAAAAGACAAACTCATGCAATTTGCAGCAACATGGATGGAGCTGGAAGGAATCATGCTCAGCGAAATAAGTCAGAAAGAAAGAAAAATACCAGATGGTCTCACTCAAAGCAGGAATTTAGAAAACCTAAATAAGGGAACAGGAAAAAGACTAATTATAATAAAGTAAAAATCAAAATCAACAAGCAACTGTAAACCAGAGACACACTACAGCAATGGGAGAAGAGTAGGATCAAAACAAGAGGGGTGGGCTTCCCTGGTGGCGTAGCGGGTTGAGCGCAGCGCTGTGAAGCTGTCCGCAGCCTCTGCAGTGCGGTTTTGATTCCCAGCCTGCCAGGGAGATACCCACATGGCGTGGCAGACCTCTCCCATCCTGCCCGCTGCTCCCCTCAGCAGTGTCTTTGGTCCATCTGCCTGTCCTGTTCCCCGCTCTGTCTCTGGTGAATTCTTTCACCCTCCCGTGCCTCTGACTGTACCCCAGTTCTTGTATAAATAAATAAATCTTTAAAAAAAAAACAAGGGGTGTGGGAATTGTATGGGGACTATAACCAAGATGAAAATGCATACATTATGCAAAAATGAAAATTGATGTGAAAAAAAAAAATCCCTGGAGTGTTAAAAAGGCCTCCAAACAGAGGCAGTAAGGGCGATGTTTCTCAAGCTATCTGCGGTAGAGGATAGAGAGTTAAAAATATTTCCAGTCCACAGCAAACTGATACTTTTGTAAAAATACAATTGAATTAAAATACTAGAAAACATATTAAAAAAGAAACAAAGATACAAAATTCAAGTCCGCTTTATAAGTTTCAACCGACATCAAATTACATTTCAATAAACATAATCAAAACAAGTGTGACATAAAGAAGAAAAGAATTATGGAAGCCATACATATTGATGAGAGTGTGCAGTGAAGCAATTAATCTAATCACCACGACCCATAACTTCTTACTCTACAATCACAACTAAAGAACATTTGAGTGAAGTAGCAACTCCCCACATTAAATGCCTATACACATTTTTGAGCAAACATTGTATTTGTCAATATTTGAAGTTTTGATATAACAAATAACTAACTGCTACTTGCTTGTTAACTAATCTACTCACAACTATTCCCAGGACATAATGTATATCTAAAAGTTTCTATGGTTTTGTTTTAACTGCACTTACAGTGGAGAGATCAATCTTTCATAAGTATGCTGAGGGAAATGGAGGAAGATATTTTAAGGCAATTTCATCAAGTTCAGGATATTTGTTTTTAACTTTTATCCAAAATGAAATAAGCGATGCTGTATTTTCAAAATTCATCTTCAACTTTTCATTAGCTGCCAGCTCTAATAATTAATCTTGTAAAGTAGAATTGAATTTAAATTATCTTCTTACAAAATAAAAGAATTAAAGATCCATCAGTTTCCTGTGTGTGAATTTTAAATATTCTATCAGACTTTTAAGGTGTTCAGAGAAAACCTTTTGCACATAAGCAATATAAGGATCATTATCTAAGTCTGCTATAATTGTTAAATTTTGGAATATGTCATAACAATCTGTAAAATCTTTGTTCTTCTAAGGTCCTACCTTTTGTTTTGGTTTTTAGAGCTTATCTACCTGTGAAAACATGTACTATGTCTTTGCATGGGATAAGCAAATTGCTTAGATCATAAATATACTGAAACTATATCACACAGGGCCTCCCTGATGCCATAGGCTCAAGGGGTTAAGCACAGCACTATGAGGCTATCCACAGCCTCTGCAGCACGAGTTTGATCCCGGTGGCTGACCAGGGAGCTACCCACATGGCGCAGCAGACCTCTTGTCTCTCCCGCTGCTCCCCTCAGCAGTGTATTTTAGTCAGTCAACCTGTTCTGTTTCCCACTCTGTCTCCGGTGAATCCCCTCAACCCCCACATCTCTGGCCTGCACCCCAGTTCTTCTATACATAAATAAATACTTTTTTTTTTAAAGAAAATATACCACACAAATAGTAAACTGGTCATCTAAATCATATCGTTAAAAAGTTGGGTTTAACTAGTTTCTTATCTTAATGGAACACTGAGAGTTTGTTCTGTAGTTTGAACATTTGAGACACAACTTTCCTCCTGATTATCATCATACCCAGTATACAATAATCATTGTTTATGTTCAGCTTCTCTGTTATCACAAAATATGAGAATAATCTGAAATGTAATGCATTGGCTTTTATGTAATTCTCAGATTTTACCATATCGGTAAGCAAACTGTTTAGTTCTGCTGACATTATTTTCCTAGCAAGATTTTCTTGATGAAGGAAAGTGCATTGATTTACATTCTGGGGACACCTTCATCTGAGCAACTACTTGGAATGTTTTCTTGTAATTGCAGCTGAACCATCAGAACGTTGCTTCTCCACCAAGCCTAAACTTTACACCACAGAGAGTGACAATGCTTTATCATATAAAACACTTGTCTTCACAGCTTTCTACATTGCAGCTTCAGTGATGTTTTCAGCAATGAGGTTTAAAAAAACAATTCTTCCTTAATATTCACATCATACTAAAATTGTACATCTGCTAAAAAAATTGCAGTATTAGCTGTCAATGATATCAGGTTGCAATGGAAAATATTTTGCCAGCTTTATGTTTTTTATGACTTGGTCTTCCGTAAACAAGCTCATTCCTGTTGTAAAGCTACCGTCTTTGCTGCCAATTCAACCAACATTTCCAAGCAATCATCTCTGTTGTGTCCTTCTGTAATATCTTGGCAATTGCATTTGGATTTTTAGTCTTACCAAACCAAAGGGCTGCTTTCTGAGAAACTTGCACAACATGAATGTTTATGTGTGAAAAATTGAATAGCTGCTTCTGTTGACTTTTTATTTCAATAGTTTTTTCCCAAGGTTTTTTTTTAAGTTTTAAACTTATTTGGGTTTTGTATGTAAATATTGCTTATATTTTGATATTTTAACAGTATCCTCTAGCTAGAAAATCTCTACAAATAATATACTCTGTTTTAAGCACTTTACCATCAGTTATGGCCATAACATTGCATTTAATATTTGTAGGACAATTCTTCTGAATAAAATTAGTACAAACTCTTTAGGCCTTTGGTTTTCAGGACTCATATTGGTCAGTCTCATTTAGTTTACCACCACTGCTGTCATCAGAAATGGTGTATGTCTTCTTGACAAAAAAGTCCAGTGAAACTTATTTTGCCAGATGTATAACCCAGCCTTAAAATTTACTGCCGTAATTTAGTTAATAATATTAATCTCTAAAAGTAAAATGATTGCAAAAGTAAAATATTATTAAAAGAAACAACAGCCAAATGAATAGCAAGTCAATAAAATTTGATTTCAAGAAAGGAAAGAAATGCCAAAATCATCTCTGATTTTTACACTCTTTAAAGTTAATGTTGACAAAGTCATCCTAAACTACAACATATTGTAGTGTGGTCTTACTGTGCATACCTTGTGTGCAGCGTGCTCCACATGAAATTTACCAGGTGAGTGTGACAACGTGCAAGCCGGTCTTCAACGAGACAAGTCCACTGGTGTGCTGACATACCCTTCTTGGATGTTGCTGCAATGTCAAATTGTTATAAAAGTTTCCAAACATTAACTCTCAATTTCACAGATCTCAACTATAACACACCATTCTTGATATAGAAGGGGACCCACTCTTCTTAAAGTACAGAATCAAATTTTCCTACTTACCAGTTATGTGATCAGGGGTAAATGTTGCAACCTCCTTTGAGATCCCTTGTAAAATGGAGATAATAATGTTCATCTCAAAGTGTTGTTGTAAAGATGAAATAATGCACAGGTGAATTGTTCATTAGACAAATATTTATTGAAACCCTAACATGTGCCAGAAACTACTCTAGGATCATGAGTTACATCCATGAACAACAGTGGAAAAGAGATAACAACAACAAAATGAGTAAATAAACTAGAAGGTGTGTTAAAAGATAGAGAAAAATACATAGTAGAGGATGTCAAGGACAGTCAAGAATGCTGGTACGGGGTGAGGGTGGGGCAGGTTTCTGTTTTAATGGCGTGATCAGGGAAAAAATGTGATCTGATAACGCCAGCAGAATCACCAGCATAGAGCTTAGTTAGCACTTAGTAGATGGGAAAGCCTTTATCATAATGAGCTCACAGGGACTTAATATTGCCCTTCAGGAAGCTAAAATGCCTTTATTTTGGGGTGCCTGTTACAATTGAGTGTGCGTACACAATAATGCACACACACATATATACACTTTCACACACACTCAACTGTCATAAAAATTTTATTTGGATCCAGCCTACTCCTTGTAGAGTAGATCTTCTGTTTGCATTACATCACTTGGGGGCCTAGGTAAGTTGGAGTTAGATAGGTTTTAGGGTAGAATAGGATGAAATGAGAAACTCATAATTGTTTTTGCTGATTAACATGTAAGATCTGTTAGAAGTTAGATTCTGTCTAACTCCAGTGTCCTTTCTCTTTGCTCATGTGTTGCTCACTCTTGTGATCCTGCAAGATGTACTACATTTGGCAAAAGCCAAGGAAGAAAGTACATCAGAGAAGTAAGAACTGTTGTCATCAACTAACCTTCACAGTTGATGTTTCTTGAAGATTCAACTGACCTTCACAATCTTTTCAAAAATTACTTACTCTGACAAAACTGTACACACAGGGTGATGAAATTTGCATTAAAAAAATACAAATCGATGCCTCTAGAAAAAAAAAAAAGGTTGTTTTAGAGTGGTGGGATTATAGGTACTTTTCAATTTTCTATAGTCACTGTGCATTTTTATTTTTTTTTATTTATTTATTCATTTATACAAGCACTGGGTACAGTCAGAAGCGCGGGAGGGTGAGAGAATTCACCAGAGCCAGAGCGGGGAGCAGAACAGGCAGAAGGACCGAAGTACACTGCTGAGGGGAGCAGCGGGCGGCAGGGGAGGTCTGCGCGCCATGTGGGACCCTCCTCCAGTGGCCGGGGAGCAGCCGGGGATCGAACCGGCGCTGCAGAGGCTGCGGGCAGCTTCGCAACCCAGCGCTCAACCGCTGCGCCACCGGGGAGGCCCGTCACTGTGCATTTTTAAAAAATAATCAGAAAAAGCCAATAATTTTTTTTTTAAGTTTTTTCTTTTTCTTTTTTTTTTTTCACACCTAGGGATATTCTTTTTTTTTTAATAATAATAAATTTTATTTTTATATTCCCCATACCATTGCAACCCCCCCATTCTGATCCCAATCCCTCCCCTCCCCCCCCCACCCCCCCAAAAGTGTCTCTGTTTCATAGTTTTTTGTTGATTTTGATTTTCACTTTCTTATAGTTATTCATTTTCCTGGTCCCTTATTTAAGTTTTCTAGATTCCTGCTATGAGTGAGACCATCCGGTATTTTTCTTTTTCTTTTTGAAAGCCAATAAAATTTTTTTAAGGAAAGAAAATAACCACTCTTACTAATTCAAGGAAGCTTGTTCTTTTGTGCTTTTGTTTCCTTCACAGAGGAGGTGGAGGAGTGGAATTTATTAGTTTGGCGATTGTTTTGAGAATTTCTCTTTTGGATTGTATCTCCACATTCTCTGAAAAACTCTTTGTGAATTTACTACTCAAACTGCTTTGCTGTTTTATTATTAGACTGTCTTCCTCTAAACTTGGCCGGAAATCAAAGGCCCATCCAGATAAGAATCTCCACAATGTGCATTTTCGGAGCAAGTCAGAAGCTGCTTTGTTTTAAGAGTCAAAGAAAGCTTTTGTATTTTCAATTTCGAGTACGCCACAGTAAACCAACAGTCTATATAGATTATACAAAAGGGTTATATGTTGGTTTGAGTCAGTTTCTGGAGGGGAAAAAGTCACCACTGAGGAACAGCAAGTGTTTAAACAATGAACTGACAGCTGCCGGACCATTAGATCCCTCTAAGGGGCCAACTCCTGCTCTTTTCAATTTCACTGTGATCTGTAGATACAAGTCTTAGTGGCTGAGCTGGTGGCGATGGGCTGTGTTCCAAAAGCACCTGCACTTATCAGAGCAATACCTTTTATCAGAGGACTTAGAAGGCAGTTTATAAGGAAGAGAAATCACGCCAGCTTGGAAAAGGAGAAAAAATATATACCTATTTCAAGTTTCATATTGGCCATTTAGATACTTGTAGAGTTAGAACTAAAAGCTTGAAGCACTTGATTTATACCAGATTCTCGTGGCCATTCTCAAAGATATTAGGATCCACTCTTAGCTAAAGTTTAATTCAAATAGGTAAACTGCATAGTTTGCTAAATTGAAGGCTAATTCAACGGTGGTGTCTGTCTTTAAAAAATAAAGTCAGAGATAGGCTTCTGATCATAGGCCTAAAGAAGTGACAGAAAAGAATATATTCTTCAGCTTCGGCATCAGGGAACTACAATCCTCTTAATTTTCTTTTCACAGGAGTCTTTACAGAATTCATGAGCAGCAACTTTTTTTTTACTAATTTTTTAAAAAAAATTATTTTATATATTTTTTACATCATTTTTCATTTTTGTACAATGTATGCATTTTCATCTTGGTTATATTCCCCGTACAATTCCCACCCCTTTTGTTTTGATCGTACTCCCTCCTCCCCCCACCCAGTGTGTCTCTGGTTTATAGTTGCTTGTTGATTTTGATTTTTACTTTATTATAATTAGTCTTTTTCCTGGTCCCTTATTTAGGTTTTCTAAATTCCTGCTTTGAGTGAGACCATCTGGTATTTTTTTTTTCCCTTTCTGGCTTATTTCGCTGAGCATGATCCTTTCCAGCTCCATCCATGTTGCTGCAAATTGCATGTGTTTATCTTTTTTGATTGCTGAGTAATATTCCATGGTGTATATGTACCACATCTTCTTGATCCAGTCATCTATTTTGGGCATTTGGGTTGTTTCCAAAGCTTAGCTATTGTAAACAGTGCTGCTATAAACATAGGGGTGCAGGTGCTCTTTGGAATTGATGTTTCTGTGTCCTTTGGGTAAATACCTAGGAGTGGAATTGCTGGATCATATGGAAGCTTTATCTTCAGTAGGCTGAGGAATCTCCACACAGTTCTCCATAGTGGTTGGACCAGTTTGCACTCCCACCAGCAGTGCAGAAGAGTTCCTTTTTCTTCACATCCTCCCCAGCATGTGTTGTAAGCAGCAACATTTTGACCAACTCAGGAGTTTGGTCAAGGAAGAGAGTAAGAAGACCTACATGAAGACAAGCATTTGATTTGTTTTACGCAGGTCTTTCTGCACCTTTGATTTGGCTCTCTTATGAATCGATCCTTTCCTACAATCCCGAAGATTGTCTTCCTTCGGGATCCCAAGTTTAGATTTTCGGTTGATGGGATACCTGTGTTTTGGCCTACTGCTTGCCCTGACCACTTCTTAAATCTTCCAAATCTTGGTTGCTTGTCCAATTCTTAACCCCGTTATGTTCTTTTACCTTGGATCCTTGACAACTGTACCACTGCTCTCCTGGGGACAGTTTTAACCTGTAGCCAGTTGTGCCCTCGCTGAACCTACATCGGTTTTAGTCCCACCAGCTTGAACAGAGAGTCAATTCAAACCAACCATCAATTGGATTTATTTTCCAAAAATCAGTCACACTAGTCCTTCAAATCAATGGATTTATTGTTTTTTCATAATTAATCAGCAAATGAGTGCACTGAAGGAAGTCAAAATAGAAAAGGAGTCAGGTCTGAGACAGCCTCATTACCTTCTCCCCCACCCCCTATCCCGCCCCCCGCAAGATTACTGAGTAAATTTGGTAGATGTAGTAAGTGTTTTCAATTTCATAGGGACAAGTCATATAAAAGAGAGGAAAGTGGATAAGTGGATTTCTCTCTAGGCTAGTAAAAATCAAGCAAAATCGGAAAGCTGCTCGGGGTCTAGCTTCAGGAAGTCCACATGGAGCATGCCCAGAAGGTCCAGTGCTGAGGCCAAGCCACGCAGGCGTACTAAAGACCCCGCCGGCTGGACGAACTTTCCACCAATCAGAACTGCACTGACTAAACCCCTCATTTGCATAATATGGGCTGAAGCGGGGACTAGGGGTCTTTTTGTGCCTATCACACGCCCAGCATGGAAAACTCGAACTTGGAGCTCTAGCGCTTCCTGCCTCTGTGTCTTCCTGTTGCAATGTAAACACCCAGGGAGCTTTTTTGTGTGTTTGTGTTTTTTTTTTTTTTTTTGGTTGTAACTCTATTAGGCTCTGGTTTCTTGGCCCACCATCGTTTAAAGCTTCCTAGTTTGAACCCCAAAGCAGAAAGAAACTGCTTCATTTTATCAGACGAATATGGACGCTAGGCAGGACTTCAATATGAAGAGCAGAGGTGAGTGTAATTGATGTCGAGACACCTGCAGTAAGTAACCTCATTATGTAAATTTCTCCATCTGAAACCCAGTCTGCGTTTTTTAGTCCATTTAGTAGTTACTGGTGTTTGGGCTCGACGAGTGAAAAATGCCACGAGATTGGGCGTGTTCCATTTGTATTTGTACCTTTCCTGATACCTGGCACCAAATTCAGAGCCCAGTAAGTCCCCATAACCACGGAGTGGAGTTGAATTCCTGGGTAACTGAAGAAGAAAAAGGTTTGCATTGAAAAACATAGATTCATGCCTTTTTTTCCAAGGTGGTAAATGTTTATATAACACTGGGATGAAGGAGGATATAAATAATACCTTAGCAGAAGTACCTCAGAAGAACCTCAGGGGAACCCTTAAGCACTCAGAATAGATTGATGTCGTTTCACCTTGACTGTGGAGACAGAAAATCAACATAAGTTTAGTATTCAGTCATTTAAAACCTTAAAGCTGCTACTAAGTAAATCCAGTATGATATTTTTACCAAAATAAGTCATAACACATTGGATGACAAAATAACATTAAAAGATTTGTTAGACCTGCTTGCTCCATTTGGAGTGAGTTGGAGGTAGAGCAGTTTTATCTGGGCATGGAGGCATCCAGCCTCCTCTGGATCAGATGGAATTATTCAGTCCAATGAGATAAATGCAAACACTGTGAAACATTTTCTGTATCATCAGAATATAGAGCAACATAAGTTATCCAAAAAAATGCTGAACAAAGTCTGAAGTACTACTGCTGTCAAAATGCTGACATTGATTTTATTCACTTCTTGAGATCTAAATTGGAAAATCAAAGAGGATCAGATGGAACACAGGTCTTTATGATATACTATAATCAAAGACAATACAGGGCTAGGACCGCGATGCATAATGGAAGGTCTTGAAGGATGGAATTTGCTGATTCTGGGATGGAGAAATGAGCTGCCATTATCAGAACGAGTGTTGTTCCACAACTTAGTGATTTATTACTCATGTTGCCAATTCACAGATCATTGTCACGTCACTCAGACAAAGAAATCTGAAGCTTTGTAAAGAATAAGTAAGAGAAAGGAAAAGATCTAAACTCACAAAATTATGTGCAAATAAAGGGAAAACCAATTTGCTATCAAATGGCTTTTATCTTCACTTAAAAAATACAGAGGCACAAGGAAGTGGTTCTTCCTTGTGGTTATATGTAAAAGGAGAGTAACTTAAACATTTTAAGAAATTAGCTTTCATTGAGAAATTTATAAGAGAAAATAGAGATGCCAAAATGGAGCTGCAGAGCTCAAGTCTGAATCTCTGCTTCCTTTGTCAGGTGATTGCTGCATTAATTAACTCCCTGGGTCTAGAGTTGGCTTCTGTACTGCCTAAGGGCTGAGAGTGCTTTGGGCATTTGTAGATGATTGCAAAACTTTTTATTTAAAGAATAGTATTTCTTGACATGAAATTTCGAATTTGAAATGCACGAATAAAATGTTACTTGGAAAAAAAAAATGTTACTTGGATCCAGCCACACCCATGTGCTTACCGAGTATCTATGGCTGCTGTCACGCCCCAGTGGCAGAGTTGAGTATATGTGATAGAGATTGGATGGGCTGCAAAAGCCAGAATCATTTACCAGGCACTTTATGGGAATAGGATGGCAATCTTGTAGTATATTATTAATGACATACTTCAACCCAGGAGGAGGACATGTTTAGAAAGAGGCTGGGATTTCATATAACTTTACATCTGAAGGAAACAATTGGTCTTCTGTGCAGTGTGGCAGATACACTTTTTTCCACACACACACACACACACACACACACACACACACATCTGGGGGCACCTACAGATGACCTGTAAGGGCAGCTAATACAGCTCTCCTGGGTGCTTTGATGGAAGGGTGAATTCACGTAGTGCCTTGAGAGCCACTTATGAGAGGGAATTAGCATTTGGAACAGATCCCTGGTGAATTTTCTCTATTCTTTTTATGACTGGACTAGATGGACTGCTTTTGACTGAGCTGTTTTATAGAATTTTAGACCTCTACAGCAAGAAGGAATGCCAAGAATAGGTCTTTCCAAATTTAAATATATTGAATATGACCAGTTCCAATGAGAAGTTAATTGTTCTTAGAAGCTTGCAACATTAGCAAATTGCAACCTCCTTGACCCCATCTTGCTCTCATACCCCAGAATGCATGACAGGTTGTGTGTTTTCCGAGTCCCTGAAGAGTTGGCTAGAGAGAAAACAGAGCATGCATAGGAAATATATTGTTGAATTTCCTGGTTAGTGCTTTCTTATTTTAGACAAGTCAAGTGTAAATATAATCCTGACCTTTAAACATCCACACGATGAAGTGTGAAAAATATACTATACAAGCAATAAACAACCAGTCAAGCATTATTTTTCTAATTTCATCGGCTACTGTCTTATAGCATGTTGATTTGCTAAGTATAATTTGTAGCCTTGCTATTGGGCAGAAAACCACTGCCCCCAAGCAGGCTCTCTGAGTCCCATAAAATATCTTTCATAGAGAAACTAGTACATTTTAAAAAATTTCACTTCTTGTATGCATGAGTCACCCTGAGAATAAAAACAACTGGTGCGTGGATGTAACGTATAAATCAGTGGATGATATGGAAAACTCGTTATTTTTATTGGAATTTTATTATGTCAGAATATTGTGATGTGTCTGTGGGCCCAATAACTTGAGTAAAGCAAGTGACCACAAGGAACGTGAGAAAAGAGCTGTTTCTTGGTGGTGTGGTGAGGAAGCAGGTTTATGCAGGACTCCAGGCAAAGTCTTTCCAGAAAACATTTCTTCTGCCACAGACAGCGTGGTTGATTGCAGAAAAGGCCACAGATTCCTCCCATGTCTGTATGTACAACCTTTGCAAGTTAACTTCACCACTCCTCCCATCAAGAGGGGGCGTCTGTTTTCCACCCCTTGAATCTGGACTTGCCCATGGTGCAGGAGCAAATGTGACACAATCTCGAATGGGCCCCACCCTCTGGAGCTGGTCCTGTAAGAGTCTCACCTGTGAAGGAGCCTGCACTAGCTTGCTGGGTTTCGTGCAGCAGAGATGAGCCACCCCAGTTGTGGCCCCTTAGTCTCCTGGCAACCACGAGACTGGGAGTGAACCAGACTAGGCGACCCACAGCAGAACCTCTCAGCTGACCCGCAGAATTAAGAAATGCTTATTCATTTCAGTATATAGTGTTGCAAACCAACGTTATCTCAATGTAAACAAAAACAAAAACACGGAATTTTGGAGTGCTTGTTATGGGGCAAAAGCTGGTGCAGGTCCCAGGGTGATGGACCCTGAGTGGTTCCTGCTCTGTCGGGGGGGGGGGGGTGGGTGTACATCACACCACTTTTGGCCAGTGCTTGGCTGACTGGGAGCCACTACATATAAGGCCAGTGCAAGCGGCCGGGCTACATGCAGATTGCCGGGCATTTTAATGGTGTCCAGGGTTACCTCAGATAACATGGGTTCATGTAAATTCTGAGGGGATCTGCTTGGGGTGGTAGCTCCCCTCTGTGAAGGGTCTTATAAATTCTGATTCCCAAAGGAATCCTTCGCTGGTCTGTTGCAGTGGCGCAGGTCCATTAAGTTGGAGATGCCTGTAACTTCCTCGCCTATTGAGACTTCTTTGTGCTCTGCAGCCGCTCAGGGTCCTCTGACATACACATATGATTCCTGGCCTGGCCTTGACTCCAGTGAGAATCCGGGAGAGTCACAGAAGCTCCAAGGACAGGCACAAGCACAGACAACCACACCGTAGGTTCAGAGGGTGGGGTGGTGCCCCATTGCCTGCAGGCAGACTGTACCCATGGAGAGCAGGCTTGGAACTCTTCAGAGGACTGACAGTTTTATTGAGGGCCTGGGTTCGAGACCAAATTGGGCCACTAATTATCGCTACATCTCTGACCAAAAAATCTTCACTTTTCTGGGCCTCGGTTTCCAAATCTTTCAAGTGGGGAGAACTGAACTAGAGGGTGTTCACTGCCTTTTCTGGACTTAACAGTGTTTGAGGGTGATCCCTCAGCTCCCCTTCATGCCTCACTCCTTTTGGCTTTGCACTGCCATCTCCTCACCCAGAGTTGTGTTCTTGAGGGAGGAAGTGAGGCCTGTTTCAGGATGAGAGCAGGAGACATGCAGACAGACTCACTCGACTTGTCATCTAGGGATACTTACTAAGTGTCTTCTCTCTGGGGAACATGACTGCTGGTCTCCCAAAAAAGGACTGGATAGAGGAATTGTTGGAGGGGGCAGCAGGAGCAGCCCAAGAATAGGCCAGGGAGGAGAGTCTGATCTGTCATGCTCCCTTGGAAATAATCTCCCATCCGGGGAGAGGGTTGGTGGGTCGGTGTCTTTCTCCCTCCTGCCCTTTCTCTTTCTCCCCTCTCTCCTTCTCTTCCACTCATCAACTAATCTTGCATTTACAGACAAGGACTTCAAACTGTGGGTTTAGTTAACCAATTTTCCTCTATGAATTCTTTTATCTCCCCCCTCTCCCGTTTGGTTTCTGTATTAATAGCCTAGTTATTCTCAGTTAATATGTTTTTTTTAAAGATTTATTTATGCATACAAAGGCTGGGTTGTAGGCCAGAAGTGCGGGTGTGGGGGTGTGAAGAGTCACCAGAGACAGAGCAGGGAGCAGAACAGGCAGACTGACTGAAATACACTGCTGAGGGGAGCAGCGGGCGAGACAGGAGAGGTCTGCTGCGCCATGTGGGTCACCTCCCTAGCTGGGGCTTGAACTCATGCGGCAGAGGCTGCAGACAGCTTCATAGTGCTGAGACTGAACCCTTTACACCAGCAGGGAGACCCCAATATCTTTTGTCTTTTAACAGGTTAAGGGCTTAAGGGAATCAAAAAAGCAACTATTAAAAACATCACCATTTAGTTCAGTTCAAGTATTTTTTAAAATAATGAATATTTACAAAACTCATTCCCATTTCAAAATCTGCTAGTGGTTTCCCATAAAAAAAAAAAATCTTTAGTAGTTCCAGAGGAACAGCCTTTCTTTGCTGACTTCAAGTCTTACCACAGTCTCCATCATTCGGCCCGACTTGTTCCAGGAACACACCAAGGTTGCTTCCCCCTCGTGGTCTTTGCCCTGGCTATTCCCTGTGTCTAGAATGTTCTGACCCCGGGTCTTCTTGTGATTTACTGCTCCTCTGGGAATCAGGACTTTTCAAATTCTGCAACATATTCAAAGGTACGGCAGGGTTGACAAGAGCTGAGTTAGTCATTTAACTTATATTTGCATACAATCCACCTGGGCAAATCTTATTCTCATGCACATTCTGATTCAGCAGTGAGGAAGGGCTGGAGATTGTCTATTTCTAATAAACTTCAGGTGATGCTTGTCTAATACCCTGAAGGTGGGCTCCCTGAGAGTAGGGAGTATACCTCAGTTTGTGTCACCTTTGAAGTAGCAGCCTGGAGTATGTTTGTTGACTGAAGGCTTTGTAGTTGCCATGGCTTCCTTTAATGGTCCCGTGCCACCACGGGATGACCTGAAATAAGATGGGATATACTCTGTAATCAAGATGTCAGGCTTCATAACTACACAAGGATGTTATAAAAGGACTTTACATTGGGTGAATGTTTTGTATTAAATCCTTCCATTCTAGAGCCAGAACGATTTTATTCTGGACCAAGAATGAAGCTTTCATCTCTCCTGCTATGATAAAATGGGCTCTTGTTCTCAAATCCTTCCCCGTGGCTATCATTATCCCCTCAGTCTTGCTGGGCTTGACATGGAGTGAGGTAGACTTCAGCCAGAGAGATTTTTCTGAGGGAAAAAATGGGAAAGTAAAGATGCTGCTCGCCTTTTGGTATCTAATATCTTCTGTATGGTCATAAATAGCACTGATTCCTGACATCCATACCACGGAACTAGATTTCCAAGTCTCAGTACTGTCAACAACTTCATCAATTGCCTTTAAAGCATTTTCTTCTGAAGTCTTCTTTGTACCACTTTATATTTCTTCCCTGCTCAGAGTGTCCTCACCCAAAAGTCATCCCTCAGGCACCACATTTAGTCACCTGCTAAATCCAAAATGAAGTCACCTCTGGTCTTGCCCCATGTTGCACCAGCAATGAAGATAATCTGATTTCAGGGGCTGCAGCTTCTCTCCTCCCCAGAGAATAAGCGAATGGAATTTCTCTCTAACGAGGTTAACAGGGATATTGTTGTTTCAGGGTTTGCTGACAGGCTGAAGATTTATCCTCTCCTCTTTTTCCTGACTCTGAAGAGAATTGCAAACTTGGAATCTACCTCTGGGTCACTTGGTAATTTAAAATTGATGACTTGGAGAGAGAATGGAGATAAAGATGTCCAGGAATGTGTCCTTTTATTGAGAGGTACTGTAATTTGGGAGACAATATTCTCTGGTGCAATTCTTTAGAAACATAGTAGTTTACGAATGCACTTTGAAATCAGTGACTTCATCAGCCACATACTCATAGCCAGCCCTTTCTGAGCAGAGGGACAGAGATGCCCATTATGCTGATTAGGATGGAGGATTGTGGGGGTGCCAGTTGCAATCTTATCTGCACTGTCATGTAGGGTTCCATTCTTTTGTCTGCCCCAAAGCAGACAAAACTCCCATGCTTTTAGAAGCCAGAATAGAGATTCCCTTAGAGTGGGGGTTAATGACTGCAAGGGAGCATAAGGGGTGCTTTCTGGGGTTCTGGTAATAGTCTTGATTCTTTTCTTTGGAAGCATTCACTTTGGAATTTCATTGGTTGATTGATACACTTGTGATTTGTGTACTTTTCTTTATATATCGTACTTCATTAAGATGTTTACCAATAAATAGCTGACAATTATAAACACTCTTGTAAATCATTTTCTACCTATGAATAAATCACAAGTGCAAGAAATCAGGGTATTTGAAGAGTGGTTGGTTGCTCAATGATAAGATGGATTCTTCCCTCCTCTGTAATTCACATTTTCCTGCTCAGACTAAAGTGCCCTGTGTATTTGTCCTCTTCCCCATCCTAACAGCCTCACTTTGCACTCAGTGCAGAGACAGCCATGATTTGGAAGGAGCGGTAACCGTAATGGCCTTCTCTATCTTGTTGACAAAGCATCTCTTAGATCCATGCTTGTGTGGAAATATGCAGCCTTCCATCAGTTATTAGTTGCTGATCTCATTGACAGCGCTCACTATCAACACCTGCAGGACAAGATGAGGGACCCTTGAGATCAAGGCCAGAGCTTCCTCGATACTAATTACATCTCCTCACCACCGTGGAGCTGGCTTTGCTTAGCAAGTTAGGGAATGAATCAAAATGTTGACACAGATTACACTGGTGCCTGCTTTACTCCCTAGGAACAAACCAGATGTAATAAATGAATTCTTGTTTTCTTTTCTCCGTCTTGTAAGCATATTTATTTAATTTCTGGAATGAGTATACCTTCGCCTGGCTCACGAACCACAAAGCACAAATGGGATATAAGCAATGGAATTTCTTCCACCTTTGTCCTCCATCAGCTAGTGTTCTTTGTTCTTTTGGAGGAAAAGTTAACTCAATATGGTCTCATTATACTTGTCATAATTTCCTCAGAGAATTTGCCCTTGTGCATGTATAAAATGATGTGCAATTGTCTTAGATATTTATGGCTCTCTAAAGACTTGCCCCTGTTTCTTCCATCTCTAGTATTTGAAGACTTTTGCCTGAGCATGCGTTGACCAGAATGTCGGGTGTCTGGGTGTTGAGCAGAGGGTGCAGTGCCAACGAGGAACTGGCCTCACGGTCTGCCTAACAGGAGACTTTGGTAAGTTGCTGATTTCCCAGTCATCTTTCCCCAGACTCCCTATCCTGCTGCCCCTCCTTACGCTACATCTCCTTTGGTGACCTCAACTTGCCTTTCTTTGTACCTTGGCTCAGTACACTCAGTTGGAGGCAGCATTTGAATCCTCCCCAGCCACCATCTTCATCAGCCTTTGCTGTTGCTCTGGATGGTTCCTCTTTGATTCAGAGATTCTTCCCACAGCTTTCAAACATAGTGTCATCTTCTAATCCGAGGATTTGGAGCTAGAGAGTTTATCAACATAAGAAACAAAGGAGAAAAATACTCGTTTTTTTTCCCAACAAAACATCACAATACTGTTTATGACTTTTAGTGGAAGGGATCAATTCCGTGGGCTGGTTACCTCTTGCATCGATGTGATCTCTTTGCTAGTTAAGTCTATTGGTGGTGTTGTTGTTTGTTTTTTTAAAGATTTATTTTATTTATTTATACAAGAACTGGGGTACAGGGCAGATACGTGGGAGGGTGAGAGGATTCAACAGAGACAGAGTGGGGAACAGAACAGGCAGACTGATGAAATACACTGCTGAGGGGAGCAGCAGGCCAGACAGGAGAGGTCTGTTGTGCCGTGGGGACCCTCGCTGGCCGGCCGGGATCGAACAGATGCTGCAGAGGCTGTGGACAGCTTCACAGCGACACGCTCAACTGCCTGTGCCACCCGGGGAGGCCCTGTTGGTGTTTTTTATTTTTAGCTTTCGTGGATTGTGGTTTCTCCAAGAAGGGGCATACTGAAACTTAACATGCTTTCTTAGTTTCCTCTGCTTTTCTAGGTTCTTTCCACAATAGAGACTAGTCTCAGATCACTCCCTTATACTACTTCACCACTCACCTCTACCCTTGATTTACAGTCATTAAGCATCTGTCACAGCCTGATGCTGATGGCTTTTTCTAATGATTTAGAAATTTAAGAAAATTTTATTCTGAGATGATCACTTAACCTGAGCACCACTCTCTTAACAAATTTTTAAGTAGAGGATACATTATTATTGATTATAGGCACAGTGATATATAGTGGACCTGAACACCACTCTCTTAACAAATTTTTAAATAGAGGATACATTATTATTGATTATAGGCACAGTGATATATAGTGGATCTCTAGAGTGCATGCATCTTGCCTAACTGAAACTTTATGGCTGTCAGATGAGGTTTTTTAGATTATCATTATATGCGCAAAAAGGGCATATTTCATAAATGTATGTGATTACACCTATGAAACCATCCAGAGCAAAAAGCAGAGCATGTCCAAGGCCTCAGAAGGCCCCGTGTGCTTCCTACATCATCCCCACATGCCTCTGTGGGAAACTGCTATCTGGACTCCTGACAGTATATTTAACTAGTATTTGTATCTTCTATTTAAACGGCATAAGAGCAGTACATGTTTTCGCATCTGACTTCTTTTACCCAGTACTATGCTTGTGAGATCCATCTGTATTATATGGAAAGTTGAAGCTCATTAATTCTCATTGCTGTATTATTTATTCATTCTATTATTAACGACTGTTTTGTGGTTTCCAGTCTGGGGCTATTAGGAATAGCACTGCTATGACAATCCTTGCACATGTCTCTTAGTGAAAATCCATAAACATTTCTGTTGGGTATATACCAAAGATGAAAATTGCTGGGTGATGCTAACTTTTAATGTAGCAAGACTGATTAGTTTGTGCACATCAGTGCCAAAGAAATAAGGTATGTGATTAAGCAGGTATGCATGCATTCACGCACCCAAACATAAGAGTAGGAGCCGAAATCTTGCCTCCCCCATGCATAAAATGAACTTCTTGCCTACCAGCAATTTCTGAGCTCCTGCCTTATCCTAGCTTTCCAAGGATGCAGTGTTGATTGCTTTAGTTTATTTTATGATTTTAATGAGATCACCCCACTGCTGCAATAGCTTTTCCAAGCATGACACATCCTGGCTTCATAGTGAGAACCGAGTCAATTCTCTGCTGTGTGCCAGCGGCAGCTAAAAAATCGCTATTCATGATTTTCTGCTTTAGAATCTCCATTCTTGAGAGTAAATAATGGAGACAGGACCTGCTATAAGCAAAGGACGTGGTCATCTCAGTGCCGTCATGGGAAACTCTGCTGGCCCTTAAATAGCTCTGTCATATATGCCCTCCACCTCCAAGGCTAGAATCCCCAACCATCAGGTTCAGCCACTGAGGCAGGGAAGAAGCCCCTGGTTGGCTACTGGGTAACTGTCCTGGTTCCCCGCTCAAAGAGGGAGGATTTTTTTTAAAGATTTATTTATTTATGCATACAAGAGCTGGGGTACAGGCCAGAGATGCGGGGGGTGAGAGGATTCACCAGAGACAGAGCGAGGAGCAGAACAGGCAGACAGACCGAAGTACACTGCTGAGGGGAGCAGCAGGCGAGACAGGAGAGGTCTGCTTTGCCATGTGGGTTGCTCCCTGGCTGGCCGGGGATCGAACTCATGCTGCAGAGGCTGCAGTTTGCTTCATAGTGCAGTGCCTGACTTGCTTCATAGTGTGGTGCCTGACCCCCTGCACCACCAGGGAGGCCCTGTTGCTCCTATTTTTAAAAAGTATTCTGACTACTTGTTGTCCAACATGCAATATGCATATTAAATACATTCCCTATCACAAAATGTCCTGCTTGGCCATGGGCTATCATGGGTCTTGTGGGGAATAGAGCAGAACCTGACCTTCTTTCGGGCTCCTTTCCCTTGTTCCACTAAGATTTATGAAGCAAAGGGAGAGCCTTTGTAACGAGACAACCCCATATATGCAAAGAGACCTTTAAAAAATAAGAAAATTAGGGCCTCCCTGGTGGCGCAAGGGTTAAGACGCAAACAATGAAGCAATCCTCAGCCACTGCAGCAGGAGTTTGATTCCCGGCCTGCCAGGGAGCAACCCACATGGCGCAGCAGACCTCTCCTGACTCTCCCACTGCCCCTTTCAGCAGCGTATTTCAGTCAGTCTGCCTGTTCTGCTCCCCACCCTGTTTCTGGTGAAGCTTCTCACGGCACCCCCCCCCAACACCTCTGGCCTGTACCCCAGCCCTTCTACTGGTCTCACTGGCGGTCTCTTCATGCAGCCACATCAACTGGGATCTAGATGAGACCGAAATGTCCAGGATGGCCTTTTATTCTTCAGGACTTTCTTCCACATGGATTCTGTTCATTCTGCAGCACGGTCTGGAGTTCTGGCTTTCCAGCTGGGGTTTGAGAAAAAAGGAGTTGGATACTGGGCTTGAACGTCCTATCACGTTCTGTTGGTCAAGTTCATAATATACATTATGACTTACAAAGGGAAGTGATTGGATGTAACATTCAAGCAGAAGCTTTGAGTGTTTGCATAGAATAGCTTGGTCTTTGTTGTCTTCCACCAGAACAGGCACTTCCCATTTCATGATTGCTCCTTTGGTCAAGAAGACACATGTATTGGATCCCACCATTACCCAGAGTCAGGAGAACAGTCAAAGCAGCTTATCTATGTCAAATAAAGGAGAAGAAAAATAGAAGAAAAATATTCATTGCTGTGATGAACATGTTTGTTAGGAAGCATAGCCCAGTAATTCTGACCAATACAGAAATGGAGCTAGGATTTGAATTTGGGTAATGTGGTTTGAGAATCCAGGCTCTCAGCCATGCCCCCTATACACTTCACCTAAAAGCAGTATTTCAGCCTAGGATTCAGGCCTTGAGAGATCAGAGACAAATGGGGAATGTCAGGGAGGTGCAAAGGGAGACATTCTGCAAATGGGAAGAGGTAGGAGCTATAGCCAGAAGTTTAATTACCATAAGGAGATGTGATCAAATTTCTATCAGAAGCTGGACAAGTGGGTCACTCTGCTTATTCAACTGATCTGTACAACATATTTCTCACCTCTACTATATCTTAACCCCCACTCAAATGAAAGGAAACTTATTTTCCACTTTCATTGCTTATCATTTTTTTTTAAATCTTGGCAAAAAAGGAATTAGCAAAACTAGTTTACTCTGTAAGGAAGAAACACACCTCCTCCCAATAATTGTAAACAATTATTATTTTTTAAAAGATTTATTTTCATTTATGCATATAAGAACTGGTGTAGGCCAGAGGTGGGGGAGGGTCACAGGTTTCAGCAGAGACAGATTGGGGAGCAGAATAGGCAGAACAACTGAAATACACTGCTGAGGGGCGCAGCGGGCAATTCAGGAGAGGTCTGCTGTGCCATGTGGGTATCTCGCTGGCTGGGGAGTGAACTTGTGCTGCAGTGGCTGGAGACAGCTTGATAGTGCTGTGTCTTAACCCCTGCGCCACCAGGGAGACCCTAATTGTAAACAATTATTTCTGATAATAAATTTACTGATAATAAAGATTGACACAGAGAACTGCTAAAAATTTAATTTGAAACATTGAACATTTCCTGCTCACCAGTGCAATGATCCATGCTCAATTTTCCTGACACCTGATCTGCCAGCATCATGCCAGAGTCAAGTATCCATCATCCCTTCGTTACACTCCCCGTAGGGGCTGCACACGCACCGTGCTCAGGTTTCCTACCTCCCTGGCAGTTGCGCCTCACTCTCTGTCACCACCACCCGCATGTCTCCCTGCTCTCTCAATGGAGGAGTGGCCCACGCCTATGTTTCCAGTCATTTTCTCTCTTCTGTCTATTCTTGACTCCTTTGGAGAATTCATTAGGTTTTTCAATACCCCCCAAACCATCCCTGTATCAGTGACTCCACAATTTATCTGCCGTCCAGGCTTCTCTCCTTGACTCTAGATATACACCTTGAACTGCGTATTTGACATGTCCTTTTGGACTTCAAATCACCATTCCAAACTGAGCTCCTCACTGCCTCCCACTTAACTCGTGGCTTTGTTTCACCTCAGCTGATAGTGACTCCATCCTTTGGGGGGTCTGTCAGGCCCCAAATCATGGAGTCATCTACATTCCTCTCTTTCATACTCCACATTTAATCCATCAGGAAGTTCTGTGGCTTCTGCCTTCCAAATATATCCATTACCCTCTCAGTTCCTACTACCTCCTCATGACCTCCCTGGTCTGAGCCACTGCACTTGCCTCTCTAAGAGCATTCTTGCTTTGTTCTATCTTTGCTCCCTTTTAGTCTGTTGTCAACACAGTAAACAGACGGATAGTCTGAAATGTAAGATCATGGCAGTCCTCTGCTTCAGTGGCTTTTCATTTCATGTTAAAAGCCAAAGACCTTAATTGACTTACAAGACTCTGTATATGATCTGGCTCCCACCAGACAGCGAGCACTTCATCTCGGACCCTGAGTGCTGGCATAGATCTAGACATAGTAGGTACATAGTCATTGAATGACTGGCTAAGTGAGTGAAACTGACTATGGGAGAGTTCTCTAAACCCCGGGTCCTATATAAGTTAAGAAACATTTTTTTTTTTAAATAGAGGGTTTTTTTCTTTTTTAGTTAGTCCAGCCAGGTGTGTTCATATTTTTTACAAAAGCTGGGAGGGCAATAAAGATGGAGGGGAGTTTATTTTCTTCTGTTCTCAGGATGGGGTTGAATGAATTCAGCAGCCCTCAGCTACACTTTAATGGCACATGGCCACATCTGGCTTCTCTGAGCTCACACAGCTGTTCTGTCAACTCCCTGCGGGTTTATGTCCCCTCCTCTTCTAGGAAATTGCACTGCCTATTGGCAATTAGCCCTAATGAAGCAGCAGGAGTTTCCTGAGGGGAATGCATTGCTGACAAGTATAATTACTATTAGCAGCTGTGGGCCTCTGGCTCCGTGAAAGTAACCCATCCACCTGTCAGAGTGCACAGCCCGACTGCTAAACCTGCACCTAGCCGCCAGCCTGGCACTGCCAGCCTGGCCACTGTGTGATGCAAGCAAGAGACTGGCGTTTGCCAGCCCATTGAGAGAGTTTACTTGAAATGTTCACATTTCTGCAGCCCAGCTGTGTGGGCTGTGGAGCCATCGTTAGTGACCAATTCTCATCTTTCAGTTCCATGTGATCATTGTCTCTTGCAAGCATCCATAATGCCTGCCTATACTTCAAAAGGAGTGGGTGCCCACACAGGGTAGCAGGAGTTTCTCATTGCATTTCTTTTTATCAGAAAGAGAAAGGAAACAAGCTTTGCTAAGATTTAATAACTGATTGACTCGTTTCTTTATCAGGTCAGTGTATGGGACTTGTTAATACATGGACTGCCATGTCCCGCTTCCGGGAGAAGGTATGGAGTTAAGCAATAAGGAGGGTTTACATGGTTCCCTTGTGATGATACATTTCTTTGGAAGACTAACTCTGAGGGCAAATTTTCTTCTCCTCAGAGGTGGGGTCTAATTGCCCTCCCACTTGAATCTAGCCTGGCCTTAGTGACTTTACTTGACCAATAGTGTGTGTTGGAAGTCACACCATGCTAGATATGGGTCTAGCCTATAAAGAGACTAACAGTGGGTTGTACTTTTAGAACCTTGGGGCGACCATTTTGTGAAGAAGCCCAAGCTAATGAAATGGAGCGGCTGTGTGGAGAGAAATGGCGGCCTGGCCATACTGTTCTATCTCCTAGACAATCAATTTAGCCCAGCTGAGCTCCAGACATTACGAGGAGAGACAAGCTGTCCCTCTACCTTATCCAAGTTCCTGACCATGCAATTTTAATATTTAATAATAACACTAAATTATTGCTTGAAGCACTTACACTTTGGGGGTAATTATAGAGCAGTAGATAGTAGAAACAACTCCAGTTTTTGTAAATCTAGTTGAAAAGATTTACTGACTGTCTTAAGAAGTTCAAATGAACTCTTGAGACGTTGATAAGGGCCACAAGAGAGTCTTATAAGGAATCCTCAGATAGAAGAAAACACCAAGACTAATGCAAGAAAATGAAGGTGCTGACCCTCCTCCAACACTTCAGTCTAGATCTTCATCAGCTATATTATGAGGTAAAAATAGTGAAAACTAATGAAGTTATCTAAAAAATTTGAAATTATTAAAGAGGAGTATTTGAAAAACTAATATACCCAACTATTATCAACACTATACATCACCCTGAGTGTATATTAGTCTTGTAAAATTAACGAACATGAAGCTATCACGATTAGCAAGACATTAAAAGCCAAGTATTCAGAACATGAAGCCAAACTTCTACAATTTGATAGGAGAAGTGGTTTTCTTTGTAACCATGAATACAATTAAGAGTATTAAGAGAACTTTATTTTACCCCATTCTTTAAAAATGTTAGTTTTTTATGTATGGCGTAATTCCTACAGATTAGTACAGTGGTTATGTATAAAATTTATGTATGTGTGTATATCTATGGTTATGCCCATTAATTTAAAAGTTATTATGAAATATATCATGCATATAAATCACACATATGGGGTGTAAAATGTGCACATGGAAATTAAAGAATAATAAAATAATACACACTCATGGACCTACCACCCAGCTTCAGAAATGGATCATTACCATTCCTGAATATCCTGTCCCTGAACCTCCAGGTGACCAATATCTTGGATTTATATTGATAAATAGCTAATTAGCTGCATAGGGCTTTTTAAAAATATAATTATGGGCCTCCCGGTGGCGCAGCGGTTGAGCGCTGGGTTGAGAAGCTGCCCGCAGCCTCTGCAGCGCCAGTTCAATCCCCGGCTGCTCCCCAGCCACCAGAGGAGGGTCCCACATGGCGCGCAGACCTCTCCTGCCGCCCGCTGCTCCCCTCAGCAGTGTACTTCGGTCCTTCTGCCTGCTTTGCTCCCCGGTCTGGCTCTGGTGAATTCTCTCACTCTCCCGTGCTTCTGACTGTACCCAGTGCATGTATAAACAAAAACAAACAAACAAATAAATAAATAAAACACGCCTCTATAAAAAAAATAAAAATAAAAATATAATTATATGTAAATATATTTCTTAAAAATATGTTGCTTAGTTTCTCCTGATTAGAATGGTAGTTAAGATTCATACCAGATACTGGATCCTGGATACAGTGATCCTATCACTGAACTTTGTATCTTTGACTTCCTTTCCTGTTGATACCCGTGACTGTAGTTCATTCACACCTATTGTTGAAGAACATTTTAGTGTATGAATATGTCTTGGTCTAGTCATCTTTTTACTGATGATGAAGACTTGGTTATATTAAGCATTTTGGTCTCAAGACTAAGATTCCTGTAAGCTTTCTCTTAGTATCTCCTGGTGCATATTCAGTAAGTTCTTTAGGGTAGATATCTGGAGGTTACTAGGTCATGGATATGTGTGTCCTCAACTTTATTTTTCCAAAATAGATGAGTAGTTGGATTCCAGAATTGTTCAAGAGTAAATGAGAGTACACTTTCTTTTCCATATTTGTCAACTCTTGTTATTATCTGACTTTTTAATTTTGTCAGTTATGTGGAAATGGTATCTTATGGTTTTCATTTGCATTTGCCTGAATACTTAGGTTCAGCATTTTTTCATGTGTTATGGCACCCATAAACATATGTTATGATCACATGTCAGTTTCCTCTGTGGTGAAATGGATGATCCCCTTGTCAATAGCATACTCTTAAATATTATAGCCATCAAATAAGACTTGATGTCTCATGGGGTAAATATTTTTTTTTCAGAGTGTTCTGGCTATTTCTGATGATGAAGAGTTGGTTATTTTGAGCATTTTGGTCTCAGGACTAAGATTTCTATAAGCTTTCTCTTTGTGTCTCTTGGTACATATGCAGTAAGTTCTCTAAATCTTTTTCCTCCTCCTCCTCCTTTGTATATTTCTACACAATTTTAGAATCAGCTTGTCAAATTCCACACTAATACTATTGAGTCTTTGATTGAAATAGCACTGACTATATGGATCTTACTGTGAAGAACTGACATCTTGATAATACTGAATCTTCCAAACCAAGAATATGCCATATTTCTCCATTTATTTAAGTCTTCTGTAATGTCTGCCTTTACAGTATTATAATTTTCCCATCTTTTGCTAGATTTATTCCTAGAGACATTTACCTCCACTGCTAGTTTAAACGGTGGCGCTAAAAAACAAAACAAAACAAAACATTTTCTAAGTAATTTTTTTCTGGAATATAGAAAATATACTTATTTTTATATTTTGAGTTTATATTCAACAATCTTGCCAGTCTACCTTATCAACTCTAGTAATTGACCTGTAAATTTTCTTGATTTTTTTGTATAGGAAATTATAATCACCTATAAAAACTTGCTTATCAATCAATCCAAAGACTTTTTTTCTGTTTTTGGTCTTGTACTGACTAGAACCTCCAAAATAATGTTGACTGGAAGCCTTATCAGTAAACTAAGTAACAAGCAACCTGAAAATTTCAGTGACTTACAGAAAAGTTTATTTATTTGTGCTGCTTCTCCATGTTGGGCTGGCCATAGCTTCCAGATCATTTTCATTCTAGATCTAAGGGTGAAAAGACATCCCCTACCTGGGGCATTGTTGGAAAGTCAAATATGGTGGAGTCACACTGTGACTCTTAAATCTTTCTTCAGAAGTGGGGTGCATCACTGCCAATTTCAAGACTGTTGGCCAAGTCCGATGTCAACAGGGTAGAGATTATATATTCCTAAACAGGGAGGAGCAGCAAACATTTTGAGTGATAATACAGTCCATCTCATAGGATGTGCCCTCAATATTTCATTAACAGGGGTGCATCTACAAAAGTCTTTGAAGAAAACTGGCTTAGAAGAGCAAATCCAGTTTTCCCATTTGAGCATTTTTACTTTCTCCTATCAACTCCATTTTCTCTAGCTGACTGCATCTTTTCTTGCACTAATCTCTCTTTACATTTCTGCAGATTTCCTCTGTTTACCACTCTGGTAATGCCCATACCATTGTTCTCATTCAGGCTGAGTCCCTCACTTTCTTCAGGTTGTGAAGAATTGACTTCTGTATGAGTCCCTCACTGAATAGGTCCAGCTTTCCTCACTGTAATCCCTAGAGTATGGCATCTGGGCCACCGAGCCATTGATAGGCAATAGATCACATTTTTCTGTTCTAAAATTGCTCAGTGCATGCAACATGTGTCTTTTTACATCTTTAAACAAAATAGAAGAATTATTATTATTTTTAAAAAGGTTTAGTTTTTATTTATACAAGAACCGGGGTACAGGCCAGAGGTGCGGGAGGGTGAGAGGATTCACCAGCAGCAGAACGGGGAGCAGAATAGGCAGATGGCCGATATACATTGCTGAGGGGAGCAGTGGGCGTGACAGGAGAGATCTGCCATGCCATGTGGGAATCTCCCTGGCTGGCCAGGAATTGAACCAGTGCTGCAGATGCTGTGGACAGCTTCACAGCGCTGCGCTCAACCCACTGCGCCACTGGGGAGGCCCAAAAATAGAAGAATTAAATGAAAAGATACAGGTTTCCCCTGCTTTCTGAAAGAAGAAAATTCCTATTTGATATGATTTGTTAGGTCATTTTGTAGGTAGCTCATATTGACAGAGACAAAAACAGTGCAGTGACTAAGTTATTGGCAACTTACAGCATTGGCCAGGCATACTTGTCCGTGTGTCTCACTGATAGAGCAAGAATGTATCGTCTTCAGGTATAACGTCTATTTGCTGAGTCATCTTGTTCATTGTCAACTCTGATCTCTAATCACATCGATGATGTGGCAGATACAAGACGTACAATCTTTTTTTTTAAAGATTTATTTATGCATACAAGAACTGGGGTACAGGCCAGATGTGTGGGAGAGTGAGAAGATTCACCAGAGACAGAGTGGGGAGCAGAACAGGCAGGTGACTGAAATACACTGTTGAGAGGAGCAGCGGGTGAGACAGGAGAGGTCTGCTGCTCCATGCGGGTCAGCTCCCTGGCCGGGTATCAAATTCGTGCTCCGTGGCTGTGGATTCCTTCATAGTGCTGAGACTTAACCCCTTGCACCACCAGGGAGGCCCAGTACATATAATCTGTGCCTACCTGTGATTGAGATGTTATGATCCTCTCATTCCACCATACTCCCTCCCAAAAGTGTTAACCCAAATATCACTTTTTCTTTACCATATTCCCTTTGCTTCTCACGTATATTCTAAATCAACTCAAATTATATGATCTGAGTATTGTAATTTGTTCGCTGAGCCTTTCTGTTTCTTGTCCTCTAGGATATTCTGCCTGATCGTGTACCCACGTGTAGCCTCCCAATTCATTAAGAAAATTTCCCACCACGACAGTCCCTATCATGTAGTAGCTGTTCAATCCATATTAATTACTTTCATTTCCCCCGCAATGGGCTCTTTGAAGGCAGCAACAGTTTTTCCTAATTTCCTAATATCTTTACTAGCAACCAGAGTTGGTCATAAAATAAACATTTAATAAATATTTATTGATGGACTTTTTTCCCCCCAGTACTGAGTTGGCAGCATGCAAGAATGATAACCTTACTGTTTGTGTTGAACCTTATCAAGTTTTCTAGGAATACTTCCAGCTATTAATGCATATAATTTTGAAAAAGTATTGCTTTCTTTCATGTACAGCATTCCAAACAATTCTTGATCAGTGTGTGTATGTATATGTGTGTACAGGTGTGTGCGCACATGTATTTATGTGTTGACTGAGATGTGGGTAGTTTGGGCAGGTGGAGAAGCAGTGTCTTACTTTAAGACAATGCTGAACTCACATTCAGTGTGCAGTTATGTTGTGCTGTGCTGCCTGTCACTGTGCCAGAACATTTTCATTCATAGCATCATTTAAGTCATTATAAACCCAGGTCTTTCTGGCTCAAAGTGCTGGCTCGAAGTGCAGAGGAAAAGAGAGTTCCAAGAGTTTTCTCATTGAACTGCACAACAGTCCAGTACGATGTTTATTGTATCCTCATTTTACAGATGAGAAAACCGCTTACAGACTTGTTAAGTGAGTGCCCATGGTCCCAGAGCATCTTCGGTTGGGTTTCTTAGAAGCAGAGGGAGATTTTTACTCAAATGCCTTATTTTTTTTAAAAGATTTATTTATGCATACAAGAGCTGGGGCACAGGACAGAGGCGTGGGGGGTGAGAAGATTCTCCAGTGACAGAGTGGGGAACAGAACAGGCGGACTGATCGAAGTACACTACTGAGGGGAGCAGTGGGCGAGTCAGGAGAGGTCTGCTGTGCCATGTGGGTTTGGTCCCTGGCTGGGGATTGAACTCGTGCTGCAGGGGCTGCAGATAGCTTCATAGATTGTGTCTTAACCCCTTGCACCACCAGGGAGGCCCCTCAGATGCCTTATTAAGCGAATGCTATTAGGAGAAGAAGGAGCTCAGACCGAGGAAGAGCGCTGAACTAGGCTCTGGTTACACTAGTGGTTGGTTTCAGCTTGATCATGGGGAGGCGGGGAAATCTGGGGCACAGTTAGCACTGGAGATCAGTCCCCCTTGAGATGGTTTGCCGTTTTACTCCTGGGACTGTACATAGGTTGTTGGCTATTGGTTGCCCCCAGGGAGGGGGCTTGCCTTGATCTCCTGGAAGAAGGGGCTCCCATTTGTCTGAGAGCAGGAAGACAGTGAATGCTTGCACTCAGAGCAGCTAGGGGATGGGAGTGCCAGCCAGGGGGAGGGTATCTGGTCATGGCACAGACACCATCACTAATGCTAATGGACATTGCGATTTGAACCCCAGTTTTCTAGGACTATACTCCAAGGGGCTATATCTGGGGCTAAACTCCCAGGGAGTTTCCTGCCAGAGTTTTACCATCACAGGTGAAGGCATAGGATCCAAAGAGTAGGCAAAGGGCAGAGTGATGATTGAGAAGTTCTCATGATGTGGGGGTAAGGAGCAATAGCAGAAGATAATCTTGATCTTTTTATTAACATTACTTGTATGGATTAAAAAAAGAATTTCTGTGTTCTGAGTTTGTGTCTAGATATTTTAATCCTTATAATTGGCCTCATTACCCATGTCTTCCATGTTAGAAATTAAATTGCAAAATGGGTAACATCAAAAAGGAAATGATCAAATTCATGTTAGAAGTGGGAGGTGGGTTGGTTGGTAAGGTTGCTCCTGGGTTTCAACCGTCTTTCCTGGATAAAACACCTAACTCGATTTCAAATGTTTTCATTGTCTCCTGTTCGCGAGCTTACTTTTAAGACAATGCTGACATTAGTTATACTTTGGTATAAAACGCCCAACAACTTTTCATGTCCATTTTCCCCTTCTTCTTTGACCTCAGGATAATTAAGTGTCTTTTTCTCCCAAGAAGAAAAGTGAAGCATGTGGTGAGCCTGCTGGCCTATTTGCTGATTTATGGGTCAAGTCTCCAGTTATTACAGACAAAATTTGAAAGTCTCTGATTAAGAAGCCCTGCTGATTTAAGGACCTCGCTAGAAATATGTGCATAATGAATTATCTACAGATAATAATTCAAATTGTCCCTGGGTGATTCATATCACTCGCTTTTATTAAATTATCCATTTTATGGGGGATAGTCAGGTCTGCACAAAGTAAGATGTAGGGATGCACATAATATTAGAAGAGGTTGATCAGAAAACAGTCTTACCGCAGAAGAGCATTTACTCGAAATTTAAAGCTCATTTTCTCAGGGCAGTGTGTGTGATTTAAATAGACGTTTTCCAGAAAACTTTCTTTCATACATGCTTGTGTACTTGGCTTACTTAAATATAGTTTTTGCAAAAAGATAACCATTTTCTTGTGAGTGGTGATAGAGAGGAGCAGGATAAAAATAATCAAATTATTTCTTAGGGAAAAAAAAAATGGAAACAGCAGTCCTCAGGGGCCATTTTTAGCAAGCACATGGGCCTGACAAGGCATTAGTTAAGAGAATGTGTCACACTTAAATATGTGGGTTTATTTAACAATGGAACAAGTAGATATATAAAGAACAGAGCTCCAGTACTGAGAATTCAGAAAGACCTATTTTTCTTTCTTTCAGGAATAAAGATTATTTTTTTTTCAAGCTCTCTTTTTTATATAACTAAAGGAAATCTTGATGAAATGCATCAGCTTTTAAGGAGGCAGCTAGCAGGTTCAGGAAAGAGCTTCCCCCAGATTGTGCCCTCCCTAGGCACCTGGGGAGTGGAAAAAGGGGGAGGGTGGTGGGTTTAAGCAGGGATTAAACCCATCTTCATCCTAAAATCTGGTCCAGGGCTGCTGTTCAAAAAGCAGCTGGAAATGCTGAGGGGGAGGAATTTAAAGTAAGCACACAAACTGTCTGGGAAGCTCATCGATGGCTTCTGCTTCTCCACGTTTGATTTTTCAGGTTATTTTAAAGTTTTCGTACCTCAGGCAAGGTGATTTATTATTATTGGGACCTTATATAACTCTTTATTTTTGCAAAGTGCTTTACAGTCATTTTTCTCTCCTTATTGTGCACTGTGCCTTCCCTCTCTTGCCACTATAATTGGTTTTGGGGGAGGTGGCACTTCCTTTCCTAGGGAAAAGAAGATGCTGTTTCTGATAGGAGGCACTTTCTGAGGTTTTGCCTGTGTTTCTCCTTTGCTTTCCTTCTTTTGATCTCATTCCCTGCAGCCTCCAGTCGCCTCCTGTTTCTTTGCTCCTAATGCACTCATTTTTATCCCACCTTTGTCCTCAAATGCACACAGCCCTTTTGTTCAGTGCCACATCCCAGCTGGACATTCTCTCACCCCTAAGCTAAAAGTCGTCAAGAAGCAGCTTGACATCTGTCCTTGGGAAGTGGGCGTGCCTCCCGTGCCGAGTAGACCACAAACCACCTCTCGTGGTCTCGCTGCTAAGCACCCTGGACACGGGGACATGGGATGATGCTAGGGATGGGGGCTCGAGACTAGAGTTACTCCTCCACTTATAGCTCCATCTATTGAGATCTTAAATGAGTAGGAAGTATTAGTCCATTAATTCTGGGCCACTGATAAAATAATAATAATAAAAATCCCTTTAACATACAGATACTCATGTTGAATAGGAGGACTTTGTTATTTTTGAAGGTCAAAAATAGTGAATAGTAGCAGTTTCATGTACCTCAAACTAAATGCTAATCTTATGTGACCTTAGAGCTCGTCTGCGGGCTGCTGGGGCCCCAGGGTAGCCAGCCCTAACACTTTTCCCCGGCACAGGAAGGCAGGTGGGGTAAATTCTTTGATAACTTTGTAGCCTGCCACGCCCTCCATGTCACTTTTCTTCAGCCCCTCTTTGCTGTGATACTGGAATCCTTCCGGTTATCTTTCCTTTCCACTCATGCTGTACCCCTTCTGCTGGACCATTTGCTACTCCTGTAGCCCACAGGAGACTTCCCTACACCCTTGCGCTCTGCACCCTCAGCCCTAACGAAACCCTTGTCCGTTGGGAGGTGGGGCAGGTCTTCACCTGGCTCTTTGCGTTTCTCCACCCATGGGGCTTTTGAGACTCACTTGGAGAACTAGGCCACTCAAAATCTCCTCATCTCTATCAGCTTTCTGGTCTGTCTCCCTCGCTCTGTGGCTGCCCACTGTTTTTTCTCTACCCCAGTGCTGCCATCATCCTGGGAGTGGTACCACCCATGCCGAGGAGGCAACAAACCACCTCTGTACTGTCAAGTTGTGCATCTTCACCGTTTCTGTGACCTTCGCTTATACTCCCTTCCACTCCACTTCATGGCTTTGTTCAGGAACTGGGCCCTCTAGAACTGCCTGACCTCTGACATCTTATGTTCTCACTGTCCACTCTGACCAGTTTCCTTACTGTCTTTCCCCTTACTCATGTGTTCTCCACACCTGTTTGTCAAGCTCAAAGGAGATCTCCTCACTTGACCTACTACTTTCTCCTCACATAGTATCAACTCTCTCCTATCTTTCTTTTGCTGCCTAGCTTATAGGCAGTGTTCCTGCCAGAACCCTCAGCATCTTCGTTCCATCCCTTCTATCGAATCCACGGGCTCAAACCCTATTGGATGGATCCAATTTCTGCCTTTTGCTTACATCCAGACCCCTGAATGCTGTGGAGAAAATCACATCACTGGTGCAACTAGAAACCCATGACTAATTTCACCTGACTCCACCTATGGCGGCACCTAGAAGCACCCCCCATGTCCCATAGTCACTTCGGTCCTTCTCAATCTCCACAGGGACCATTTCAAATCTCTACTCTCATCTTGCCTGCGGTCACTCTCTTGCCTGTTTGATCTCCACAGAAGACCAGTGGTTTCACTTCACTGAGAAAAAAGTCATAGGTGTGGGGGGGTGGGGGCGGCGCAGAAGCACACAGAATTTTTGTCTGCCAGACCTACAAATATCCCCACACACTTTCCCTCCTTCCTACCCTTTCTACTCGCAACAAGCCTATTCTCCAGCTGCTTCCTCTCTTTCCTCCATCCCCACTCACATTTTCAAGACTGATCTTAAAAGAATCATCCGTTCTTGCCACCTTCCTTTCCCATCTCCCATAGATTCTGACCCACCACAGTCTCACTTTTTTTCTTATCACACCATGAAAACAGCTCTGGCCAGAGTCACCAGTCAGTTTCTCGTCAAAGCCAATGAAGTTTCTTCCCTTCATTTCTTAGATGCGCTCCTGGTGTCTTCCTATGTTGAAATACTCCTTTCCTTTGATTTGGTGCCATGGACAGTCTAGCTTTTCCTCCTACCTCCTTGGACACTCCTTCTCAATCTCCTGCTCAGCTTGTGATTTTATTTATTTATTTTTAAAGATTTATTTATTTATGCATACAAGAACTGGGGTACAGGCCAGAGATGTAGGGGGTGAAAGGACTCACCAGTGACAGAGTGGGAAACAGAACAAGCAGGTGACTGAAATACACTGCTGAGGGGAGCAGTGGGCGAGTCAGGAAAGGTCTGCTGCACCAGGTGGGCAACTCGTGCTGTAGTGGCTCGAACTCATGCTGCAGAGGCTGCATATTGCTTCATAGTATGGTGCTTAACCCCTTGCACCACCAGGAAGGCCCTCAGCTTGTGATTTTAATAGTGGTGATCCTTGGGGTTGATCCTTGGCAATCTTCTGTTGTTACTCCTTTGATGTCCTGCGGAGAGCTTACACATGCTCACAACTTTTGTTATCTCTAGCATGCCTCTCTCATCTCTGGTGGAGTCCATGTTATGGTTTCCTTTTACTTTATTCTCTCCCAGCTGCTCATTCCCTTCATCATTTGTTGCAGGACCACTCTCTGTCCCAGGACTATATCCTGCCCCTAAGGATTTCTAACACAACCTCAGTTTTCATTATCTGTCAACCAACTAAAAGTTTATTGTTAGCAAACTGCATCAGTGGCAGTTGATATGGTATGTACATTTTCAGCAAGATCCTGGTTCCAGAACTTACAATAATTGACTTAACGGTGATTGTTACAGACTAGTCTTGACTTCTTGAATGAAATTTGAAATTCCAAATTATATCCAGAAAATCTGTTAGGTTTTAAAAAAGGCATCTGAAATTCTTCAGCGCAAATGAACATATTTGAGCTTGTGTGTAATAAGCAGGAGTCTGAGACTTATTTTGGGTTACCCAATAGCACTCTGAGATGTCCCCCTGATTCAGTACAGCTTGGAGACAGATTAAGAAAATGAGTTATGTAGTTGTCCTCAACCAGCAACAGCATCATAACCAGTAAAGAGTGTGTGGTGCAGAAAGAGTGTGTGATTTGAAGATGGTGTATCGGCCTTGCAATAGTTACTTACTCCCAAAGAGAGTTGCAATTTGGTGTATGTCAAATGGATGGTAAAATGACTCTATTCATTCATTGCACGATCTCTAAATCTCTTGGGGGATGGAAAGGAAGGCTTGAAAATTCTTGGTTTTATGCTTACATTTCAGTTTGTAGAACACGAGTTATGATAGAAAAACCCTCACAACTTGATCCACTGAGTAAGTCTTCTCAGATAATGTTTCCAGTTGACAAGTCTTCTCTCGCCGAACATGTTTAGCAAGAGGAACAACATGCTTTGAAAATGCCTATGAAAGGAATTTAATCAGAGCATAAAGACTCCTGGAGTGAGTCTGGGTAGCGCAATCCTGCCTGTTCACCATTATAGGTTTATTTAATGTGTTCTGCACTTCATATGGCAGTGAGGATGCTTGATTTGGGCATTAGGATGTTTCTGATCTCCCAGGAAGCTTTTCTGCCTCAACAGGTTGCAAGGCTCCATGGCCGCCTTTGATGAAGTCATTTATCTTGGTGCCAGAGCAACGACGTCAGGATAGTACACATGGGAAGGTAGGCATCGGATTATGCTCGGGTTTGTGGAGTAAGGAGATGATTATTATTATTATTGGAAACATTATTTATGCATACAAGAACTGCGGTGCAAGCCAGTGGTGTGGGGGTGGGGGCGGTGAGAAGATTCACCAGAGAAAGTGGGGAGCAGAACAGGAGGATCTACTGAAATACACTGCTGAGGGGAACAGCAGGCAATACAGGAGAGGTCTGCTGAACCATGTGGGTTGCTCCCTGGCCAGGGATTGAACTGTGCTGCAGTGGCTGGTGATAGCTTGATAGCATTGTCTTTAACCCCTGCACCACCACCAGGGAGTCCCCAGGAAATTATTATTGATGGTCACCTTGGAGAAGATTTAGGTTATATGTGCTTCTGCACAAGGCTGTTGATCTGCCTTTCTGGAAACAACAGGAATTAGGGAAATAAGGAGGGGTTCTTTCATCTCAGCCCCTTGCCACTTCCAGTGTGTGCTTTGCTCAGGAGAGATGGTAAAACACATTCTGATGGACATTGTACCCATGTGACCAAGTTTGATTGAAAATTTGCACAATAATGTCTGTTCATCTGCCCCATTTGAGGCGGTATCTTTGAAAACCAAAGAATGCATGCTCGAAACTCTGAACGATGTAACGCAGCCTGTGCATGTAACGCAGCCTGTGCAGTAGAACCTGTGTTGGTTACTTATGCTGCATTATGACCTTCCTTAAAACTTGGTGGCTTTACATAGCAATCATTTGTGCAGCTCACAATTTGATGGGCTGCCTGGCAGTTCTGCTCTAGGCTGGCTCTACTGATCTCTGTTGGTTTCCTTCATGAGTCTGTGGTTACCTGGAAGGTCAGCTGGTGGCTGGATGATCCAGAACAACCACACTTATGTTTCTGGAATTGGTTGGCAGTTGGCTAGTCGCTGGCCAACTGTGGTGTTCTTCTTCCTGTGGTATCTGATCATCCGGAAGACTACTTGAGACTCAGTGGCCTTAGCATCCTAAACACAGCAATAGAATCAACCCCTATATTCAAGGGATCTGTAAGCCTTGCTTGGCTGATGTTGACTATTGTCCCACTGGCCAGAGGAAATCACATAGCCCAGAGACATGGAATGGAGGAAAGTACTCCAGACCTTGAAGACCTGCAACATCAGTAGTGTAAGGGTGTGGATGTAGAGGTTGAGGGTAGATTTGGGGCCATTTTTACAATCTACTGCAGAACCGGTTAGAAATTGCAAAGTGTTTTTCATGAGCCTTAATCCGCACTACAACCACGTGAGACAGAAACTGTGAGTCCTATTTTACGGATAAATAACCTGGTTCAGAGAATCTGAGTAGCTTAACCAGATACAAGCAATAGCATTCTTGTTCTACATTGCAGCAGTCTGAATTTTGAAAAATAGGGAAACCCTATGTTATCCTGTTAGATCTAAAAGCGTGTTCTTGGTACTTTGGCTTTTGTTCATTTGTTTTCTTTTTTATCCGATGGTTCCCAATTTTATGAGAATCCACGTGATTGTCTGACTCTTGTTGAAATTCAGATTCCAGGGCTCTACCAGTGGATCTAATTCATTCAATCTGCTGAAGATCAGGGATGTGCATTTTATTTTTAAAGATTTATTTATTTATTTACACAAGTACTGGGTACAGTCAGAAGCACGGGAGGGTGAGAGAATTCACCAGAGCCAGAGCGGAGAACAGAACAGGCAGACTGACGAAGAAATACACTGCTGAGGGGAGCAGCGGGTGGCAGGAGAGGTCTGCGCGCCATGTGGGACCCTCGCTGGTGGTCGGGGATCAAACCGGCGCTGCAGAGGCTGCGAACAGCTTCTCAGCCCAGCGCTCAACCGCTGCGCCACCAGGGAGGCCCAGGGATGTGCATTTTTAACAGGCATCCCCAGGAGATGCTGCTGCAGCTTCCTCTGTTGGAAAGTACTGGTGTGTATAATACTGGGGTTCATAGGAGGCACCATTTCCCTACTGCAGTAGAGAACCCAGACACGGCAGTTCCTTTGGTCACCATTGCAGATCCACAAATTATAAGAACTGATACAATATTTAACTTCTCTGGGCCTTTTTCTTGACATCTGAAAAATAGGGATAATAATAAGATTTAGCCTTATCCAAATCAATTGTGCCTTTGTGAACGACAGCCCTACAAAACCCCCCAGGGCTAGTGTGAAGATGAAATGAATAGCCTAGGAAGCGCTGAGCCTGGGGCCTGTGGATGCTCTGTGTGATTTTTCTTGTGGCTTCATCCTGAGGCCCATTGATAAAGCAAGTCTAAGAGTGGAAAAATAGTTTCTAGAATGCTTTCCAGACGTGCACTGTCAATGCCCATAAATGAGAAATGATGGTTAAACATTCGTCAGCTCCTCAGAAAGCACAGAGCTCTGTTTGAGGGGGAAAAAGGTATCAGATTCTTCAGAAACCTAAGCATCATGACTGGAGACAGTGCCGGGCCTGGTAGGCAGAAGCTGTTGTCATTAGAGGCCAGCTCTATGCACAAGAGGCACAGAAGGACTGGTCATGCCTCAGCCCCTCCGGTCTTTTCCAAGTTGCTGTGAACTTCCGGTGTCAGCACTATTGTGTGTATGTTCCCAGACGGTGACAAAATGTATCATGATTCTATATTAAGATCTAGCCTTATCCAAGTCAATTGTGTCTTTGTGGACCACATCCCTACAAAATACTTCCTTATAATAATTTAAATGTTCAAATCTAAAATATGGCATGGGGTATGTTATTTCCAGAACTTACAGATATTTTGGGAAGCTTCTATGTTAAAAGGATGACCAAATAAAAAAAAAATGATCACCAAATATCTTGTTTCTTGCAGTTTCACCATTTGGGCACTTTCCTGTTTTTTATGCTGCTTCTCCCATTTATGTCTCCATCCAGTCTGTTTTTCTTTTGTCCTCATAATGCTGCTTCAGAAGTGTCATGGTTTTCCTTCTCCGTTCCTTCTTTCCTGTTTTTTTTTTTTTTTAATGCCCTCTGTATCCAGACAACCAGACGCCGGTTTAAAATGTGTGTGTTTATTCCTTTTTATGGTATTTGCATCCCCGTCTGTGGTTGTCGACTGTGCCGGTAGAGGGAGCACACCTCCTACGTTAAACTCCACCGGAGGTGGTTGGGTGGGGTGTTTTCCCCTCATCTGTCATTTTTGCTGCAGTGAAATTGTAGTTGGAAGCCGGTGTAATACAAAGCAAAACTCCTCATCTTGCCTAGACTGGAGCACATACTTTTCTGACTCATGTCAGCAATGCAGGGCTCAACAGCAGCTGAACTAGATAGAAGGCAGCTGAGAAATAATGAAGGTTTGTGCACGCATGTGCGCTGCGTGGCGTGTGTTCTTTTTTTTCCCCCGAGAGTTAGCAGCTTCCTTCCAAACATACCCCTTTGGCCCGTCCTCTCCTTCCCATGCTCCCTTTCGGGTGTCCAGACCTCACCTCGCTGCTGTTTCCCTTTAGTGTCCAGGCTCCTTAACACACACAACATGCACTTGTCTAAAGACCTCAAAATTAAATGAAGGCTGCTTAGAGCTGCAAAGAAACCGAAACCTCACCCAATACTGGAAGCAGGAGGACCCAGGTTTACAGAGGATTCATATTGGGATTTGGGGCAGCCCTTTTTTTGAACAAACTGCTGTTATTGTCCTTATTGCTGTTGAGCTGGCATCTCTTAGGAGTGGGCTCAAGGCATGGAGAATTTAACTAAAGTTACCAAATGATGCTGTCAAACAGCTGATTTGATCTTTTTCATCAAATCAACCAGCTGCTTTACGTTTTTTTCTGCGTTGGGGAAGATGCGAGTGTCAGCTTTTGAATGGATTAGTTTTCTGTATGTTGCCTGTTGCGGTATCATGTGCTTTTGAGTACCCGTTAGTCTGTCAAGGGTCCATCAGAATCAGTGGGGGTACTTAAGAAACCCTCCAATGTCCTGGGTCCTATTCCTATTCTGTAGCATTAGAATCTTTGAACCTAGGTCTTGGGAATTTGCATTTTTAACCAGTTCCCCCAGGTGCGTGTGGATCTTGTTTACCTGACACTTGGGACCAAAGACTTAAGGGTCGTAGTCGTTGATTGCTGATTCTTTGATGCATCTCACCTGTTTTGGCTCTTGCCCGTACTTCCCACCCCATTCTGGGGAAAGAAAAACTGAGGGGCCACCCGCCAAGTGGAACTTTAGGCTGGGAACAAATAAAGCCAATTTATTTTACATTTTTCTGAGTTGAAGCCTGGAATTTTAATTTGTAAAAATAGTTCAGAAAAGTTCATTTGAGTCAACAACTTCTCTGGGGGAGCCTACCACGTGAGTCTATTGAGAATCAAATAAAGGGCACTTGTCCTGAAACTATTACAACCATAGGCTAGCATCTTTTTTTTTTTTTTTTAAAGATTTATGCATACAAGAACTGGGATGTAGGCCAGAGGTGTGGGGGTGTGTGTGTGTGAGAGGAATCACCAGAGACAGAGCGGGGAACAGAACAGGCAGACTGACAGAAATACACTGCTGAGGGGAGCAGGGGGCAAGTCAGCAGAGGTCTGCTGCACCATGTGGGTTTTTCCCTGGCCAGTGGGGGTGGGGGTGGGGATCGAACTCGTGCTGCAGTGACTGCGGACAGCTTCATAGGTTGCGTCTTAACCCGTTGCGCCACCAGGGGGGCCCCATAGGCTAGCATCTTGTGGGCGAGAAATGAGATGACACTATAAGCAACCTCTCTCTTCCACATGTTTAAGGGTCATAATATTTATCCTCTATTATCCTTTTTGTACCAAAAAGCCAAAGTACTTAGCTACTTCGAATGGATTAGTGTAGAAATCTAATGATTTGACTGATTCCAAGATGTTTTCCACGTTTCTAGGCATCTGCCTGGTGCATCTTAGAGGCTGTTACTGAGCAATGGATCCTTTACGACGTGTGTAGATCAGATCATGATATCAGCTCTTTGAGAAATCAGCTTTATTTGTGAATTGATTGGCAAGGAGATAGGAGATAAACTCAAATCTGCCTCTCTGATTAAGAAAGGACATGAGATCATGTGGGTTTTGGAGACCAGGCTTGAGAACAAAGGAGTTAAATTTTATTGACTCAAAAGTGGGTCAGGGCAAAGGATGGTCTTGACTGAAGTTGGTTGGTGCGGCCCGGGGCACTTCATGCAAGAAGTTTGAAGAGGCTTTTCTTCAGATAACTGGAATTTTGAATTTCTGTTGGTGCGCCCCTGCCTCTGGATGGGTAACCCCTGCCGCCCCCCCCCCCCCGATTCCTGTGCCCACCCCCCCCACCTCTGCATTCTCAGTCTCCAGCCCACCTTGGAGCTTAGCTCAAGGTTATTTGCTTCTACTTGCTTAGGCAGTGCCAGATAGACTGCGTGCGTAAATCTAAGCCCCAAAGAGAAAGTTAGGTAAGTTTTGTTTCTTGTATTTGAGAGTCTGAGACAAATTTAACCATTTAGCCTCGTGTAGGGGCAGGAATGGACACGGTGCAGGTTTTCTGATCCAGCAGACCGGGTAAAGGAGGAGTCAGAGTCCTCAGTGGCTTTTGCAGGCCTTTTATTGGGATTTACCATGTACATGCCTGCTTTTGCAGGCAGGGGTGCTGGGGGGCTGGGAGGCTGGCAGGCCTCCCAGCCCCCAGCAAGTCTTCACTCTATCTGTGCTCTCCGGCCTTCTCTGCTTCTCTCTCGGCTTCTGCTGCTGCTGGCATCCCCAGGACACCACCCTTAAAAATCCAGTCTTTCAACTCAGGTGGACCCACTCCAGGTACCCGCCATCAGGCATGCATTCAAGACTGCAGGGTTCCCTCATCTATCCTAATGGCAGGAGGACAGAAAAGCCTGATACCTTTTACCTACCCTACACCTCGGTTTCAGTGGCAGACAAAATCAATTCTCCCTTTACCCTTAGTAACAGAACCCTCATTATAGTCAAGGTGTGCAAAGACTGCCCCAGTCCAGTTCAGGGCTGCATTTCCCAGCCTCCTTTGCAGAGAGCTGTGGTCAGGTAACCAAATTCTGGACAGGGAAATGTGAACAGAAATGGCGCATGGGATTTCCTTAAAGGTAGCCGACTCATTTAGGGAGAATCCTCTTTTGTCTTTTCCCTTGCTTCTCCTGATCACCCCAAGTGTGGGGCGGGAGAGCCCTCAGTGGCTTTTTCAGGGTTTTTATTGGATTTACCAGGTACATGGCAGGCAGGGGTGCTGGCCAGCCTCCTGGCCCCCAGTGAATCTTCACTCTTTCTGGCATTCTCTCAGGGCCTCTGCTTCCCTGCTGGCTCTGCTCTCGTTACCTCTTTCACTCTGCTGGCATCCCCGTGACACCATCCTTATTAGCCCAGTCTCAGCCTAGGTGTACCCACTTACCTATGCCCACACCCTACTCCAGGTGCCCGCCATCAGGCCTGCATTCGGGACCACAGGGTTCCATCATCAATCCTATTGGTAGGAGGGCAGAAATGCCTGATAGTTTTTTTCCCTTACCCTACAGTGCCCACTGGGAGGCAAAACCTGTGTAGGTGGAAAGGGCAAATGTGTTCATTCTCATAGGCTAAAATGCTGGACCGAAAACGGGACTTCACCGGGGACGCCTGCCCCCAGGGAGTGCCGGCTTGCCCTCTGCTACTGGTGTGTGCGAGGAGCTGCTCGTCTTTGCATCTTTTTGCTGCCTGGGTTAAGTCCAGTCATTGCCCTATGTCCCTTCCCACCTCCTCTGTCCGTCTCCAAGACCTGCGGAAATCCTTTCTCTGTTAATATCCACAAATCTTTTTTCCTAATTCCATTACACAGTGTACTTTGGAGTCTGTCCTTCCTGACTTTGAAGCCAGACTTGACTATTTACTTGCTCTTGGAGCTTCTGCAAGTGATAGAGCTTGGTAAGATTCAGTGACCTCATTTGTGAAAATGAAGCTAATCATGTCGCCCTCATACGGATTAGGTAGAGGTGAAATTAGGTGATGCTTATAAAGGACTCAAACATAGTCCCCAGCTTCTGGCTAGTGTGCAATACATGGAATCCGTTATGACTCATGGTAGCAGTTCAAGCCACTGAATAAAGCTTCAGTCCCTATATGATATGCTCCACGAAAGAAAAAAATGAACACATTGACCTTCATCAAACCACTAACTTTTGTTTGGCAAAACACTCTCTTTTGAGGACAAAAAGAGTCATCAATTGGAAGAAACTATTTTCAAATCATATTCAACAAAAGACTCATATCCAGTATATATCAAGGACTCTTTAAATTCAACAGTAAGAAAACTAACAGTCCAATTAGAAAATGGACAAAAGACTGGAACAGAAACTTTGCCAAAGAAAATATATGGATGACAAATAGGCACATAAAGAGTTATTCGACATCAGTAGCCATTAGGGAAATGCAAATTAAAATCATGATAAGATACCACTACATTAGAGTGGCTAAATAAAAATTACTGATAATGTCATATTCTAGCAAGGCTGCAGAGATACTGAATCAGCATGAAAATCTACATTAAAGATTACTTTTCAGTCAATGAACCCATCACATATTCATACATTCGTTGTAGAAAATGGCAATTTCTTTAAAAAATTAAATATACACTTATGCTATGGAGGAATCATCACATATTTAGACATGTCTCTTAAAGAAATGAAAACGGGCCTCCCCGGTGGCACAGCGGTTGGGTGCTGGGTTGTGAAGCTGCCCGCAGCCTCTGCAGCGCCTGTTCCATCCCTGGCCGCTGGGCGAGGGTCCCACATGGCGTGCAGACCTCTCCTGCCACCCGCTGCTCCCCTCAGCAGTGTACTTCGGTCCTTCTGCCTGTCCTGTTCCCCGCTCTGGCTCTGGTGAATTCTGTCACCCTCCTGCGCTTCTGACTGTACCCAGTGCTTGTATAAATAAATAAATAAATCTTTAAAAAAAAATGAAAACTTATATTCACAGAACAATCTATACATCAATATTCATGCAGTAGCCCCAAACTGGAAATAATCCAAAAGTCAATGGTAATACAAATCATGGTATATCAACACCCTGGAATACTACTTAGCAATAAAAATGAATTGATACACACAACAACTTGGATGGATCTTAAGGACATTATGTTGAGTGTCTTAGATTTTTTGGGCTGCTATAACAAAATAGTACAGACTTGAGTAGTTTATAAACAACTGAAATTTACTTTTCTTGGTCCTGGAAAGTGGGAAGTCTAAGACCAAGGTGGCAGCATGTTGCTTTGGTGAAGGCCCCCTTCATGGGTCATAGCCTTCTCAAAATGTCCTCACATGAAGGAAGGAGATGAGGGGAATCTCAGTGGGGTCTGTTTTATAAGAACACTAATTCCCTTCATGAAGAATTCACCCTTTTGATCTCAGCACCTTCCAAAGGTCCTACCTTCTAATGCCATCACCTTCAGGGGTTAGGATTTCAACATATTTACTTGAGGGGGTGGGCACAACATTCAGATCATACCATTGAGTAAAAAAAAAAGCCAGTGTCAAAAAGCTACATACCTATGATTCTGTTCGTGTGATATTCCTTAAATGACTACAATGTAGAGATGGAGGACAGATGAGGTTGGGAAGGTGTGACCCTCAATGGCGACCTCACCACTTTGCAGTGATGGTTCTGTAGCTTTACTGTAGTGATGAGTACATAGATTCACGTAAGTCATAAAATACCATAGAATGAAGCAGAGACATACAAAAAGGAATGCTTGCAAAAACTGGTGAAATCCATTTCATGTTTTTGGTGGGGCATGATATTTATATATGATGTCATCATGGAGTAGCTGGGTGATGGGTTCATTGAGTGAAAAGTAATCTTTAATGTTGATTTTCATGCTGCTTCATTGGATTAAAAACTACATTCTGAAGAGACGTGATTGATAATGGATTTTTCCTAAGACAATTACTTGGTTGAGTTTTTTTCTTTCTTGAGCTGGCTATATGTCATGTTATCATCAGTGCTATCACATTCTGTAACAATACAGAATATTGACTGGGAATGGATTTTTTAAAAAGGATTTTTTTTAAGATTTATTTATTTTATACAACAACTGGGGTACAGGCCAGATGCGTGGGAGGGTGAGAGGGTTCACCAGAGAGAGAGTGGGGAACAGAACAGGCAGACTGATGAAATACACTGCTGAGGAGAGCAGTGGGCGAGGCAGGAGAGGTCTGCCACGCCATGTGGGACCCTTGCTGGCTGGCCGGCATTGAACCCGCGCTGCAGAGGCTGCGGGCAGGTTCACAGCGTGGTGCTCAACCACCTGGGCCACCAGGGGAGGCCCAAAAAGGATTTAATGTTGAAATTATTTTTTAATCATAATACATCTTCCCATTGCACAAATGTCTATTTTTCTGCCGGCTTTAAGTTCTAAACAGCAGTGTTGAGGTGACTTTCAATAACACCTTCCTAAGCATGAAGAGTTAAGAGTGAATGGCAGTAGCAGACAGTGTTAAAAAGTCACTCAGAGATGCAGCCAACACAAGAACTGCTTAAAAGAGGAGCAGAACAACTCAGCCTTTAAGCAGAGATCTTATTTATATGCCACATTTCAGCTGGGAAGAGATTTTATGACCAACTCTTAGAGTCTTAAAGATGAAGTCTGTAATATAAACATCCTAGAAGCATTAACTCTAACAGCACAAGGCGGGCTTGGCACATACCCCCATGTATTATTTTGGTTCTCTTCTGCATGAAAGACATTTCCATAGTCAGTGTAACACTTCTGTTTATATGATTCTCATCTCCAAAGTTTTAGATGTGAAATAAAATTATGTGTAAAGTTGGTTTATAAATCTTAATGTCTGTGTTAGCCCACAGTGTCTATTCAGACTTTGGGTTTTATTATTTTTATTTATTTATTTTTGATTTATTTATTTATACAAGCACTGGGTACAGTCAGAAGCGCGGGAGGGTGACAGAATTCACCAGAGCCAAAGCGGGGAGCAGAGCAGGCAGACTGATGAAGTACACTGCTGAGAGGAGCAGCGGGCGGCAGGAGAGGTCTGCGCACCCATGTTGGCCCCTCACCTGGAGGCCGGGGATCGAACAAGCGCTGCGGAGGCTGCGGGCAGCTTTGCAACCCGGTGCTCAACCGCTGCGCCACTGGGGAGGTCCTCAGACTTTGGGTTTTAGACTGGACTTTGTTCACTTTTTGACAAAACAGAGCTCTGGTTTTAGGATGGGTGAAGAGTTCATTCGCATTTGCTCATTCTTGTCCTTCCGGAAAGGAGTCAATGACTGGGAACTACTACATTTTGCCTTCTGGGATTACCACCTAGTTTAGTTTGGTTAAATTAAAATAAAGCCATGAGTAAAGAAAGTAACAAAACTCCATCACTGATCAGCTTTTGGTAAACTCTGCCTCCAAGCGTCCATATGTGCTGTTCCCTCTGTTTGGAGGGCTGTTCCCACTTCCTCTCTCACCACAAGCTCTGCTTCAATGCTTTCTGGTAAATTTTTAGTCATCTTTTAGAACTTCAAAATTTACATCCTGGAGGAGGCCCTCTATTGGATCAGGATCCCCGTTACACTCTCCTGGCATGCAGGAGTTCTCTTTCATAGTATTTATCACAGAGGTAAGTAAATATGTCTATAGTTAATTTGCATATTATGTCTTTTCTACTACACTGTAAAGTCCACTGGGACAGAGAGGTGTAGGATTTATACGTATGTCCGACTTATCCATAGTCCTACTACCAGCACCGTGCCTAGCATACAGGAGGTGTTGCACAGATAGTTTGTTGAATAAAGGAAAGAATGAATGAACACAAAAGCAGAAGCAGAAAAATGGTAATAATGGGAATGTCAGCATTTGTTGAGCGCTTCCTAGTCATAATGCTAGGAATTGAGTTGAAAGTTTTGCATATGTTATGCCACTCAGTTCTTAGCCCAATCCTAAAGTGAGTGCAATTCTTCGCCCCATTTAACAGATAAGAAAACGGTAACATCAGAGAGTTGAAGGAAGGAAGTTGTTCAAGGTCACATGGCTGGTAACATTTGGGGTCCCATAACAGCTTCTTTCCCATTCCCTTTCCTTCTTTTTTTTCCTCCTTCCTTCATTTGATATCTGTGCTCACCCTTTCTGTGTGGAGAAAATTCCTGATGTGAATGTCTGAGACAGTAACTTTGTTCTGGACATTCTTTGAGGACATTGCTCCCTAGAGAGAAGCTGCTTCTAGAGCACACACACATTTGATTGGGTGGCCAAGGGCAGATGGAGTTGCCTGAATCAGGGCTTCAGCGCATCTCCGTGGCAGTCTGTGTGTGTTTTGGTGATACGCTGAGGCAGGTTCAAAAGCTCTCTTCTGCTCATTCCAATATATATGATAATATTGTACTTTAGTTACAGGGTATGTTTTTTAGCCGAGGGTCTGAAAGTTCTTCTTCAATATATCAATTTCAAAATACACAATATGCTTTTAAATACTGACTCATAATGCTACTAAAGATCAAATATGAGAGCAGCAAACTGCCAATATTTAATTGTTTTTCACATCTGACTCATGGCCCTCCCCGCACCGATGCCAGCCAGCGCTTTCATCGTGACTATCACGGTTACAGTTTTAAAATATACGGCACATTCCAAGCAGGCTGCAGTAGATTTCTCAGTGGCATTTGGAAGCGTGTTAAAAATATGCAGCTTGACTTTTCATCCCCTTCACACCCTCTGCGTTTCCCTTTCGGAGAGCTCAGAGGGAGGCATAGTGGGAAGAAAATCAGCCCAAAGAAAGGAAAATAGAATTTTACCCCCACAGAAAACAATGTGCATAAACAAATCTATTGTTCTTAATTCAGGTTCTGATTCTCATGCCCGCCTGTTGGTGTCTATCATTTTATTTTTGCTTAATAATGACTTTCCATTTAAGAGTGTTCTTTTATTGACCTGCCTCTGCCTGTCTCCATACTCCTGCTGTTCCATTTGATGCTCCGGCTCCAGCTCATTTTATTTATTTATTATTATTTATTTATTAAGATTTATTTATTTATTTATACAAGCACTGGGTACAGTCAGAAGAGCGGGAGGGTGAGAGAATTCACCAGAGCCAGAGCGGGGAACAGAACAGCCAGACTGACGAAATACACTGCTGAGGGGAGCAGCAGGCGGCAGGAGAGGTCTGCACGCCATGTAGGACCCTCACCATCGGCCGGGGATCAAACCGGCGCTGCAGAGGCTGCGGGCAGCTTTGCTGCCCAGTGCTCAACTGCTGCGCCACCGGGGAGGCCCTCCAGCTCATTTTCGTGTCGCTCTTGGGGGGGTCTCCCTCTCCCCTCAGCACACTCGTTCACTTTATCGGGGTCCCTTCCTCGTCCCCGCTCTCTGAGCTTCCCAGATCCTAGACATGTCTTTTCTTCAACTCCAAAATATTGTTTCTCAACCTGGACCCTTTTGGTTACCTAATTTTTTTCCTTAATTCATCCCCGTGTGTTTTATTTTTAAAATCTCTCTAGTTTTTTTCTAATTGGATTTCCAGTTTCATGCTTCCTGTCCAGGCTTACTTTTGCCAGAGGGTTTTCTTCATTGCTTTCTTTTTTCTTTCATTCCTGAGTTGAGTTGGCAAGGCTTTTCATCCCTGCTTTGCTCTTCAGATGTGTACCAGATGAAGGATTTAAGGCAGCGAGTTGGAGGGCAAGTGGAAGGAGCATTGGATCTGGAGTCAGAAGGCCACGCTCAAGTCTGAAATCTGCCACTTAATCATCAGAATCTCATCTGTAAAATGGAAATAACGATGTTCCCAGGCCTCCTATCTCAATTGAGATAAAATGATGTAAAAACACTGCAGTTGTTTCCTGCTCGTGGGATTTGAGTCTTTGTGGAACTGTTATTTCCATAAATAGAGAGGCACCTCTTTTCCAGTTGTACAAGGCCAAAATAAAATGATGTAAAATGTTAACTGAAGCATCAGAAGTTTAAAATTTTATGACATTCTTCAAGAGGTTCGAATAAACCTCTTGTCAAAAATCCCTTGGTAACTCTGGCCTAGAGAATGTCCCCTGTATCTGTACCTCTCAGGTATAGCATGGACCCCAAGAAAGTTGTGGAAGAAGGGGCAGCATATGAAAATTTATTTGCAGTGTTAAAATTAAATTAGAATTAAAAGACATCTTAGGTCCTAGGAGCCAGAAATTATCATGCAAATTTCCCATACAAAGATGGAATCTTATCGTAATCACTCACTGAAGGAGGTTGTGCAAACTTTGCATAAATCCTTTTAGTAATCGGCACTTGCTATTTAGAGAAGCAACCCATTTCATTGCCAGATATCTAGTTTTGTGCAAAGTTGCACATATTGTTCACTCAGTGCTTTTAGTGACTCCCAGAACAAGTCCAGTTCTTCTTACCTGGGCGAGCTCTTGGATGTTTCCAAACGGTTTCTGGGTTACCCTTTTCTATAGGCTAAGATTCCTGTTCCTTTAATGGTTTCTTGTAACGTGGATTTTCATGCTCTTCAACATGCCAGACTGCTCCATTTGCCAGTGTCCTCTGTAAAACTGAGCACCCAGAACTGGATGCAGCACTCTGGGCCTGTTTCCATCCTAGAGATCTGGACAGTGTAATGTCTCACTTGCCTTTGGAACATGGATGCTCTCTGGGGTTTCCGAGTGCTGCATTGCAATTTATAAAACTCCAACAAGAGGGCCTCCCCTGGTGGCACAGGTGGTTGAGCGCAGTGCTGTGAAGCTGTCCTCAGCCTCTGCAGTGCCGGTTCGATCCTGGCCGGCCGGCGAGGGTCCCACATGGCGTGCAGACCTCTCCTATCTTGTCTGCTGCTCCCCTCAGCAGTGTATTTCGTCAGTCTGCCTGTTCTGTTCCCCGCTGTGTCTCTGGTGAATTCTCTCACCCTCCCATGCATCTAGCCTGTAGCCGGTTCTTGTATAAATAAATAAATAAATCTTAAAACAACAACAACAACAGCAACAAAAAAACTCCAGTAAGAACCAGTAAGCTAATTTCCATGTGGATGTCAAGAACTTCCATCAGCCCACTAATTTTCAGTAAGATGATAGAGGACTTTAAAAAGTTCAAGTATTGATAATGAATTTATTGTTCTGTAGAAACCAGAGGTCTCCATTCAATGTAATTGGAACCATGGTGGACTACTTAAGTTTATGATAGCCCATGTGTCATTTTTATGCTAAAGACAGAATAGTAGGTATCAAGTTCATTTTTATAATTATTTTTAACCTTTATTGAGTTTTTACTCAGCAATCTCAGCATGTAAACTGTTTCACATATGCAGCAACTCTGTGAGGTTGTGCAATTATTATTCCTATTTTATACATAAGGATACTTAGGCACAGAGAGGTTTATTAATTTGTCTAACGTCATCCAGCTAGCAAGTGTATCTGAGCCCAGGAACTTGGACTCCAAATGCTACACCGCCTCACCTAGCCCAGCAGTGCATATTTGGAAAACAGTCATGTTGATTGGTTGTTTTTGCCAAAAGAGAAGATGTGAACAAGACTGTCCTAAAGTTCCCATGTTTCCCACATCCTTCCATGGAACATTGGTACCTAAGGATGAGCTGTTTTTAAGGCCATATAGTTGGTTGCCATTTTTTCTTAACTGAGCTACTTTGCCCATGCTGTGCTATTGCCTGGTTCAAATGTAAGTGACAGGGTTTCACGAGATAGTGCACATGAGAACAGTTTGTGGGTGCTGAATGTACTGTATATACTTACAGCCTCAGATTAATCGATGAATTTTACATGCCTAAAAATGCCTTTTAAAACAGTTGCTTCTCTGATCGTTTACATTTCCTTTACAAAGTATTTTAAAACTTGGTTAATTTATGGTTATCAGCTGCTGCAACAAACATAATAATAATGACTTCGGAAGTTTAAGATCCAAATGGGAAGCCTTTGTTAGAGACATTGGCAAAGGGCAAAATGGGAAATATTTTAAATCTTACAACGGTACTTTGTAATTCTCTGAAGCAGAAATTCAGTTAAGCTCAACTGTCTATGATGTTCAGAGAGCACTGAGGAGAAATTTACATTAATTATGTTGCGCCACTCCTGGATATACTTAAATAGCAACCACAATAGCAACAACAAAGCCCTAAAGACACAAAGAAATTCTCTAAATTAACATTGTGTTTTAATGGGACAGCTAATATGAATACCTTATGTCTGTCTTTATTTCTGACATCTCAGTCCTATTTGTCAGCTAACTTCCTTTTATCCATTTTTGTTCCCCATACACGATGAATAATTCTTTCAGTTATTCATATCATCTGCCTTCACACAATATATTTACTGAATTATCATGGCCCACTTATAAGCATCACTTTGGGAGACTAAACAAATTAAGTCCATTCAATCTCTCTGTGTAAATGACATTTTCAAAAACAAGTTGAAAAAAAAATCAACCCATTCAGTATAAGACACAATAAAAATGTCAAGAAAACTGGGTGTAAAGTCAAACAAGCAAGTTTGTACATTTTTATTATTATTATCTTCCCAAAATGGAAAGGAAAATAGAAAATACAAGAACCTTAATTTTTGAGACCAGTGTGGGAAACTGTAATTACATTAGCAACATCCAACAGTGTTATCAACACGGAGCAATTCCTCTCATTTCAACACAGCAGCTGACTCAGAAAATCACACCTTCTAGCTCATGGGATTTGTGACACTTAGTAATGCATGTGTAATTGGGTAAAAATAGTCATTACCACAAGCTGTATTTTTATTTGCTTCTGTATTTCTCTAAAGGAAAAAAATACTCCTGGATCTTTTCCTGCTTCTTCAAGAGCTATGGCCAGGTTCCCTTTGAAGGAGTAGTAGGGGAAGCACATAATTTTCCCTCTATCCTTCCAGATTCTTGACAGAGATCTCTGTGTAACAAAAGATAGATTAGCAGGAGAAAACCAAACAGGAGTTTAAAACATGTTCCTCTATACAAGGGAGAGATCCAGGAAAACCAGCGAACTCCCTGAAATGACCCCAAACCAACCTTAAGTACCATCTTCAGCTAAAGACAAAAGATGGTGGAGGAGGACCTTTAGGGTAGGTTACCAGGCAAAGCACAGTAAACAGGGTATTGTTTGCACATTTCAGTTTCTGCCTTCTCTCTTGATAAGAATTTCCATAGGGCCTTCCTGGTGGCACAAGGGGTTAAGATACAATCTGTGAAGCTATCCGCAGCCACTGCATCACGAGTTCAATCCCCAACCAGGGAGCTACCCACATGGCGCAGCAGACCTCTCCTGTCTCGCCCGCTGCTCCCCTCCCCTCATAAGTGTATTTCAGTAGATCTGCCTGTTCTGTTCCCCACTCTGTCTGTGATGAATCCTCTCACCTCCCCCACCACACCTCTGGCCTGAACCCCAGTTCTTGTATGCATAAATAAATAAATCTTAAAAAAAAAGAATTTCCATAGATTTGGCCATCTTCCTCTTCCTGGTTCAGAGAAGGAGACACCTTCACCAATGGAGATTTCCCTTATGAATATAAATGTCTCTTAGGAAAGGATATTTCTACTTGGTTTTCAGAGATTTTCCTGTGTCTTCAGTTTCTTAATAATAACCAGCTCAAGATAATTCATATGCCAAAGAGGCATATTTTGGGGTGGCAAATTTTGCTTCCTTTCAGAGTATATGGCATGACTTTTCTCAATACTAGTCACCTGAGTGCTGTCATATTCCTGACAGGGAAGACTTGTACCAGTAAAACCCCTAGAAGCTCTTCTCCTTACAAAGCAGCTGGGGGTACTGGAAGATTCCACTCAGCTCTTAACCAGATCTCTTTGCTTCCACTTATGCTTACTTCTTGTTCTCCTGGATTCTGCTTTCAAACCATATTCCTGAAATATGAATTGTATAATGGTCCTCCTCTGAACAAAGGAAAAAAAAAAGCAATTATTTATTTTTAAGGGTAGAAGGAAAGGGAGAAGATCCAGTTACTGACTGATGGTTCACACTGGAGCTGCAATTACAGGAGCTAGTAGGGTGAGGCAGGTCGGCCCTTTTAAAGGTTCCCAAAATGGCTGCTCAGCTCTGCTCCCTTTCCCAGCAGCCAATTCATTCAGGACATCAAGGACAGTGATCACAGAAGTGTGCAATTACCACAGAACCCCTCTGGCTTTGAGGGTGTCTGGATGTCAGGGGGAAGAGTTCAGTCTCTCATCCTGGTGAGAAAAGAGGTTTGTGGTTTGTGCCAGACCAGGAAGTGCCAGCCATCCAGAGGACCCAGTGGTGCAAGGCTCAGCTGCCCTGGGCCATTCCTACACTGGTCCTGGCTTCTCATTGCTGATCTCTTGAAGTCTAAACTACCAAGCATCTAGCCAGAGAATTTGTTAGGAAATCCAGTGCCATCCTCTTGATAATGCTTATTTTCTCCTCCACGTCTTGGATCCTCTGCTTTTGCTTTTGGTACTAGTGTTCTATTTATGTTGGAGCTGTGTTTCTCTCCTCTGCCTGTCTTTCTGTCAGTCCCCAACCACCTTCCACACCATCCATAAGGGGAGTGTCTTTATTTTCCTGTCATTCAGATGAAGCCTGCCAGAAGGAAGTCAGGACATACAAAGGCAGCAGGGGATTGGGGGTGGGAAAGTTAAGCCCTCACCTTTAATTCCATGGAGTCTAAATATATAATCGCCACATTTCATTCTATTTCCAGCTCCACCTAGATGTCCCATGGCATCTGGAACTTGAGAAGAGTCCTTGTCTTTCCCTAAAGTCACTATTCCTCCTTTTGTCTTCCCATTCTGCAACAATAATGTCACATTACACCAAGATCTACCAAAGCTAGAAATTCACAGTCCTTTTCTTTCCTTTATTATACATCTGTTCATCAAGAACTATAGTTGCTGGCCTCCAATATTGCTCAGTATCACTGCCTCCTCTCTTCACTGCTCTGTCTTCACCATTTCTCTCCAGCAGTCTTCCAATAAATCTCAGGCCTACAACCTCATCCGTGGTGGGATGTTTACTTTATCTTCCATATTTGCTTTTGTTCAGAAGGGAAAAATCTAATCCCTCCATGAAAGACTTCAGTGGTGACATTCCTTTGCTATTCACATGTGATTAAAACTTTGTAGCTGAATTAGCAGCCTTTTCTGATCTGTCTTCTTTTCCAGTATCTTTTCTCTCTTTCTTTGCTCCCCGCGCTATCCTTCCCGACATTGATCCTGAACATGGGAAGGTCCATTGTGGCCCATATCACTCTCTCTAACTGTAATATATATTCCCCTGTTTCTTCCCCACAACATCTGTCAGTCTTTGAAATTCCTTTTATGTATCATTACACCCAAAGAAGCTTCCACGATACCCACCACTTCCAAGGCAAGATAACATTCCATTTTTCTGTGTCTACTTAATCCTATCATAGCACTCAAATGTTCATGTGAATGTTGGTCTCTCCAACTAAAGTATGAATATTTTGAGGGTACAACACAATATCTAGCACAGCACTTGATCAAAATGAAGTCCTGATAAATGAATGAATAACATGCAAACCTAAGTTTCTTCATAAGATTTTTAAAGATTTATTCATTAATTTACATACTCGAGTATACTTTCTAAGATTATAATGACCTCAACAACCCAAGGGTTCTGGATGTTTAAATCTGCACTGGAGTAACCACACATATGAGACAGTATGATGGATACACTAGAGATCATAACTGAGAGTAAGAGGTCAAATATGTGAACAGATCAAGAGGCTATATTTACATCTTTATTCCTCCTTCCCGATCATTGTTTAATGGATACATCTTTGGCTTATCAAGCAGAAGTGTAATCATTTCTCAGGACATCGCTTTCAGGTCTGGCCAAGGGCACCCATCAACAGAACCCATCATCAGCTGCGGTTGACCAGCGCTCTAATTTGACTGTTATCATTGAACTCTTTTGTAAGAAAGGTTGACTAAGCAGTGACCTTGTCTGTTTCACAAGATATAGAGAGCTCTCCCTCCAAGCTTTCCCATAAGTTTCAAGACCTTTCGTTTTAATATCTGGGAGCTGTGGATGAGGTATAAATAACCACTCAGGGAGTAGTGTGATAAAGACATAATAGCAGATCAACAGTCCGACAAGCCAGAATCCTGCTTTTGATGAAACTATTAAAATCAGAAAAATATATTGGCATAGTGATTTCTATTTTTGAAACCTATATGGAATTTACAGTGAGAAAGAAAATGCATGTAATTCAGTAAGAAGAGTAAAATGCAAGAACTGAAATGCATTTAAAAATTTCACATTGTCAAGCTAGTCAGTTTCATGTATTCTATTGGACATCTGGTGGATCTGGGGCTCCATCATGTTTTATGATAATTCAAAACCTGGCACTTTCCATGCATTTGCCATACTACCACTATGTTAAGTTGCATCCGGTGAGTCTTCCGTCCCGGACAAATTGCTCCACAAATTGTTCCTTAAAACACCTCGCGCTCTACTTCTGCCTAGAATTCCTTTACCCCTTATGTCACCTTCTCTAAGTCATGCCCTTTCTTCAAGACCTAGCAAAATCTATAAAAAGCCTATATATAGTGCTAGAAAGGGGAAGGGGCTGCCGATTCTAAGAACCTTGAGGGCCATTGCAGCAGAGGAGTATCACGATTTGACTTATATTTTTTACAGCTCAGTCTAGTTGCAATGTTGAAAATGGACTCTAGGGTATAGGGGAGAAGCACGGAGATTAGTCTATTTCAATAACCGGGGTGGGAGCTTGTGGCAAGTTGGACATGGGTGGTTGGGAGGAGGTACCTGACTTTGGGTATATTTTGAATCAGATACACTAATACTTTGCATGTGGGTATATGAGAAAGAAAGGGATTATAGATGACTTCATGGTTTGGGGGGAAATGTGAGAAGTTCTATGTGGTGCATTAGGCTTAAGATGTCCACTAGGCTCTGTGGGCTCTGACCTGATTTGTGGCAACATGACGAAACACACCAAGAAGGTCAAGGTCATTGGCAAATACTGGACCTGTTGTGGTGAAGAATATTGAGATTAGACAACACACCAAGTGCATGTTCTCCTTCTGGGACAAAATCAAGGTAAAGAGATGAGCTGTGGGGACTGGGCACTGTGATTCCTGCATGAAAACTGTAGCTGGTGGTGCCTGGACCTACAACACCACTGCTGCCCTCACAGTAAATCTGCCACCAGAGGACTGAAGAAACTGAAAGACCAGTAGGAGCTCCACCATTTGTAATGTTGCTGGCTTATAATAAATGGGCTAAGTTATGTAACAGAAAAAATGATGTCTCCCAAGCATTCAAATAGGTATTTGTATATGTGGGTCTGGAGTTCAGGGAAGGGATTAGACTAGAGATACAAAACTGGGATCTTCAACACATAGAGGACATTTAAAATCCATTAGATTGATGACATTGCCAAAGGAGCGCATGTACACCACAGAGAGAAAAGCTTTAAGAAGTGAGCCTTGGGGCATTCTGATATTAAGATGTCAGGCAGATGATGAAAAGGGATTGAGGAACTCTCAGGGGGCAGGAGACAGAAAGAGAGGCTAGAGGAGTTTAAAGAAAACTAGGCGAGTACAGTACCCTGAAGGTCAGTTTAGGAAAGTGTTCAAGCAAGATGAGGGCTGCAAATTAACCCTTAGATTGATCAGTGAGTGTGGAGGAAATTGGAGACAGTGGCAAAATCTGTTTTGGTGGAGTTGCGGACAAGAAAGCCAAAAAAGCATGAATGTAAGAGTAGTTGGGAGGAAGGAAATGGAGATCATGAGTATGGAGGGCACTTTCAAGGAGTTTAGCTATGAAGGAGAGAAGAGAAACAGAGTAGCCAGAGAGTAGAAGAATATTTTAGAGTAAGATAAAAGGTATCATGGTTTTATTCTGAAGAGAATGATCCAATAGAGAGAGGGAAAATGATGCAGAAGAGAGCATGAGACCATCTTAGACCATGCAATCCATCGAAGCTACCAGACTACAGCATTGGCATGAGTAACTCCAGATGAGAAACAGAAGCAAGGTCCTTGAGTGGACAAGAAGGAGTGGGCTCTAGGACACAAATGGAGAACTTAGCCTTAGTTCTGAGGCATGGGGAGTTCATCTAGTAACAGGAGAGGAGGTAGAGCAAACGCCAGATGCTGATGTGTGGGCAGTATGGCGGTACGTGTCTGTGTAAATTCTTGCAGTTTCTGTTTTTTTCAGTAAATAGGAAACAGTGATCCATTGAGAATGAGAATTGGGAGCATGTATGAATGGTTAGAGGCTCAAGAAGGCAGTAGATTGTTCCAGTAATAGCTACCAGTGCAACAGGCCCTGCTGTTGCTTTCCCACACTAACTCTGGACTTGGTCATATAATTTGCTCTAGCCAATAGCACATTGGCAAAAACGATGCAGGCAGTGACTTAAAATATCCTTGTTTCTGGATACTCGCCCACCACCATTTGAAGAAGAATAAGCTGACTTGCTGCAGGCATGTGGATCATCCAATAGCAAGCACCAATTGTTCTCTAGAGCAACCAGCCCCATTTGAGTCACCAGATGACCACCACCACATGAGTGCCACCGAGCAAGTCCTGCAGCACTACCCAGTGGATCCTGACCCATAAAATCATGAGCAGATAAAATAATGACTGCTTGAAGTCATTATGAATCCAGTTGTCTTGCTATAGAGCAAAGGCTAAAGATACAGAGGAGAATGCATGAATGAAACAGGGAGAGTAGAAAGAAAGTAGAATAGGGAAATATAGTATAATTGTTGGCAGTGCTAAGGACCCACTTAAAAGTCATACTCGTTAGGGCCTTCCCGGTGGCGCAGCGGTTGAGCGCTGGGTTGCTAAGCTGCCCACAGCCTCTGCAGCACCGGTTCGATCCCCAGCCCCTGGGCGAGGGTCCCACATGACGCGCAGACCTCTCCTGCCACCCGCTGCTCCCCTCAGCAGTGTGCTCCTTCGTCAGTCTGTCTGTTCTGTTCCCTGCTCTGGCTCTGGTGAATTCTCTCACCCTCCCGTGCTTCTGACTGTACCCAGTGCTTGTATAAGTAAATAAATAAATCTAAAAAAAAAAAAAAAAAGGAAACACCTTGTTAAAAAAAAAAGTCATACTCGTTAAATTTAAGTGCAGTCAGTCAGTATGGTTGGCTTTTTCTCTGGACACATTCAGTTGCATGGGTTCAGGTGTGGTATGTGGGGAAAATTGATTTAATCATGTAGGGTTTTTCCCAAGCCAGTACAAGGGGTACTGAACCTGAGAAAATAGAGACTATCAAGGGGTTCAGATGCAGTGAAAATGTTGTTGGACCAAATGATTTGATTTCTTAGAGGGGTTAAAGGATTTTTGGCATCAGGACACTAGAGAGAATGAACTAGAAAAACAGGAGGTGGATGTCTCAGAGTCTGATGCATGGGCTAGGATAATGGAAGGAGAACAGTTATCACAGATGACAAGGTCTATGATATCATTATAGTAATGAGTGGCTGAGTAGATTAGAGGACAAGAACATGGGAGGAGAAGAAATCAAGACAGTAAGAAACCAAATTGTGGAAAGGCTGATCTGAGCCGCTCCTGAAATGGCCAGGCGTTAGAGCTCAAGCCTTAGGACACTGCCATCAGCCAGGATCTAGATAGGAAAGGTGGGTAGGGGTCCCTAGATAATTATACCGAGAAGGGATAGTGGGGGTCATAATAGGCGACACTGAATTCTAAACTAGGGGACTTATGGGTGGAGGGACGAGAGGGAGTAGCCTGGAAGTCACTAAGGAAGGAAGAGGATTCCTACCTTGCCTTCTGGCCCAGGGGTACTGTGTGTTGGGGAAAATGGCATGCCTTTGGGGGGCTGCCAGGGAAGCATGATCTTAGGGGAATTCCAGATGGCAGTCAGAGCAGGAAGGTAAAGGGAATGTTCAGGAAAGGGATTGAGAATGCAGGAAACATTACTCATAATGGTCACAGGAGGAGGATTTCAAAAGTCGGAGGGGTGAGGAAGGGTACAGAAAGGGGGAGGTGCCCTGTCTTGCAAGCGTGAATGTGTGATGATGAGGGAGTCCTGAGAAACTGGGGTAGGAGGTGACAGACTTCAGCTGAGATAAAAGGCAATTTGAGATTAGACCTTGTGGATACAAGGCACTGTGATGCGTGGTTGTCCATTTTGGAGGTTGAGGAATTTGCAGGTTACATGGGGAGGGTGCTTGTGTTTCGTTAGTTGGCCAGTCAGTTGGGTATACACCCAAACAGCCCTGCCCTTGTTCTCCGATTCTGTCTTGACTCATGTGCGTTCTCTGACAACTGGCTAAGGTGCATTGGCATCTTTCACACTTCAGGATTTGCTGAAAAACTTCCTTCTTCCAAATGTCTGACAAAAACAGTGAGACATTTTTGAAGAGAGAGAGAAAGTGCCAGAGCTGAGTCTGATGCTCTTCCTCTGCGGGGAAGGGGACGGCCCGGCCCTGTGTTGCTTTCACACTGTTCTGAGACGCTTGTGGCGGCACCACTGCGCCTTTGATGTTCTTCAAGCGCTCCTGACATCCGACATCTGCACTTGTACGCTTCTGAAGCAGCAAATTGAAACAATAGTCAAACTCAGGTATAAAGAGAAAAAGGACAGCAAGACCTTATACAGAACTTTTTTTTTTAAGATTTATTTATTTATACAGAACCGGGGTACAGGCCAGAAGTGCGGGAGGGTGAGAGGATTCACAGGAGACAGAGCGGGGAACAAAACAGGCAGACTGACGAAATACACTGCTGAGGGGAGCAGCGGGCGAGATAGGAGAGGTCTACTGCGCCATGTGGGTAGCTCCCTGCTACATGTGGGGATCCATGTGGGGATCGAACTCGTTCTGCAGTGTGCGGCTAGCTTCATAGGTTGCTATGCTTCATAGGTTAACCCCTTGCACCACCAGGGAGGCCCTCCTTCACTTCTTTATCCTCTTTTTTTCCACACACATCCACAGTTAAGGACAAGTGGAGAGGAAAAATAGCCAGTGAGTTTTTGGTATTAAAATCACCATGTTCGGGCCTCCCCGGTTGAGCGGTTGATTGCTGGGTTGTGAGGCTGCCTGCAGCCTCTGCAGCACTGGTTTGATCCCTGGCCGCCGGGCGAGGGTCCCACATGGCGCCACAGAGACCTCTCCTGCCGCCCGCTGCTCCCCTCAGAGGTGTATTTCGTCAGTCTGCCTGTTCTGTTCCCCGCTCTGGCTCTGGTGAAATTCTCTCACCCTCCCGCGCTTCTGACTATACCCAGTGCTTATATAAATAAATAAATAAATCTTTAAAAATAAAAGAAATAAAATCGCCTTGTTCAGTGTGGGCCTATCATATTCTTATGATAAAACCCTCCTGGAGAGAGCATCCATTTTTGCCAAACTTAAAACCGTTATGAGTTAGACCATAATGATGATGATTCTGATTGGGGTCTCAGGCTTCCTGCCACCTTTGGGTCTCCTCTTCTCTCCCTAACATGTTAGTAAGGTTGGACATTCTCCTTTCCTCCCAAACTTCTTTTCCTGAAGGCCACCCTCCTTTGCTACCATGAGCAGCTCAGATAGGTGAAGTGGGTTTTCTTGATTTGTTCTCCCTCTTCTTCCACAACCCCCTCTTCCTACACATCTTTATTTTCAGTCAGATATAGGTTGATAGACAACAGTGAAACTCTAGTGCGAGTGTCCCTAAAAATAGCAGAAGCTTCTTGGGATCTAGTTCAGTGCCTCAGAAGCCTTCACCAAGGCCCCTGGGTCTGCTCACTGTCAGCAGGGTCCTGCCTGGATGGGATCACTCCTCCTGCCATGTAAGCAGCCCCTCTGCACCACAGCCCTGCTGAATCTGGGATGGTCCCTACCCAAAGAAGCTTGTCAAAGGACTTCCCAGAGTGGGGCAAGTTCCCAGGCCTCTGGTCTTCTTTTGCACCTTTTATAGTAGGTTCTTTTCCAGCAGGTCTCCTTTGGGAGCCTCCAGATGAAGAACTGAAAGTTCTCTTGGATCAGAGGAAATTATGTTCGTGAAGAAAAGACACTTCAGAGCAAACAGTGAGAAAAAGGTAGCTCTGTTGTGAAGCCCACAGCATGGCTTCCCCAGAGGGATACATGACTAGTTCCTGTCTGAGAACTGACATGGACTTTTTTGTTTGTCATTGGTCCCTAGATGTATTGGTCCTAAATCACTCCTTGATCTACTCTCCTAGTGGATAAGTCTGACCTTGCCTGAGAACACTTCATTTTAGTGACTAATGTTGCATCCTCAGGACTATACTTGACTTGTCCCACGTTGCCTCCCTGTTTTGTTCTCATAAATAGCTAGCTGAACTTCCAAAGGCTTCTTGGAACAGCCTAGATCCATATGTGTACCCCATATTTCCACGTTGCATTAACTTTTTCTTTTTCTTTTTTTTTTGGTGGGACCCTTGCCGGTGGCCGGGGATCGAACTGGCACTGCAGAGGCTGCGGGCAGCCTCGCAACCCAGCGCTCAACCACTGCGCCACCAGGGGAGGCCCCACATTGCATTAACTTTTAGCTTAGAAAATCTACCTCCTTTCTTTCTTCAAGAGCCTCGTTGGCTTCATTCACTGCAGGCATCAGACCCAGTACCAAGAGGGCACCTCGTAAGTTCCCAGTGATACATTTGAAGGCTACAAACACATTTTTTAATCTCCCATCATCATAGGGGGTCATAACAAAAGGCAAAAGAGGCTGGGTGTTTTGGCCAACAAGGGAATGAGAAATGTAAAGTGAACTCTTTCGACTTCAAAAGAGCAAGTTAACAGACAGAGCCCAAGGACCCAAGTTTCACCTCTTAAATATCATCAGAGGCCTAGAGACAGGGGCACATCAACCTAGGAAACAGCCACCATCTTTTTTCTGGGGCAGAGAATCCATCCCAAATTATTGACTCCTTTACTCTTCACAGTCCCTGAGACAAAGTCTAGGGAAAAACATAAAAGTGAGGACCTGCAGGGCACAGTAGGTAATTCAAATCAATAAAGAGGCACATTTGGCACCTAAGTGACATTGCTTGAATGGCAGGCACCGTGGGGAATTGGAGGACATCTAGGCTTTAAGGAGGAGCGGAAGTAGCTCCATATGAAGGTTCCCAAGGGAATAGGCCTAGTGTGGCCAGTCAGAATTTCTAAGAGAAACCAGATAAAGGGTTTTATGAGAACTCTTTCAGTTAAAAGCCCACTAGTTTGCCAAGGTCTTAGTTTTTGAATACCATTTATGAAATGAAAGGAACTAGGATTCTCTGGAGAAGTGGCTGATTCTAGGTCTGAGCAGAGAAAATACATCCGGAGTTTGGAGCACCATGTGGTGCCTGAAAGCAAATGCTAAACAGAACACACACAAAGACACACAGACACACAGACGCACCGATACATACACGGAGAGAGAGGAAAAAAAGAAGGAAATCCTGCCATTTGCAACAACATGTAATGACCTGAGGACATTATGCTAAGTAAATAAGTCAGATGGAGAAAAACATAGACTGTATGATTTATATGTGGGATCTAAAAGTGCAAACTCACAGAAACAGAATTATAGCTGTTACCGAGGCTGGGTGGTGGGGGAGACGGGGGGGATGTCTGTCAAAGGTACAAACTTCTAGCTAGAGGATGAACAACTTCTGGGAATGTCATGTCCAGCCTAGCAACTGTAATGAACAATATTATATACTTGAAAGTTGTCAAGACAGTAGATCTTAAATGTTCTCACCAAGAAAATGGGCTATTATGGGAGGTGAAGGATGTGTTCGCTTTCTTTATTACGCTAATCATTTAACTATATATATATATATATATATATATATATATATATATATATGCATCTTCTAAATCACTTTTGTGCTTAGACTCATTGGTATCTCTTAATGTTGTCCTCTGAGCCATCAGGAGTGTCAGTGATGCAGCATTTCTTATAAGAATACCCTTCTCCAGGAATTTGTTCCTAACAATGACACTACTCTCTGGAGTCTTTTTTTTTTTTTTTTTTTAATGCAAGCACTGGGTACAGTCAGAAGCGCGGGAGGGTGAGAGGATTCACCAGAGCCAGAGCAGGGAACAGAACAGGCAGATGGATGAAATACACTGCTAAGGGGAGCAGCGGGTGCAGCAGGAGAGGTCTGCGTGCCATGTGGGACCCTCGCAGGTGGCCGGGGATCGAACCGGCACTGTAGAGGCTGCAGGCAGCTTTGCAACCCAGAGCTTAACCGCCGAGCCACCAGGGGAGGCCCCTCTCTGGAGTCTTGATGTCCAATAAGTTAAAATGTGAAACCTCACATCTCTTAGAATAAGTGAAAATAAACTGCAAGGAGCTTCCACAGCAGTCCTGAACTTTTCCTCCATACTTCTTTTTTATTTTATTTTATTAAGATTTTAGTGTTTGCCATTGACTTGCAAAACTACATGATTTTTGGGAGTACATCTTCACTCCTCCATACATGTGTAAGCCTTGACATTCCCACTCTCAGATTGACCCCCTCTACCCTTTCCTCCCACCCCCCCTGCTGCTTCCCCCCCCAACTCTCATATTTTTCTCAATTTCTAAGACTTACTTTTGTTGTGTTTCATTCATTTGACTTATTATTTCTTCTTCACATGTGAGAGAAACTATCCAACATTTGTCTCCTTTTTTTCAACATTTGCCTTTAACGTTCTGACTTACGTTGCTTACCACAATCACCTCAAGCGCCATCCATGTTGTCCCAAAAGACATACTTTCATCATTTTAAATAGCTGAGTAATATTCCATTGGGTACATAGAACACCACAACTGCTTTAACTGCTTTATCATCCGTGGCCAGGTGTTTATTTCGGTTGCTTCCCTGTCGGGGCTGTTGTGAGCAATGCTGCTATGAACATAGGGGTGCATAGATCTTTCTGAACTAGCCAGACTCATTTTTTTAAAGTCACTGATTTTCTGGTCTTTGTTACTCATAAATAAACCCAATCCGAACTGATATGCCAGTCTTAGAAATATGTTAGGTGTTATTACTTCGCTTTCTCACTATAACTTACTCTACTTTGATATCCTCCTGGACGAATGACTCAAGCCTTAAATTTTTTTTCCCTTACCATTCAGGTGTCCTAACACTTTGTTAATCACTCTTATTTCACCTTCACTTCAGCTTTCCTGAAGCAAATTCTCTATCTATCAGCATCACTCTGAAGTCGAACTCAGAACCACAAGGAAAAAAACAAAAACAAAACCAATTTGTAATAAAAAATTATTTTAAAATCTGAAGCATAGTATCACTTTTGAGGTGAGCAATAATGCCTTCCTCCACTGAATACTCAATCAGCTGTATCTCTTGGGCTTGTGAAAAGAAATAGGAATGGCTGGCACATGGGGAAAAAAGGAGAATTAAAAAAAATCAGAAACGTTGAACAAATTTCAGGAGTAGAAAAGATTCAGGAGAAATTAATGGGCGCTTTGTGCTGCTTGTCACACATTTTTTGAGAGAAAAAATACTTTTCCTTTTTCTGGAAAATGAAGTACAAGTTGTCAGTGACAACCATCTATTAAGAAATTTCCTTTGTGATACAGTGAGGAATTTTTTTTTTCCCCAGAGGTAAATTATTCAACACAGTTAATTTGAATCCGTGTTTGAGCCTGAGATGAAGTTATCAATTTTATCATTTTCCCTCAGCCTGTCCTGATATTATCATTGCCTGCGACTCCAGTCCCCATAGCAACAGCTACTATTTCAGACATTCCTCCAGCCACAGAGCATGGCCAGTGACTGACAGTCGCCCAGCTGTGCATCAGAGGTGGTATTTACCGGGCTGGAAGAACTCACAACTCACGCCCATGGGTCAAAAGTCATGATACCAAGGTTGGTGTAAGAGCAGGACATGGTCACGGTGCAGGTTTTCTGATCCCATGCAGACCGCGTAAAGGAGGAGTCAGAGTCCTCAGTGGGTTTTTGCAGGTTTTTATTGGGATTACCAGGTACACGGCAGGCAGGGGTGCTGGGGGCCGGGAGGCTGGCAGGCCTCCCGGCCCCCAGCAAATCCGCACTCTCTCTGGGCTTTCTGCTTCTGCTTCTTTGCTTCTCTCTCGGCTTCTCTTCGGCTTCTGCTGGCGACCCTGTGATGCCGCCCTTAAAAGCCCAGTCTTAGCCCAGGTGAATCCCATCTGCCTATGCCCACACCCTACTCCAGGTGCCCGCCATCAGGCATGCATTCAGGACCGCAGGGATCCCTCATCTATCCTGATGGCAGGAGGGCAGAAAAGCCTGACATTTTTTCCTTATCCTGCAGTTGGGATGGCTGGGAGGCTGTGGGAAGGTGGCACACCCACAAGACATTGGCTGTCCCTTTTGAGAGCTACGTGTAGGGGAAGGTGAGAAAAGGAGGACGTCACAGGGAGGACAATGCATGAAAGGAAAACATTGGAAAGTTCCATGGGGCGAACCAAGTCAGTCTGAATGTTTCTTCTTTTTTTCCACCACTATCCCAGCAGTCCAAAGGCTGTTGGTAGACCCCAGATCTGGACCGAAAGGAGGCACTTAGATCATTCCTCGCAGAGGAACGTGGCGAGAAAGAACTGAGCTGCCATCCTCTCTGCACTTCCCGCGGTAGGTTCTGAAAGAAAAGCTGTGAAATGTGTCCCTACAAGTAGTAGCTTGTGGTAGTGTGATCACAACCCTGCTTGAATCTCACAGGCAAGGAAATCCTTTTCTAGGTAAAATAAGAGCATACGGGGGTAAGCAGACTAACCCTCATTATCCCAGGAAGTCCCCCTGAATCACAGGAAAGGGAAAGAGCAGGAAAGGGCTTCTAGGCTGAGAGGCAACCAGACTGGAGTCAGCTTTAGACCCCGGGGAAGAGGAGGGGGGCCATAGTTTGGGATCAGGATTCCGGCACCATGTGTGTGGCAAAACACTGGCTTTCTTAGCCCGGCTTGAGGTGAGCTAGATTTGCAGGCCGAACAGGTCTTTTGCGGCCTCTCTCTTTACGATCGTGCCCGAATAGAAGCCATGCTCGGAGACGCATCTGCATCTGGGTGAATGGCGCGTTCTCTGGGGGATTTCCAGTGCCGAGGTCTCCCCAGGTATTCGGTGCCAACTCAGGTAACAGTGTGGCTGCCTGTGTGGGAGAGCCAGCAGGACAGGGATCCAGGTGTGCAGGTGCTGACTGCCTCCGTGGGAGGTGCCCTGCTCCCTCCTATACATTCTGTTGCTAATTTTGAAGACTTCATAGGAGGATTTTGGCTGAGGTTTAGAAGCCACCCCCACCCTAGGCTGGAAGGCACCTCTGTAATTAGGAGGGAGGCTACAGTGATCAGGGTTGTCTTTGAAAGTGCTGGGGATTTCCCTCCCTTCCGGGCCTGGGTGTCTGGCTGAGTTCCCACAAGCTTACTTAGCCCATTGATCTACCTGCGGTGACATGGACGATCGCTGTTCGTGCCCATCTTTCCGTTTTTCTCGCTGGTGAAGACATAACACCTGCCCTACTTCCTGAGGCCCTTATAAAAATCAAATGCAATGTGAAGAAAAGGACTTGGGCTTGCAAAGTGCCGTGTGAGTACTGCCTGTCAAACCCTTGGCCATGGGGGAGCTGGCCTCATGCTCCTTCCTCATTGTTTCTGCAGCCCAGAGTGTGCTCGTCAAGGGGGCACCGTGCCAGGCTGGCGCCCAGGGCCCCCAGCTTGCTCTGGAGAATCAGCAGACGTTAACATCTGTGTCATTTAAAGATCATTTCAGATACAGCTGAAGCCCCCCTTTATTTTGATCCCTGCCAGATCCCATTCTCTTCCCCAGAGACAGGACTCTGGGGAGTTTTAGACCATGTTCCTTTATACTTTATGTAAATGCATCCCCCCCAGATTACCCAGCCACCCCCATTCCAACACTTTTTGTCCTCTTCTTCCCCCTCCCCCACCTCCCTTCCCCACTCCTTTCCCCTCCCCCACCCCCTCCCCTACTCCCTCCCCCACCCCCTCCCCTACTCTCTTCCCCACCCCCCAGTCTCTCCCCCACCCCCCTCCCCTACTCTTTCCTCCCCTCCTCCCCCGCTCCTCCCCCCACCTGCCCTCCCTCCTCTTCCTCACTCCTCCCCTCCCCCCTTATCTGTTCAGGGGGCGATTAACTTTGGTGTTTTCCTGGGTCCCTGGAGACCCTGAGCTGCGTGAGGCTGGGGCATGGGTTTTGCACGCACAAATAAAGAGATCTTTATTTAAGAACCAGTAACTTTATTGCAAGAACTAGCCATAGGGGAGGAAAACTGCTGAAATGCACGTTTGGCAAAGGCAATACTGAAATCTGATCGCCCGGCATGGTGACCAGAGGAAGGCACCCCGCGCCCGGTTCCATGGGCAAGGCAGTGCGGCCTCAGTTGTCCTGGGCGCTGTCTCCCAGGGTGAGCTTGTTGAAGAGGTACTCTGCCATGCTGTCTTCGGCAGCCGTCAGCTTGCGCAGGCTGGACAGACGGCCCCCCAGATCTTTGATGGTCTCGGTTTGCTCGTTGAGGAAGTAACACTCCAGAAAGTCGCGGAGGTGGGCATCTTGCATCTCGGTGGCCAGCTGGTGCAGATCGAGCAGGTTCTGGTTGATGCTCTTCTCCAGGTGCAGGGCGCACTCCAGGGCCTTGGGGCCGCTCTGCCAGCAGTCGGGCTCCGGCTTGTGGACCTCGTGGCAGCGCATGCGGGCCCCTCGCAGGTTCTGGAGCGCCATCAGCTTCTCGGCTTGCCCCCTCTTGTCGCGGGACAGCTTCAGGAAGTACTGAGCGAAGTGCTTCAGGGCCACATCGTCTCGATCGAAGTAAAAAGCCATCGACTGGTACACATAGGAGGCGTACATCTGCAGGTTGAGGTGGATGTTGACGGTGGCCTCGCAGTGGGGATGGTAGTTCTGGCACACCTGGGATGGCGCCGGGGTCGTCATGGCTGGCGGCGGTGGCGCGAAGAAGAAGGCGGCCGTGCGGAAGCCGCTGTTGCTGGATAGGCCGCGGTGGTGACGCTGAAGGCAGCGGCGGCGACTGTGGCTGCGGTGGCAGGGACCTCCGAGTGATCCCAGGGCTGGTGATCAAGAAGTCTCTCAGGTCAGGCGGCTAATGATCAGTCTCTAGGATGGGACCGGAAGGAGTGTCCGTTGGCCGGGGTTGCTGGGTGGGGCTTCTGTGGGGGCGGGGCTTCCGTGTGTCCGTGCCTGTGCGCGCGGGGGGGGTGGGGGGGGGGGGGTGGGGGGGTGGGGGGGGGGGGGGTGGGGGGGGTGGGGGTGGGGGGGTGGGGGGGTGGGGTGGGGGGGGGGTGGGGGGGTGGGGGGTGGGGGTGGCTGACCCGGAAGCACTACCCTGGGCAATGACGGGTGGTGACGGAGGGGGCATTCTTTATGGGGGGGGGGCGTGGGAACTGGGCAATGCTCCAGCTTCCACAATTGATTGGGTGAGGCCGGAAACCCGGGGCATCCTGGGAGGAGTATCTCAAGACCATTTTTATAAAGTAACAACTATGAGATATAAATACTGTAAAATTAATCCTTTGACAATAGACATTTTCATGGTTTTTAGTATATTTCTGGACTTATGTGATCACCATTACCATCTAATTTCAGAACATTTCTGTCACTCCAAAATGAAGTTTTCTACCCAATAGCAGTCACTCCCTACCCCCGCTCCCTGCACGCCTGGTGACCCCTACTCTATTTCTGTCTTGATGTATTTGCCTATTGTACATTTTGAATAAATGTAATATATAACGTGGATTTTTGTGTTTTTATAGAAAACAATTATTAATGTTTTTAATGTTCATCTCTTTAAATTGTGAATAGTATTCTAGTATATGTATATGCCACATTTTATTTATCTTTTCATCAGTTGATGGACATTTAGGCTGTTCCCATTTTGTTGTTATCATGAATAATGTTGCTATGAATATTTGTGTACAGGCTGTTGTGTAGACATTTTTTATTCTTTTAGGTAGATACCTAAGAGTGGGATTGCTGTGTTTTATGACTTTTTTAAAAGTATTCATTTATGCATACAAGAACTGGGGTATAGCCTAGAGGTGTGGGAATGAGAGGATTCACCAGAGACAGAGTGGGGAGCAGAACAGGCGGATCTACTAAATACACTGTTTAGGGGAGCAGCGGGTGAGACAGGAGAGGTCTGCTGTGCTATGTGAGCTAGCTCCTTGGTGGTGATCAAACTCATGTTGCTGTGGCTGGTCATGGCTTCATAGCACTGTGTCTTTAACCCCTGCACCACCAGGGAGGCCCATATATAATAATTTTATGTTTAGGGCCTCCCCAGTGGCGCAGCGGTTGAGCGCTGGGTTGCAAAGCTGCCCACAGCCTCTGCAGCGCAGGATCGATCCCAGGCTGCTCCCCGGCCACCGGAGGAGGGTCCCACATGGCGCACAGACCTCTCCTGCCGCCCGCTGCTCCCCTCAGCAGTGTATTTCGTCGGTCTGCCTGTTCTGTTCCCCGCTCTGGCTCTGGTGAATTCTCTCACCCTCCCGCGCCTCTGACTGTACCCAGTGCTTGTATAAATAAATAAATAAATACATACATCTTTAAAAAAAATAATTTTATGTTTAACATTTTGAGAATCTTCCAGAATGTTTTCCAAAGTGGTTGCGGCAATTTATATTTCCACCAGCAACATATGAGAGTGCCAATACTATAATTGCTTTCAAAAAAAGTTTAGTTGTCTTAAGTGATGTAAAGTGGTATCACATTGTGGTTTGAACTTTCGTTTCTCTAAGGACTAATGTTGCTGAGCATTTTTGTATGTACTTATTGGCCATTTGTGTATCTTCTTTGGAGAAATGTTTATTCATGTACTCTGCCCATTTTTTTTTTATTTTATTTTTTAAAGATTTATTTATTTATTTATACAAGCACTGGGTACAGTCAGAAGCACGGGAGGGTGAGAGAATTCACCAGAGCCAGAGGGGAGAGCAGAAGGCAGATTGACGAAGTACACTGCTGAGGGGAGCAGCGGGCGGCAGGAGAGGTCTGCGCGCCATGTGGGACCCTCGCCGGTGGCCGGGGATCAAACCGGCGCTGCAGAGGCTGCGGGCAGCTTTGCAACCCAGCGCTCAACCCCTGCGCCACCGGGGAGGACCTCTGCCCATTTTTAAATGGAAGTGTATGTCCTTTTATTTTTGAGATGCAAGAGTTTATTGTTGAGATGTAAGAACTCTTATATATACGTGCTTGTGTGTGCATTTTGCAAATATTTTCTCCCATTCTATGGGGTGTCTTTCATTTTCTTTCTTTTATTTTTTTAAAAGATTTATTTATTCATACAAGAACTGTGATATAAGCCAGAGGTGTTGGGAGTTGAGAGGATTCACCAGAGAAAATGGGGTGCAGAACAGGCGGATCTACTGAAATACACTGCTGAGGGGAGTAGTGGGCAAGGCAGAAGAGATCTGCTGCACCATGTGGGTTGCTCCCTGGCTGGCTGGCGATCGAACTCTTGCTGCAGGGGCTGAGGATAGCTTCATAATGCTGTCCTTAACCCCTGAGCCAGGGCCTCCCTGGTGGCGCAGGAGGTTGAGCAGAGCACTGTGAAGCTGTCTGCAGCCTCTGCAGTGCCAGTTCCATCCCCACAGGCCGTGGAACAACCCACTTGGTGCAGTAGATCTCTCCTGTCTCACCCACTGCTCCCCTCAGCAGTGTATTTCATTCTGTCTGCCTGTTCTGTTCCCGCCTTTGTCTCTGGTGAATCCTCTCACCCTCCTGCTCCTCTGGCCTGTATCCCGGTTATATAAATAAATAAATCTTTAGCCCCTGAGCCACCATGGAGGCCCCCTTTTCATTTTCTTAATGGTGTCCTTTGAAGCACAAAAGTTCTTATTTATAATGAAGTCTGATATATGTATTTTTTTCTTTTCTCTTTTGTTCTTTTGGTGTCACATGCAAGGAACTGTTGCCTAGTTCAAGGTCACAAAGATTTACACCTAGGTTTTCTTGTAAGACTTACAGTTTTTGCTCTTCTATTAGTTCAATTTAAGTCTCTGATCCATTTTGAGTTAATTTTTGCAAATGATGTGAGATAAGAATCCAACTTTATTCTTTTGAATGTGATTCTCCAGTTATCTATCTCAGAACCTTTTATTGAAAAGACTTCTTTCCCCACTGGGTAGCCTGGGTATTCTTGTCAAAAATGCAAAAACCCTCTCTGGATTACTGTGGCTTAGTAAGTTTGAAATAGGGACAGATGAGTCACCCATTTTATTATTCTTTTCTCAAGGCTGTTTTGGCAATTCAGGGTCCCATGCATTTCCATATGAATTTTGGGACACACCAATTTCTTCTTTTAAAAAAACATCTAGGGGCCTCCCCGGTGGTGCAGCGGTTGAGCGCTGGGTTGCGAAGCTGCCCGTGGCCTCTGTGGCACCGGTTTGATCCCCGGCTGCTCCCCGGCCACCGGAGGGGGGTCCCGCATGGCGCGCAGACCTCTCCTGCCGCCTGCTGCTCCCCTCAGCAGTGTACTTCGGTCCTTCTGCCTGCTCTGCTCCCCGCTCTGGCTCTGGTGAATTCTCTCACCCTCCCGCACTTCTGACTGTACCCAGTGCTTGTATAAACAAAACAAACTAACAAACAAACAAATAAATAAAAATGCCTCTAAAAAAAATCTAGGATGGTGATAGGGATTGTAGTATTATAATTTAAGGGAGTATTAATATCTTAACAATATTAAGTTCTCCATTCCATTAACATGGGATATCTGAATTTATTTAAATGTGGGAACCTTTAAAAATGGAGATTCTCCTCTCACCCTCCCGCACATCTGGCCTGTACCCCAGTTCTTGAATAAATAAAATCTTTTAAAAAAATGGAGATTCTGATTTAGACTGGGGCCAAAAATCTGAATCTGTAAGCAAGCTTTCTGATGCTGCCAGACCATACTCTGAGTAACAAAGGAGGCCTCCATCCGGTGTTACCTTAGTCTGTCTGGGCCACCATAACAGAATACCACAGACTGGGTAGCTTATAAGCGACAGAAATTGATTTCTCACAGTTCAGGAGACTCGAAGTCTGAGACACGATAACATAATGTTGGGATTCTGGTGAAAACACTGAAAACACTCTTGTATGCTGCAGATGGCCATCTTCTTGCTGTGTCCTCGGATGGTTGAAGGGGCGAAGCAGTGCTCCGAAATCTCTTTTTTAGGAGCATTAATGCCATTGTTAAGGGTGCCACTCTCACAGTGTGATCACTTCTCAAATGCCCCACTACTTGGTATCAACACATTTCAACATGTGAATTTTTTTGGAAGGGGGAGGGGCCCAAAAGCAGTCTTTACCGAGGTTTGGAGTGAAGGGTGACACATATATATTTGTTGCTACAACCAGAAATACCTTTTCCCGCCTCACAGATGGTGTTTCTGAGAGTTGCATGAGATTTGGGTTCCTATGGAAACGGGAGGGACCATCCTCCTGTCAGAAATTGACAAAAAGTTCACTGGGTGTCCTTTTTGGAGCACCTGTTGTGGTTTTTTTCTACCTTTCATTGATTTTGAGCTATTTTATAATGTAAATTATAGAAAAGGAATAATAACGCAAATGATTCTTGTCCACAGAAATGCAAATGAATTGGATCTGGTGAAATGCAACTCATTTTGGCCTCATTTTGCATCTAGTTGTACATATATCTCAACATTCCTTACAGTATGCGTGTGGCTCTTTGAATTCTCCTTTGCACCATTCGTTACATCTTACTGGCCTCCCCATTAATTAATGAGTTAAATCAAATCTTTATTTAATCTGTATTTATTTTATATTGCTATGACAGTCATGACTTTAATTACATTTTAGCATTCCTCATTCTCATCTGCCGCCCCACTAGGAACACAATCAAATCCCAGAGGAGATGGCTTAGCATATTAAACGTTTTTATGGGCAATTTGCCAGAGATAGGAGTCCAGGAAAGTATTTAGGAGCTAAATGCATAGAATTGCTGGCTGAGATATGTATTGGAAGGACAGCATCTCTGAGGAGAAGTAGTACTGAGGGCAAGAAGGGAACCAATGCAAACCAGTGGAGAAAGAGCGTGTATTGAGCAGGTCAGGCGGGGCCTCCACAGCAGGACTTTCTAGCCACCGTGGGCTGTGGCTGACCTAGTGCACACCAGGGAGGGCAGAGAGGGAAGGGCTCCCAGTAGAGATGTGTCGAATCCGACGCAGCTGAGAACTGAATGGTGAGACATTGTAGGCAGGGAAGGTAGTCATCAGAGACTTGACTAACTCCCATGGACTCTGACAGGCTGTGATGCATGATCTGGGTAAAAGTAACCCTGTTATGGAGGTGGGAACTTGAGCTTTTGGAAACAGGAGAATGGATTCCTTCATCAGCACTTTTGTGCTCCCTGAGTTATACCCTTAGGAGAGGTGGTGAGACCCACAGGTATGGCGGGCAAAGAGTATTCAGTACTGGACCGTGGGTTCTGCCTTGTGGAGAAGGTTCTTCCCAGCTGGTGCTCTGAGGTAGGAATGTTGTACTGCATTCTGGTTGACTCCATTAAAAGGCATTTTATTTAAGCATATAAAGGCCATAGGAAATATGTGGCCCCTATTTGGTTACGTACGAATGAGACACATCCAAAAGCCACACCCATTATATTCTGAAGAGGGGAAAGCCTAGGCTTCCAGGCCTACTTCTTCATTGTTCTTATTTGGGAGAAAGATTGGCGGGGGGGGGGGGGGGGGGCGGGAGGAGAATCACTATCTCGAGAGGCAAAGGCCTCTAAAATTAAACATGCTGATTGTATGTATTGATATATGTACATTGATGGCCCACATTATATCAGTTAAATATAAATTTTCTCTAAGGTTTTAAGCTTTCAGTTTTCTCCAGTATGGTGGATATTCTCCATTTGCCTGTCCTGTACTGTTCTGGGGGCTTTTCCATCTTACCCTGAGCCCAGGAATGCTGACCTGTATGGACTGCATCCATTGGCCCCCGGGTCCTCTGACTTCTGTTTGGGTTCAGCCAATAGAAGGCACTGGCAGGGGATGGAAGGGCAGGATGGGAATGAAGTTAAGATATTCTCTTGGCTTCTTCTCTTCAGGGCAGATAATTAAGAGACAAGTCTATTTCCTTTTTTTATAGCTTTTACTCCCTGAATGAAGTAGGAACATTCTCAAGATGGGCTTTCTGCAAACACTGCTCACTTCAGAGGATATCACTCCAAAAAAAACCAAGGTGTTCTTTGGCGCAAGTTTAATGCACAATTTAAGAAATTCCTGAGGATCCAGGAGCCAGTATGCAGGTAGATATTCCTTCAGGTCAGAGAATAAATGGAGCTGATAAAAGAAATAAAGTATGTCATCTAGGACACTCTCAGGAACAAAGTAATGGTGCAGGTGCAGCTGCCTCCAAAATTCAGGCTTTAGTTTTCTAGCTTGTCAATTTTCTGACCCCTGGCTTCCTTCTTTCCTTAGGCGATTGATTTTTGGTTACCATTCAACTAATTAGTAGGCCCATTAGAAAGAGGAGCCAGAAGGAAGAAGCAAGAAGAGTCATTTTGTACTTGGTAGTAGCCATGTAAAAAAATCTAGTTAGGAAACATATTGACTCAAAAAGCGTTGAGGATTATCTATTTTAAGTAAACCTTCGCCTTTTCTTGCTCATCTCCTACTGCTGATGATTAAAGCTGTTGTAGTGTAGTCTACACAGCAGTACATGAGCGAGTCCAGTCAGTGTCTACACGGGGTTCTGTGTGCTGCATATTTAGTTAGACACCTCCTGCCTCTAGGCAGGAAGACATAACCTCAATTGTAGATAGCTGAAAGTAGATTTTAAAAGTTTATTTTGTTTGCTATCTTTTCTAAATACTTTTTGATATGTGACACTCAATTCCTTATAAAGAACAGTTAAGTATTATAGTCGGGGAGGGTTATCTATGCTGCGGTAACAAACAAAACCTGAAAATCTCAATGATGGAGGACATTTATTTCTCATTCACGTCAGTGAGGCAGGTGAAGTGACTTTCTTTCATGGCCCTTCAACAACAGTTAACTTGCAGATGTAGGCGCAGTTCCAGTGTGTAGTAGTGTCATCTCAATATTCTTTAGTTAGCTGCATAGAAGGGAAGGAAGAGGCATGGAGACCTCCCCCTTTGCTCTTTACTGCCTTCACGAGAGATCATATGCACTTCAGCCCAAACCAATATAAGGGAAGCTGGAAAATGAAGGGGAAAACATGTGATGTTCAGTGAGCAATGTAATCTTCTATGCATGCTTTATCCCTTTCCCCTAGATATTTTTAAGAAACTATTTAGAACTTGTGCTTTTGACCACTGTTATTTACTTATTAGCGTGTGCTTATACCAAAGATTCTTTTGAAAAGAAAATTGACTGTGTGTGTTTAAGCATACCAAGTAATGCAGCTTATGTGATTCCATCTCACATAATTACTTCTGGTATTCTACTGGCGTCATATTTATCTTCCATCCTAGGTCCTAGCTTGACATTCATACTCAAGTCCAAACTCATTTCCTACCTAAATCCTGTTCTTTCCAAAGCGAACACAGCCTCCTCTGAAGAGCCATAGGGATCTGTGCCCACATAATTAGCATGGCACTCAATCTTAGGTCGCCCAGTGATGGCTTGTCTGCAATTGCCTTGGACTATTAATCATCTCCTTTCTCCGCATCCCTTTGGTGCAATGTTTTCCCTGAGTCACAAGCTCTTGGAAGGCAAACACCTTTCCTCAACTACACATCACCCAATAAGATAGAATAGCAGGGAGTAGGTGCTCAAAATCTAGGAGCTGATTTAATCTGATAGAGTGTTAAGTATCTAAGTACCATATCCTCGGATCTGTGCTAAAACCTCAAGAGGTTTTCAGAATTTTAGGGATCAGCTGAGGACAGACCAACAGGGTGTGTTAGCTACTTTCCAAAGATGGTTTCGACAATTCCTCCCCTACCTGTTTTGAGCTGCTCCTTATCGAAAAAGCTGACACTTGTTTTTCCTGCCAAGTGACTGCCTTAACTAATAGCCTGTGATGGAAGGGGCATTCTGGAACTTCTAAAATGCCGGGCATATCTTATTTCCTTCTATTGAGAAGTTTCATTCTTAGGATGTTTCCCCTCTGCGTCCAGCCACCGTGAGAAGTAGTGCGAGGAGACCCGATCACATGGAGGGGTAGTGAGGAGGGAAAAGAGGCTTTTAGCTCCCAGACAGTGACCAACACCAGCTGCCAGCCACTGAGTCATTTTAGACATTCCATATGACCACAGCCACAGATGACATCACAAAGAACAGAATAACCACTGAGCTGGAGCACTGAATTAGGACCAATAATAAAATGAATGTTGTTTTAAGCCACTATGTTTTGTAGGGGGAGAGGGCTGATTTCTAGCAGAAGATAGGGAAACAAGGGGTCAGAAAGTATTACCAGTACAAAGGAAGAAAAAGGGTAAAAGAAGCTCAAGGTTGCCCTGGTAGAGGTGATACTGGAGTGGATGTGTGGAAACTTCCAGGCTACTTTTTGATGGGAAGGACTTTCCACTTAGCGATCCTAAATGGGGAAGAGCGTGGAAGTGTGAAACCATGTGGTGCATATAGAGAACTACAAGCAGTTTGTGAGGGATGATGGATGAATGCAAGAGAGAGCTGTGGGTCTTCGGAGAGATGTGAAAATCCAGGAGCCTGACCCAGAGACTTATTCTTTCCAATGGGCACTCGGGACTTTTCAGAACAGAACAGGAGTGTCAAAATCAGGTTTTTCTCTCATATTACTCTGGCATGAGTGAGAGGTAGACTACAGGGGTTTGAGGATGCAAAGAAAGAAACTTCTACGGTGACCCAGGCTGAGAAGATGGAGTAAAGTGGTGGCCAGGGAAATGGAGGGGGCGGATGGCGTGCAAATGTCATTGAGATGGAAAACCAAAAAAATTTGGAGATGGGTGGGATCACAAGGAAAAAGCAGACTCCAGAGTGCCCAGATTTCAGGCTTGAGTGACCATTCTCTGAGACTGGCGAAGCTGGAGCCCATGCAGATGGGAGAAGGTGGTGATGACTTTTTTTTTTAAAAAAAAATGATTGATTTATTTATGCATACAAGAACTGGAGTACAGGCCAGAGGTATGGGGGGGAGGGTGAGAGGATTCATCAGAGACAGAGCGGGAACAGAACAGGCAGACTGACTGAAATACACTGCTGAGGGGAGCAGCAGGTGAGTCAGGAGAGGTCTGCTGTGCCATGTGGGTAGCTCCCTGGCCAGGGATCAAACTTGTGCTATAGGGGCTGCAGATTGCTTCATAGGTTGCATCTTAACCCCTGCGCCACCAGGGAGGCCCGATGACTGCGTTTTAATGGAGCCTTTGAGTTCTGGGACACCCAAGAGAAGAAGCTCTGTAGGAAAGGGACTACTGGGTTCAGAACTTAGGAGAAAGGACCAATTAACGTTAACAATTTTTACAAAAGGTGTCCAGGAACTGTGCAGAAATGAAGCTCCTTTGTGGCTATTTTATTTTATGGAGAGTAATGTTTTAGGGAAGAGCATGTCTGAAAGATAGTGTGTTAGCTGGCAGGACCCTGGAGAGATGATGTAACCAGCAAGAGGACTGCTTGGGCTTCTTTTTCCATTAGCAATAATGGGTTTTGGAGAGCTGCAGACATGCTTATCCTGCCTCCTCGGTGGCTAATTTGGCAGAATTTGTCTCGAGACCACAATTGTGGGTGTCGTTTGTGGTCATGAAAGATTTTCACTGCATGACCCACCTGGACTTTAGCACAGACTTGGCTTTTTTAAGCTCACCCACTCCAAACGCTGAGCAGTCGCCAGCAGAAGGCTGCACGATATGCCAATCACCCTAATTAGATAGATGTCTCTAAAGGTTTGCAGCTAGGAGAAATTACCTTTGATTTTCTAGAAAAGTTTTGAAAGCTCTCCATGGTCTTGTGAGTCAAAAAAAAAAAATCCAACTTTGTACCATTTGGAACTTAACTAGATGATTATTTTGAAGACAAAGGGACTACTTTTAGGCAGGTTTCTAAAACACTGTAATAAAGAGGATTGCTGTGTTACACGGATGAAGCTGCTTCTACCCATCACTGTGTACATGCAAGCTTGATAGGACCCTGGCCAGAAAATTCGAGGCGGATCTGTGTGCATGGAATTTTCTACTTCTAATGGAAGGAGGAAGTTAGGAAATGGGTGTAGGCAGTCAGTTAGGAACTGGGCGCCCCAAGTCCCTAAGTCCACTTATCAGGCTGATTGAGAAACGGTTGGTTGGAACCAGGAGGGCACCCTTCCACACTCCCCCACCATCCCTAGGTCCATTTATCAGTCTGATTGGAAAACAGTCCCAGACCAGGTGGGTGCCCCCACCCACCCTAATCTAGTAGAGATCGGAATGTTTATACCACCAACACAATAGCACAGTGCTAAAGCAATGGCCCAAAGCTAGTTTCGGGCAGTAGGCCAGGTAACGTGGGCAAACTCTGTGGACCTTGGTAACCTAGGAGACCCCCATGGGCCCAGCCAATCATCAGGAGACACAACGAGGAGACACCCAACAACCAAACCCCCATTCCTTGCCCATGTAAGCACATACTTCTCACCACCTCATTGGCTACCCACTCGGGACCCCTCTCCGCTCAGAGAGCTTTCCTGTCCTTCCTCTTGTCTATCACTAAATATCTCTCTTTTCTTTAACCTTGGCCTGGATGTTGATTTCTTTCTTTACTGACGACAAGAACTGCACAAGAGCCCGCCTGGGGTCCTCGGACTCGTGGCCTGCTCCCAAACCCCTGATTCACAATGGGCCATGAGAGGAACAGAGTAGGCATCTGAGCTGAATCGTGAGCAACCTGCTCGCCCTCTTCTTTTCTACCCACTCTTGGGTTAATCTGCAATGATGCTGTCCACATGCTCACCATCCCCCCGCCCACACCTTTATGACCATATCTGTCACATAGGTTGGAGAAATAGGTCTCCTCTCCCATAGTCAATTGACTCAGGAAATAAATTCTAGCTGTCCCAACTTCGCTTTGTTCAAGAGAGAATAAAGAGCTGCAGTGGGGTCTTAATCGGCATATGGGGTTGGCCAGTCTTTCCTTAGCGTATTTCCTGTTAACAGCTGAGGGTCACAATAGTGGCAGGGTACAATTGTGGATAAGCTTCCTCTTTGGCTACGTAGAATCAATAGAAATACATGACACCCTGAAAGATGAAAGCCAACCCCCTGGTTATCCAGGTGATGAAAGTGGAATGCACTGCTGCCATTCATCTTCAGGGTGTCCACGCCGTTGTGCAGGGGGAAGTACCTGCATCAGATTGGGCACAGCTGTGCTGCCTGCAGAGCTAGATGTGCAGGAAAGAGAAGAGAATGGAAGGTAGGGTGATTTTTCCTTTTAATGCCACAGAAGATCACACTCCAAGCTTGAACGTGGCACTGAGTTGGTATCTACTCTGCAGTTGGTATCTACTAGTTGGTATCTAGTTGGTCTCTACTCTGCAGTTGGTATCTACTAGTTGGTATCTACTCTGCACTCACGGAATTATGAAACTTTCATGAGAAAGAAGGAAAAATCCCACACTTGTCTAATACTGTGCCTTGAAATACTATTAAGGATTCTGTATTTTTCTATTTTCTTTTTTGGTCCTGCATGCTTTTAAACTTTTTTAAATTAAACAGTCACTATTATGATATGTTACCCATTTATATCATATTAAGTATTTATATTCTTATATAATGTAAGTATGAATGACATACACTTTTAAAAGTTGGTTGTTATTGGTGATAAAAAGTAGCTGATGTAGATGCCATTGAAAAATGAACCTGTAGGGCCTCCCCAGTGGCACAGCGGTTGAGCGCTGGGCTGTGAAGCTGCCCACAGCTTCTGCAGCGCCAGTTCGATTCCCAGCCACTGGCGAGGGTCCCAGGTGCGCAGACCTCTCCTGCTGTGCCGGCTGCTCCCTCAGCAGTGTACTTTGTCGGTCTCTCTGTTCTGTTCCCCGCTCTGGCTCTGGTGAATTCTCTCACCCCCACTCCCCTGCTCTTCTGACTGTACCCAGTGCTGTATAAATAAACAAATAAATCTTAAAAAAAAAGAAAATTGAACCTGTAGTGAGTACACAGACCTCCTTTACTATTAGAGCAAGTCTTTTAAAATATGGGTTTATTTTAAAAGTTTACTTACAGTTTGGTTTGGTCTGACTTCTATTTTTTTTTTTTTTTTAGTTATTTATACAAGCACTGGGTACAGTCAGAAGCACGGGAGGGTGAGAGGATTCACCAGAGCCAGAGCGGGGAGCAGAACAGGCAGACTGATGAAGTACACTGCTGAGGGGAGCAGCGGGCGGCAGGAGAGGTCTGTGTGCCATGTGGGACTCTCACCAGTGGCCGGAGATCGAACCGGCGCTGCAGAGGCTGCGGGACCGGGGAGGCCCCTGACTTCTGTTTTCTTACATTGTTAACCCCCTAACAAATTATACCTCCGACCATTTCATGACCTTACGTAGTCCCCTTCCATTTTGATGCTGGGCTTGGTCATGTGACTAGCTTGACCAATAGGAAATTAGCAAATGTGACACAATTATAGGCTGGCTAAGCACTTGCACATTGGGGCTTGTCCTCTTGGAATCTTCGCTCTTAGAGCCCAGCAGCCATCTGGGTAAGGAAGTTCAAGCAGTCATGTGGAGAGTGCTATATGGAAGTAAAGGTTCCTGGCCAACAGCCAGCCCCAACTTACCAGCTATGTGAGTGTCGCCATCTTGGCAATGGAGCTTCCAATCTCCAGTTGAGCCTCCCCAACTGATTCCACATGGAACAGAAATGAGCTGCCCCCATCAAACTCTGCCCAAATTGCGAATTGTGACAAAGGAAAGATTTTTTTTCATTCATTAAGTTTTGGGTTGTTTTGTTACATATATCTGTGGGTGTGTATGTGTATTTTATTTAGGTGTCTGTCACCTCCTAAATTTTAGTTGGTTTATAGATTTTTAACTCTGCTTAATAGTTCAGGAACTTTGTGTTGAGGAGGATTCTAGACCGCATCCTTTTTTAGCAGAAAAGCATGTGTGACCCCCGTTTAATCTATTCTCCACACGACAATGAGTGATCTTAAAAAAAAAAAAAATCAGTGTGATTGTGTCACTACATTGCTTAAGTTCTCCAGGGGCTTTCCCCTTATTCTTAGAGTGAAAACCATACTCCTTATTCTTGTTTGCAAAGCCCTGCATACTGGCCTTTACTTGATTCCCTTTCAGTCTCACCTCATGACCATGCTCTCCCACTCAGCCACTTCCATGGTCCAGCCCCAGGGGTTGTCTTTCTGACCATATTTAGCCAGTTCCCATCTTGGCATCTTTTTATCCAGGTTATATATTCTCCACCTGGAATGATAATCCTAGAACTGATTTCTTATCATTTAGATCTCAGCTTAAATATCACCACCTCAGAGAGACCTTGCTGACTATGGGGATCAGTTAGCTGTTATTATCACAATGTTTCTTAACAAGCTCACTTAAAATTCAGTGGCTTAAAACAGTAAGCATTAATCTCATATTCATAGGCCTCTGTCTAGGGCCAGATTGTCTCTTGGCAGAGCAAATGAAAACCCTTAAGCTACTTAAGGTCCAGTTTCAGAATTCCCACGCTGTCCCTCTCCCCATGTCCAAATCAACTCATATGGCACACATCAATGGAGAAAGAAACTAGTTTTCCCATGGAGGGGATATTTGTGGAACAATAATCTACCACACTATTAAATCTAAAGCAGCCACATGGTCAGTCCTTATCTTCATCTCATTCAATTTTAATTCTCTGCAAATAATTTTTCACCCTCTGATATTTTTCCCTCATTCAACAAATTTACATTTATTATGTTTATTATCTGGCTCCCTTTGGTAGAGTTTCTGTAACAGCAAAGATGTTATTTGTCTTTTTCAGTGCATGTTTCCAGCACATGGTACAGTTTCTGGTTGAGAAAAGGTGCCCAATAAGAACAAATGTTTGCTGCATATATTGGTACAGGGAGAAAGAAATGGAAATGGCACTATTTCCCCCCCCCAACATCAATTATGCAAATCTCTTGATCTCTTTAATTAATTGTTCCTCTTCTTGTAATTGCTCCATCTCTTTCAGTATTGTCTTCCAATAATGCAATCACTGCCATTGTGATTTGCCTTTAATGCTTTTTGGTTTTTATTACTCATGCATGTCTGTGAAAAATCTTGTGGAACCTGCATTTTCACTCAGCGAGGTATTAGAACACAAATCCTCAAATCAATTTGTTCTTCTAACTTATATGGGCAAATCCTTACCAGAGCTCTGGCCTGTCTGAACTGGGTTCCTGCAGAAGCTAAGCTTGGCACAAGGATTAGAGGGTGTATAGTTTCTTTGGGTGCATGGATGTGGGTAAGGGGGTGGAGAAATGATCCAGGGGAGGGAAGACACACCATCAGTGGGTTCATTATTAGGCCAGCTGCCTCCGGGAACAGCTGGATCTTAATCCCACCAGTATTAACAACTCACCTCAGAATTGTCTTAACCAAGAGGCAAGGGAGTTGGGCATTTGTCCTTACACTTGTCAATCATTAAAAGCTGCCCAGGGGCCTCCCCGGTGGCACAGCAGTTGAGCGCCGGGTTGCGAAGCTGCCTGCGGCCTCTGCAGCGCCGGTTCGATCCCCGGCTGCTCCCCAGCCACCGGAGGAGGGTCCCACATGGCGCGCAGACCTCTCCTGCCGCCTGCTGCTCCCCTCGGCAGTGTACTTTGGTCCTTCTGCCTGCTCTGCTCCCCGCTCTGGCTCTGGTGAATTCTCTCACCCTCCCGCGCTTCTGACTGTGCCCAGTGCTTGTATAAATAGATAAATAAATAAATTTTTTTTTAAAAAAAAAAAAGCTGCCCAGGAGACTGGGGGCACATGGACATGGACAGGAGAGGTGGGGCATGTTAACTTCTAGGCACTTCCACCAGGTTTGTAGGGCAACATGAGCTCAGGCTTCTGATAAAGATGTAGATATTAGCCTTTGGAAGTCGGGCTGGGTTCAGGAAAATATTTAAGAAGGTATAGGAGCACAGAAGAGCCCGATTAGCCATAAAAAAGTTTTATTTTTTTTTTTTGTAATTGACATAATAGGCTGCATATATTTAAAGTGTAGTATTTGATAAGTGTTGATATGTGTATATACCCATGAAATCCATGAAACAATAAAGATAAAAGATAATAAAAATGATAGTAAATAAGCCAAGATAATAAAAAAATCATTATCTCCAAAAGTTTCCTCTGCCCTTTTGTCATCCTAGCCCTTCCTCATGCCTGAAAAATGACTAATCAGTTTTCTGTCACAATAATTTGCATTTTCTAGGTTTGTATATGCTTTTATTTTCTCTCTTTCATGAAACATGATTATTTTGCATTATCCATATTGCTGCATGTATCAGTAGTTTATCCCTTTTTATTGCTGAGTAGTATTCTTTTGAATGGCTATGTCACATTTATCCACTTACTAGTTAAATAATGCTGCTATGAACATTTTTTGTACAAGCCCTTGTGTGGGCACATGTTTTCATGCGTCTTGATATCACATTGGTATTTTGGAATTGGTCACGGTAGGAGTATTTACGCCATGAAAACTGGCAGGCAGTACAAATTCAAGGCTTTGCCTCCAGAGATTGGGTTGTTACTCCACACCATTAGATACACCGTAAGACTGGAATTATTGACTCAAAAACTATGCAATTTAAAAAATTCATGAGGGCCTCCCTGGTGGCGCAGCAGTTGAACGCCTCGCTGCGAAGCTGTCCGCAGCCTCTGCAGCACCGGTTCGATTCCCTGCCTGCCAGGGAGAACCCCACATGGCGCGGCAGACCTCTCCTGCCTCGCCCGCTGCTCCCCTCAGCAGTGTCTTTGGTCTGTCTGCCTGTTCTGCTCCCTGCTCTGGTGAATCCTCTCACCCTCCCGCGCTTCTGACCTGTACCCCAGGTTTTTTTTAACACTTTTTTTTAAAGATTTATTTATTTACACAAGCACTGGGTACAGTCAGAAGCACGGGAGGGTGAGAGAATTCACCAGAGCCAGAGCGGGGAGCAGAGCAGGCAGAAGGACCGAAGTACACTGCTGAGGGGAGCAGCGGGCGGCAGGAGAGGTCTGCGCGCCATGTGGGACCCTCCTCCAGTGGCCGGGAATCAAACCAGCGCTGCAGAGGCTGCGGGCAGCTTCGCAGCCCAGCGCTCAACCGCTGTGCCACCGGGGAGACCCTGTACCCCAGTTCTTGTATAAAATAAATAAAAAAACTTTTAAAAAATTCATTGATATATACTGTCAAGAGACTTCCCAAAAGATTGCACTTCTTTTTTATTAAGTGTATTGTTTATGTCATTTCACTATGTTCAACTCCCTCTAAATCAAAAATCCACAAAGTCTTTCCCCAAGGTGATATTGTCATTTTTGTGTCATGGTAGTGAATAACAGGAACTTCTGAGTATTTCTGAAATACTTAAAACACATTTCTGGACCGTGTGTATATGAGACTTTCGTAACTAGGAAGACATTTAAAAAATTAAGACAGAAAGGTGACATAATCTACCAGGGGGATAGAAGACAAGAAATATGAGACATTACATTCTTGTTCTTCTAGTGCATGGCATTTTCCAACTCATTGCTTGTAAAGACACATATTTTTATATAGTTATAGCCCAGCAAATGTGACCACTTTTGCTGTACTCATTTAATATTATTTCACATCGCATCCCACAAATAGATGTAATTATTTTCATTTAAACTACTTCATAATAAGGATTCAGAATGGGCGTTTGCAATTGTATGGGGAATATAAAAATAAAATTTAATATTTATAAACTACTTCATAATATTCTATATTATCATGCCCCTATTGTTGAGCATTTGAGTTTTTTCCAATTTTTCAGCATTATAAATAGAACGTCTTCCTGCAAATTTCTTGTTTTGCTTTGTAGATTATTATGTCCTTGGATTAGCTTCCTTAAAGCTATCCATTACTTGATTTTGTTCCATATGGATATATTTCTTCTCTCTTCTGTGCCAACCCTATAGTTGACAGGATTATACATTCTTGCTTTGTATTGTCACGACACCTTTATTTCTCCCATGAAACCTCCCACACTTTCTTTAATAGTGGATTCGTTTCCCCAGCTAGATTATCCTCTTCATTGGTTGCCCAGTCTAATACCATAGGTGCTCAGTATACGTTTATTGGTCTCTCTGTCTGACTTTCTGTCCATCTTTCTTCAAGTCTCGTTTGATATTAATTCTCTCAGGAAATAATATATGAACGACCCTTTGTGTTTTATGCTAACCTACTGGCTTTGCTGTAGTTAGATAATTGCTAACCCTGACCTAAATCTCTTTTTGGCATCAACCCTTCTCTGCTGTAAATTGTAAGTCAAAGGTCAAGGCTAATTAGTACTTCCCTCACAGATGGCTTAATTATAGATAACAAAAATGTAAGAGAATTGAATTTGGTAAGTCTGAAAAATTATCTTTCTGACTCTTCCAAATGCAACCTTGTACACAGTGGGTGTGTCTCACGTCAAGTTCCCTGGAAACAAGATATAAGATAGAGATCAGTGGGCAGGAAGGTCACTGGAGAATACCCTAGGGAGATACACGTGTGGGAATCTGACACAACAGTGCTGGGTAGAGGCAGAAGTTGAACTGTGGTGTAGACCACTTAGGCAATTCCACAGGCAGCTGTAGCGGTAAGTGGGCCCTTCAGAGGTGTCTTAAACTGGGGTGAGGGAACCTAGACTTTGTGCCTACTTTTCATTGGCCACTCATTGAGTGCAAGATGCACCTGGAAAGAGGGTAGAGCTTTCCGTAAGATAATGGCTTTCAGCTGAGGGTAATTCACGGACAGGGACTGAACTGTGCGTCAGCCCCAGTGTTGCCAGCAGCTGGGAGGATGTGTCCCTCAGTCCTGAAGGTGGGATCTGAGTAGGCACTGTAACCCCCACCCCAGGAGGTCTGAGTCATCTCAAAGTGGAGTGCTAGGAGAATAGATTGGCTAGGAGATTAGATGGCCGCGATGGCCACTGAATTCCTATTGTAGCCCAGGAGCCCTGAAGTCTAGAGAAGGTAATGGCTGAAATCACCCTAGTTTGTGTGGTCTCAGGATGTTTTTAAAAGCAACAGCAACCATAGGCCTCCTTTCCCTGGAGGTATTACCCCCACCTCACTTCCACATGGCAGCTGTTTCCTCATTTCCAAGCCCTGGGAGGCAGAGGCAGGAAGGTGCTGTGGTAGAACCAGGAAGCCTGGCCTCGAGCGTGGAGCATCATGTCGGGGACCTCCAACAATGCCCTGAAATGGAAGATGGACCTGCATTGTCTGCAGACGCCTTTCCCCCCACAAACCACCACCCATGAAACAGTTTCAAAGGGAGTCGTGGACATGAATCCAATCACACAAACTTATTTACAAGGTTGAATTAGCTCATGTCTGCAAAACACTTGGAGCAATTTGGATAGACTTCCTAAATCGCTTGCCTCAAGTATTTACCTCATCCTTAAGTCAATTTCCTAGCAGTAGGAGGAGCTAAATACAGCTTCCAATGGAAAATAATCTTCTCATGAGCTTTTCCAACATTGAATATGTTTTATCATTAGCAGTTGATGTAAAGTCTGCTTGTTGAGGCAAGACCATTATTTTTCGCACATTTTCATTTACTGTCTTTTGAGAATGGATTATGACTTCTGTGCTAAGAAATTATACCTTGTTACAGACCATATTTAAATGAATACTTTCAGGCTACAAGAATCAGTCATATTTTCAACATAAGGTAACCAGATGTCTTAATTATGTGTGTGTGCATATGCGTGTTTTAGCAAGTTTTATATTAGGATCTCAGTTCTCTGGATACAAATAAGCCAAAAGTCCTCCAGGAATCTGGGGGGTAAAGGGCTTCAGAGGCACAAACACTGAGTCAGTTTCAAGTATGTATAGAGTATCCTTATGGATAGTGTCGCCACACTGGTTAATTTTTTTTTTTTAAAGGAGGTTACAAGGAAATCTGATCCCTGCTACTCTGGCTGCTGCTGAAGCTTCAGCAAAGGGAGAATGGTTATGTCTCTTCCCCACTAATGTGTAACTGGTATGAGTTTCATGATATTTGATGGTTTGTGAGTAGGCTGGTTTAGGGCGATGAGGGGTAAGGCTTGGTAGATACAATCTAGCACTTCTGTTATTCATGCCCAGTGAGAACCACTAATAGGAGCCCCTCCTGGGCTGATGCAGGAGTGGACGTTCACTGCCTTAAGCCCACCAGGTCAGAAATCTCAACCCAGATACCCGTGGCATTGAGGTTGTACAGTCATATGTCACTTAATGATGTTTCAGTCAACATCAGACCACACATACAATGGTGGTCCCAATAGACTTTACCATCTAGCCTAGGTGTGTAGTACCTATATATCTAGCTTTGTGTAATTACACTCTATGACATGCATACAACAATGAATTCACCTAAGGATGCATCTCTCAGAACGTATCCCAGTTTTTTTTTTTTTTAAAGATTTATTTATTTTTATACAAGAGCTAGGGTACAGGCCAGAGGCGCCAGAGGGTGAGAGGATTCATGAGAGACAGAGCAGGGAGCAGAACAGTCAGATGACAGAAATACACTGCTGAGGGGAGCAGTGGGCACAACAGGAGAGGTCTGCTGCGCCATGTAGGTATCTCCCTGGCCGGCGGGGATTGAACTGGCACGCAGAGGCTGCAGACAGCTTCACAGCGCGGCGCTCAACCCACTGCGCCACCGGGGAGGCCCCCGATCCCAGTTGTTAAGCAATCAGTGTGTGACTATTTTCCATAGCCACTCCTGGTCCTGTTTCTATAGCATTCAGCTTCCTCTGTTGCAAATAACAGAACCCCTCTTATTAGTTTAAGTTAGAAAAAAGATTGGACAAGTGATGTACACATGCTCTTCAGTGGGGTTGGAATGCGCTAGCAGAACCGCTGCGGTGGAGATGATGCTGCCGCCATTTCTTGGGGGCAGGCAGCTACCATCACATTGCTCATGGGGACACTGGACACAACTGCTAGGAATTCTGCCACTGATGCTTGTGGAAACTGGATGTATCTGCTGCTGCCCATGTCACAATGGCTCAGATGGTGTCTGAGGCTTCTTTGGGTTGCTAACTACTTTATTATTTTTTTATTTAAAAGATTGATTCATTTTCTGTTTTTATTTTCTGTTTTACAATCCAGTGCTTGGGGAAAAGGTCACCAACTTATGATTCAAAGGCTGACATAGGTGTGTGTCACTGATGATGGTTAATGTTTTATTGTGTATCCTTGTGTTCTCTACCTCCCATAACTTATAAACTTCTTTCTCCTTATATTTTGAATTGGTTCTTTAGAAGTATGAGAGAGAGAGAGAGAGAGAGAGAGAGAGAGAGAGAGAGAGAGAGAGAGAGAGAATCAGAAAGGTAATTCTAAATCTTTGAGTACTTTTCACAGACCATTAAAATTATCACCTATTACATGTTCATTCTAAGGAATGTAAAACAGTTATTTTTACCCTTGGAAGAAAATTTGGGGTAATTATAGAATCTTGGGAGAGGAATTTCTAAGCATGGTACCAAAGACAGAAGCCAACAAAGAAAAATATCCACAACCTTTAGTACTTCAGAGACAAGCGCCATAAACAGTGTTGAGGATTTTGGCAAGTGGAAGGCATTTGCAACTTATGTAACAAAAGAAAAGTGTCCTTAATATAATAAGAGCTCTAATAAACCAACAAGAAAAATTTTAATAACAAAGTAATAAAATAGCCCCAGGCTATGCACCAATAATTCACAAAAGAAGGCAAGAGGTCATAGCCGTATAACCTATTATTACAAAATGCAAGCGAATACAACGAGGCATAATCTCCTCCCTTTCATATTGGCAGGGCTAAGAAACACATTGCAAACTGACCTAAATCAATTTGACAGTCCAGCAAATGTCAAGGACCTTTAGTGAATATATGAAGGCCAGGTGTTGGTTATACATACCAGTCCTTATAACCTTGCTCGCGGCTGCATTGATACTGTGAAATTAAATATTAAACCAAATTCTCTCCAATGTCCAAACATGTATTAGCCAGCAAGTACAAAAGATGATAAAAGGCTTAGTCTGCGATGGATAGATGTTGATTTAATCCCGATGTGAGTGGCTGGTTTGGTAGATATAATAGCATCCTGTTGATAAGGCAGGATCAGCAGCATGCTGGAGTGGGAATACTGCTCATTGGAATTTGACACCTATGCTGGAATTTTACGCCATATTCCTCCGCAAGGGCTGTAGAGCCTCTACAATATTTCTAGCCAGACACCACTCATCTCACCAATAAAAATACCTCTTTTCATTTCTAAAGTGCTAGTACACCACCTCTGAAGGTGTCAATTCTCAGGGAGGGCCTGTCAAATGCTGTTTAACTGTTTCAAGATTCTTCAACTGCGAACCCATCCTCACCCTCATATCTTGAGCACACGGAATTATCTTGGTTGCATGCAGACACACTGTTAATATAGCAAATGAAAACGAGAAAAAGTGCACATCGGGAACTTTCTGAAAGGCAATTGTCAATGTGTTTAACAATGTCAAGTGAACATCCTCTGTGCTTTAGCAATGCTATTTGTGGTATTTTATCCTAAGGAAATAATTGACACATACGCAGAGCTTTGTCCATGGATGTGTGGCTGCATTGTTTTTTAATAGTGCCTGTTTGCAAACACTGTTTTGTTAGTAGGACAGTGATGTAAAGCAGACCAGTGGTTAGTTGGTGTTGGGAGTGGGGACCAGGAGGGGTGGAAGGGATGCCAGGGCAGAATTACAAAGTGTCGGGGTAAAACTTTTGGGGTGATGGACAATGTCACTATTTTTGATTCTGGGGATGATTTCATGAGTGTGTGGATGTGGTAAAACCTTTTGAACCGTAGACTTTAAATATATGCAATTTATTGTCTGTTAGCTGTACCCTAAGTTTTTAAAAATAATTCTGTCAGTAGATAATGGAAGCATAATGTAATGGGCGGAAGATGTATTCAGTACTGAACATGTACCTGATATTGTCCAAGGTGTTCCACAAATATTATCTTTGATTCTTACCCTAACACTGCGACTTTAGACTATGACCCCCATTTGTCTTAGATGAGAAAATTGACTTCTAAGGACTAGGAGAACCTTTCTAAACTCACACAGGCAGAAAGTGACTTTGAGTAGGAGTTAACAAACTACAGCTCATGGACAAATCCCACCTACCACCTGTTTTGGTAAATAAAGTTTCATTGGAATACAGCCACACCCCTTTGTTTAAATATTGTTTATGTCTGCTACCCCATGACAATGACAGAATTGAGCTGTTCGCAGCAGCGATCCTATGTCCCATGTAATGGTTAATTTTATGTGCAACTTGGCTAGTCCACGGTACTCAGATGTTTGTTCAACCATTATAGTACATGTTTATGTGAAGGTTTTTTTTTTTTTATGTGTGATTAACATTTAAATCAGCAGCCTGGGTAAAGCAGATTATCGTCCATAGTGTGGATGAGCCTCTTTCCAGGTTATATAAAAACAATTGGCCTCCTCGGAGGAAGAAGGAATTCTGCCAGCAGACTGCCTTGAGACTTGAAGTGTTAATCCTCCTTGGAACTCCAGCCTTCAGATTCTGGACTTGCCTGGCTTCACAGTATTGCGGGCTAATTCCTTAAACTCAATCTATCCCTCTCTCAATCTCAACATATCGACAGATATATCAATAGAGACCTATACCTGTCTATATCTATAAATCCTGTTGGTTTGGTTTCTCTGGAGAACTTGACTAATACAGCCCATAAACCTTAAAATATTTATTTTTCAGCCCTTTACAGAAAAATTTGGCTGATCTTTGGCAGGATCAAAATCCAGACCGTTTGAAATAGAACATACACTCTGGGGCCACTAATTTTCACCGTCTCGTGTAACAAGCAAATCTATGGCCATTAAAACTTGTGATATCATACTGTTATTTATTGCTTTGGGAAAATGTTTAAAATGTATTGCTAAGCAAAAAAAAAAAGTAGGCTACCTCTGCATTTATAGTATTAGCACTTCTGTAACAGAAAAATTATGCACGGTGTTGGGGGGGGTTGTAGATATGTATACATGAATACGCTAACAGCAGTTTTTACTGGGTGCTGAATTATGGGTGATTTTTACTTTTAGCACCTCCTTGTATTTTATGAATATTTCACAATGAGCATATAATCAGAAGGAATAAAGAAACAAGGCAATTTTCATGTTGAAAATGGAAAGAGCAGGTCCGATGATTTACATTTTAATTTCCCTGTGTCAAAATTCCAAATCAAGGTATGTACATCAAAATGTTCATAATGGCAAAACAGTGACAGCTATACAGTAGCCACAGCCCTCATCCTTCTTCCTGGCAGTTCAGTTTCCATGCAGAAAGCAATCTGAGTGGTCTTCCAAAGGCACTCATCTGATTGTGTTACTCCTGTGCTTAAATTCCACCAGCAGATTCTTTTTTTTATGAATTATTTTATTTTATATAATTCTTACATCATTTTTCATTTTTGCATAATGTATGCATTTTCATTTTGGTTATATTCCCCATGCAATTCCCACCCCCTTTTTCTGATCCTAATCCCTCTTCTTCTCCCCCCACCCGCCCCTGTAGTGTGTCTCTGGTCTATAGTTGCTGTTGATTTTGATTTTTACTTTATTGCAGTTAGTCTTTTTCCTGGTCCCTTATTTAGGTTTTCTAAATTCCTGCTTTGAGTGAGACCATCTGGTATTTTTTTTTCTTTCTGGCTTATTTTGCTGAGCATGATCCCTTCCAGCTCCATCCATGTTGCTGCAAATGGCATGAGTTTATCTTTTTTGATTGCTGAGTAATATTCCATTGTGTAGATGTACCACATCTTCTTGATCCAGTCCTCTATTTTTGGGCATTTGGGTTGTTTCCATAGCTTAGCTATTGTAAATAGTGCTGCTATAAACATAGGGGTGCAGGTGCCCTTTGGAATTATTAATGTCTCTGTGTCCTTTGGTAAATACCTAGGAGTGGAATTGCTGGATCATATGGAAGCGCTATCATTAGTAGGTCAAGAAATCTCCACACAGCTTTCCATAGTGGTTGGGCCATTTTGCACTCCCACCAGCAGTGCAGGAGAGTTCCTTTTGCTCCACATCCTCGCCAACATTTGTTGTTGCTAGTTTTTTTTTTTTTTTTAATATGTGCCATTCTCACTGGTGTAAGATGGTATCTCATTGTAGTTTTGATTTGCATTTCCCTGATCACAAGTGATGTTGAGGATTTTTTCATATGCCTGTTGGTCATTTGCATTTCCTTTTTGGAGAAGTTTCTTTTTAGCTCTTCTGCCCATTTTTTGACAGGATTATTTTCTTTGTTTTTGTTGAGTCTCATCAGCTCTTTGTAGATTTTTGTGATCAGTCCTTTATCATTAGTGTTGTGTGCAAAATTTTTCTCCCACCAGTGGATTCTTATTAAAGACCCAAGTTGTCAGCATAGCACACAGGACCTTGGTCCTTGGCCCTGTCTTGCTCACTCTTCCAGCCATACTCATCTATCTGCAGTTCCTGAAAATACCCTGGTTCTTATCCTGGACGGGGAGAGTTAGTCTCAGTGTTGCCACAGAAAGCAACAACTAGATTTTAGCTTTTCTTTTTCAGTACCTAGAATAGTGCCTATTATTGGTAGGCAAAATAAGTGTTTGTTGAATGAATGTATAGAGTGCAGAACCTCTATCATGACTGCTTTCATGATTTTTCAAAGTTTGATTTTGTAAGATTTCAACTTTGGTCCTGGTAGGTCAGATGGCCAGAGAGGTGACATTTAAGTCATTGAGGTCTTACTCTATTAGCACCATTATTCAATTGCATTTTGGGTGGGTTGACTTAGGAATCTAATGATAATTTGTAATATTGTTTCAATAAAAAATGTATTTTAAGTTCTTTCCCTCTGTGTGAAAGAGTAGCTAGATGATTGCCACTCCAGTGTCTTTACCTGGGAACTCAAAAAAAGAATTGTTTGCCTTCCTTGCAGTTCGGTAGGGAAATTATGAGTGAATCCTGGCCAATGAGAATATGAACAGAAATGATTTGTCCTTTCTACAAATGTGCTTTGTACATATTTTCCTTTTTTTGGTCCATCTGACTGGACTTAAAGGCTTCTGAAGTGGTATAGTTGCAAGATGGAGGGTCCCTGATCTGTGATATGGACTAGAAATAAACCTTTGTTGGGTTTAGTGACTGAGAATATGGGGTCTATTTGTTATTGCAGCCCAACTTAGCTTCTACTGATTGTATCATTTTCCAAAAAACTTTTATAACTCTACTTGCTTCTGGGTTGGACTGGACTTAACATGGTCACATTAATTTAACACTTCAGATTGCAGATGTCGAAGCACATCTCTTTATTCAGCGTCTTCATTTGTATTTTCCAAGTGATTTGAAAGAGAAACATGGAGTAAGATAATGACTATTCAGTAGAAAGCAAAAAATAGTACAGAGCACAAATAACTCACAATTAGCATAACAATTCTTGCTATTAATATGAATCATTTTTTCCTTTTTATGGTTTAAAAATCTGCTATGTTTAATAGAAAGCACCAAACACACTGCCTTTTTGATGAAGGGGGGTTGTACAAATCTATCAAACACATGAATATGTTATCTGTTTAATCTGTTGATTCATTTGTGGAGAATAAAATCCAACCAAAAATTAATTCGGACCTACTATGCATGTTTTGTTGTATGGCAATGCTCTTTTTGGTTAGTATTCAGATGGGACGTTGATGGATTCAAGCTGCTTGTAGTAATGCTCATCTGTTAAATAATCCTTGCTAAATGTGACCAGAAATGTGGAATTATTTAGTGGCAATTATAATCCTTAGGCTGCATGTTACTCTATTAGACATCTGGTTGCCAATTCCATACAGGATCTTTTCATGACCATCATATACTGCACAGAACGTTAATTTACTCTGAAGATCGAGTTAATTGAGAAGGTCTTTTACAAAGAAAACACATAAAAAGGTATTAGCATAGTGCTTGCAAATGTAATTATTTGATCTAGTGTAGGAATCATCTCTGGAAATTTTGCCTGTTTCCCTCATTTGCTTAATACACCCTCCTTGTGCTACCACTTTAGCTTGTGTGAGCCTTTTATCACAATCTATGGCAGCTACTTCCCTCCTGGCTCCTCCAGCAGACACTGAGACTCAAGAGGGCACACAATAGTCCTCCTTTAACTCCATATCTTAACTACTTGGCCTGACATAGAAACCCAGTAAAAACTTATTTTATGAATATTGATATGATGTTGTGCTTCTAGAGTTAGAAAAGTCCCTTAAAATAAACAATGAAATACTCACTTTACACTTACATTTTTGTACTGATTTTTATATGTCACCATATATAAACAGGTTAGGTTTTGCATAACCACATAGGGTTTTATATACAGCCTTAGGATACCAAAAATTTTTAAGATGGCGAGGTTGAGGAAGGACTTAAGTAAGAATTTAACATGACATAAAGATGCAAACATTGTCCCGAATTTGAGAAAAAATAAAGCCAGAATGGGCCACAGGGTGCTCACTATTTAGGGAATTGGGGTGGGAGGTCCCATTATATGTGGTAAAGGTCACAGTTACATAAGACATTCAGCCAATCAAGATAGTGAAAGATAAGCCACAGTATCTGAGGAAGGACAGGTTTTTTATGAAACCATTTCATATTCTTGTTTTAGCTTTTGCCCTGCCTATGTTGCTATCAGATGGGACTGGACTTGATGGGGAATTTGCTCTATAAAAACTTCCAGAGTCTGGTGATCCATTGCATCCAGTATTTAGCCAGGGTGGTTGTTATTGAAATCTCCCTTGTATGTCATCCCAAATTCCTTAAGCTATGATTGAAGCTGCCCCCGCCTTTTCTGGTTCTCTCCTTGGTAGGTTTGGAAAACAACTTGTCATCATCTTCGACGTAAGATGTTAAATCACCCCAGTTGTTTTTTTTCCCTTCTGTATGAAATTCCAATTCCCTTATTTCTTTCTTTTAGGATCTCATGTCCTAAGCAGTCGTGTCTCTGACTCTTTGCTGGAGTGTCCTGTGCTGTTTCTTCCATGCTGGAGCTCTGGCTACCACTCCAGGAGAAAAAAAATCACTGACGCCCAGGAGAGAAAAGCTAGCATATGAAGTCCCTGATGGTCATTCCCTTGTATATTTTGGCTCCTCCCTAGTTCATTCACTCACTCTGGACACAGTCTATGTGGCAGGCCTCCTAGGTGCTTGGGATAACAAAATACAAGAACACAAATAAGTCCAGGCAGGGCACCAACCTAGTGCAAAAGACAATTATTGGTACCAGCAGATGAGCCACCAAATCTGCTGCCGAAGGCACTGCTCATACGAGGGAGGGAAATCACTCACAACATCTATTGGAACACTCCAGGAGCCGTCAGACTTCCTGGCCTTCTCTGGCTGTAGTCTCGGCTACAAGCCACACACAGCATCCACCCCCAGGATGCACTAGCTCTGGGATTGGCAATTCTATTCTGTTGGGGGTAATCGCCAACCCTCAGGGTTTCTGTCTGCAGTCGCTCCAACACTCGGCCTTCATAGCCACCAATGCACTCGCAGACCCCTGCACTCAGGCCAACCCACTGCACAGGCACATGGGTCGGGGATCAAAACTCCACATTTGGCTTGGGCTCCACTCCAAGCCATGCTCCCCACCTGTCCCCCAAGGACAGATTCCTCAGCTCCTCACCCTCACTCAAGAATGAGCAGGGCATCACCCACAGGTGATTTTACGAGACTCACAGGGCTTCAGCATACCCAGGCTGCTTAACAGCCGCTTAGGGTTTCTCGACTTAGCATCAGCTTTTGCCTTCTTAGTTGGCTTGTCTCCTCCACCTGGCTGCTGGGCATGCACAGGCTGCTTTTGGCCATCCAGGCCCACTGGCTACCCCCAGATTTTCAAAAAAAAAAAAAAAAAAACATAACCTGCCAAGGTCCTCCGCCTTCTGGCGGGATTGTCAGTCCAAGTTTATCAGTCCATGTCCATTGGCCTCTCCCTGCGTCAGCAACGGCCTGCTGCCTCAGGGGTCATTGGCTGGTCCTTTCCGGTGTCGTTGGCTGGTCCTCTCGGGCATCTCCTCCATGCGAGGTCTCGTCCCACAGCTCCGGACCGTATCCACCTTCTGTGCCGCCATGGCGCCTCCAGTGTCATCACAGGCAAACAGTCTGTTCTCCTTAGTCCCTCCAGGTCTTCGGAGGGCTCCAATTCCCGTCTACATGGATCTTGCCGACTTACGCCAATTGTAAAGGGCAGGACTTGGACACGGGGAAGGTTTTCTGATCCCATGCAGACTGGGTAAAGGAGGAGGCAGAGTCCTCAATGGTTTTTTGCAGGTCTTTTATTGGGGTTCACCAGGCATGTGGCAGGTAGGGGTGCTGGCTGGGGGGCTGGGAGGCTGGCAGGCCTCCCAGCCCCCAGCAAGTCTTCACTCTATCTGAGCTCTCTGGAGTTCATTCTGCTGCTTCTCGGCTTCTCTTTCGGCTTCTGCTTCGGCTTCAGCTTCTACTGCTGCTGCTGGCGTCCCCGTGACGCCGCCCTTAAAAAGCACAGTCTTAGCTCAGCTGAATCCCATCTACCTGTGCCCACACCCTATTCCAGGTGCCCGCCATCAGGCATGCATTCAGGACAAGGATCCATCATCTATCCTGATGGCGGAAGGGCAGAAAAGCCTGACATTTTCTTTACCCTACACTTGGGATGAGAAACACCTGGGTGCCCAGGGTGCCAGAGGCACCTTTCCCAGACTTGTCCTTCAGGAATCTGGTTTACCCCACTATCAAACAAACCCCAATCCATTTTCCCCAAGCCCCCTGTCAGAGTCACAGTGTGGAGGCCTCTTGTCCCAGAGGCCTCATCAGATGTGGGGGACTGGGATGTGGGGGATCTGGCTCTGCAAGAGCGGGACTACTGGAGGCCAGAACTGTGCATAAACAGGCCTAAAGTCTGTCGCGTTCCGTGAAGCTTAAGGTCAGGGGAAGCAATGCAGGCTACTGGTGTGGGCCTCAGTCTGAAGTCGGCCCAGACTTCGGGGCCTGGACAACTGTCCACCGGCCAGTTGTTCGTCTCAGCAGTAGCGAGGCGTCTAAAATTTGTTCAGGGAGACATGCTCCTTCTGATAAAGTTCCACTGTGTAATTTTTTGTTATTAACCATTCTAACCTGTGAAGTGTTCCTCATTGTGGTTTTGATTTGCATTTCCCTGGTGATTAGTGACATTGACAATCATTTCATGTACCTGCTGGCCATTTGGATGTCTCCTTTGAAAAATGTTTCTTCAGACCCAATGCCTCCCCACAGCCCCTGCCTGTTTTTGCGAGCTGTGTGAGTTCTTTATGTATTTTGGGTTTTGACCCCTTACAAGGTATCTGATTATCATGTGTTTTCCCTCATTCGGTAAGGTTGCCTTTTCACTTTGTTGATGATTTCTTTTCCTGTGCAGAAGCTTTTTAGTTTGATCTAGTCCCACTTGTTGGTTTTTGCTTTTGCTGCTTTGTTTCTAAGGTCAAATCCAAATAATCATTGTCGAGACTGGTGTCAAAAAGTTTACCCCTTATGTTTTCTTCTAGGAATTTTATGCTTTCAGGTTTTACATGAAAATCTTGAATCTGTTTTGATTTTTCTGTATGGTGTGAGATAGTGGTCTAGTTTTCCTAACACCATGTATTGAAGAGACTGTCCTTTCCCCAAGGTAAGGTCTTGGCTCTAGTATCACAAATTGATTGACCACATATGTGTCGGTTTGTTTCTGGGCACTGTTCTATAGAATGTCTGTTTTTATGCCAATACCTTGTGTTTTTATTACTATTGCTTTATAATATAGCTTGAAATGAGGAAGTATGATGCCTCCAGCTTTGCTGTTCTTTTTCATGATTACTTTTGCTATTCTGGGTCTTTTGAGGTTCCATATGTATTTTCGTATTGCTTATTTCTGTGAAAAATGCCATGGGGATTTTGATAGGGAATGCGTTAAATCTGTATATTCCTTTGGGTAATATTGTGATTTATAAGAAATGTATATTTTGTTCACTCAGATGTCTAAAATATGTTTCATATACATATTTGTATCTTCATTCACAGCTCTTGGCACACAGCTTCCAAAAGGCTTGGAATTCCCTGAGTGTTGAGAGTAATAAAGGTGTCCCTTGTCACATGAATGAAGGTAGCTTTTGGAAAACACCTTAGGATGTGTACTTGTTGCCAGGGAAACCAACATGATTAGAGAGAGTTCTGCTTCTTAATTTCCAGGGAGGGGATTGGAGCTGAGGTGGAGTTCAGTTGCCAGTGGCCAAGGAGCTATTCAGCCATGACTGTGTGACCAAACACTCCATAAATACCCAAGAGAAGGGGCTTCGGAGAGCTTCTGGATTGGTGAATATGTGGAGATTTGGGGAGAATGGTGTGCCTGGAGAGGGCGTGGAAGCTCCACTGCTCTCCCTATATCTTGCCTATGCATATCTTCAATCTGGCTGTTCCTGACTTAACATCCTTTGTCAGAAATCAATCTGATGAGATGATCTAGTGAATAAACAGATTTCCTGAGTTCTCTGTACTGTTCTAGCAAATTAATTGAACCTAAAGGAGGATGTCCTGGGAACCTGTGATTTATTCTCTTGCCATTGAGTCAGAAACACCTTGCAGCTGGCCTCTGAAGTCTAAGGAGAGTGGATCTGGGAACCTCTGATTTGTAGCCATTTTGTTGAGAGCATGGGTAATAGCCTGGGCTAGCAGCTAGAATCTGAACTGGAGGATGGTCTTAGGCAACTGAGTGCTTTACCTGTGGAATCTGATGCTATCTCTGGGTAGATAATTGTCAGAGTTGAGTTGAATTGAACTTTCAGACATCCTGCCAATGTCTAAGACTTTTTTGTTAGTGTGGAATAAGACCCCACCTCCCCCGCCTCTGGAAATTGGGTTCAGGAACCCTGTAGAGGTAGTATGGACACTAACAATATGTTCTTCCAATCCATGAGCATGGAATGCCTCTCCATTTGTTTGTATTCAGTTTCTTCTATCAATGTCTTATAATTTTCAGCAGAATATAAATAACCAAAGAAAACAAACTGGTAAAGCACAGCAAAAATATTAGGCCATGAGAAAAATATACTTGTTATCAGAAGGAAAAGGGGAAAGAGGAAGGATTAGGGGAAACAAGAGGGTAGGACACCTGCCTGGGAATTTTGCTGGAGGCTACGTGAAGCACATGCAGGTGTGGTGTGAAAATATCCCCCAAAGATCTTGTTATGTAAATGACTGACAAATTAATAAAATTTGAGGGATTTCAGAGTATAGGTCTTTTACCTCCTTGATTAAATTTATCCCAAGTATTTTATTCTTTTTGATGCAGTTTTAAATGGAATTGGTTCCTAATTTCAGCTCCTGAAAGTTCATTTTGTATAAAAATGCAACAGATTTTTGCGTATAGATTTGGTATACTGCAATGTCACCAAGAGTGTTTATTAGTTCTAACAGTTTTTTTGGTGGTCTCTTCGGGGGAGGGCTTGTGTTGTATGTATGTATATATGTATACATATAAATCTATGTATGTGCATATGTATATGTGTTTGTATATATTAATGTCATCTGCAAATGGTAACATTTTTACTTCTTTCTTCCCAATTGCCTTTTATTTCTTCTTAATTTCTCTGACTAGGGCTTCCAGGACTGTGTTGAATAAAAGTGGTTGAAAGTGGTCATTCTACCTAATTCCTCACAGTTAGAGGAAAAGCGTTAAACGTTTCACTGTTGAGTATGATGCTGCTTGTGGGTTTTGTTATTTATGGTTTGTGCGATATTGAGGTATGTTTGCATAGTACCCATTTTGTTGAGAGCTTTTTTAAAATCACAAATGGCTATTGAATTTTGTCAAATGCTTTTCTGCATCTAAAGTGGTCATACAATTTTTCATTTTGTTAATGTGTAGCAACTGATTTGCAGATTTTGAACCATACTTGCATCTTTTGAATAAAATCCTATTTAATCATGGTGTATAATCCTTTTAATGTATCATTCAATTTATTTTTATAATATTTTGCTGAATATTTTTACATGTATATTCATTAGGGATGGTGGTCTGTAGTTTTCCTTCCTGTGGCATCCTGGTTGGGTTTTGGTATCAAGGTAATACTTGTCTCAGAAAACGAGTTGGGAAGTATTCCCTCCTCTTCTGTTTTTTTGGGGGAGCATTTGAGAAGGACTGATATTCTTTAAGTGTTTGGTAGAATTCAACAGTGAAGCCACCTGGCTATACTTTTGTTTGTTGGGAAGTTTTTGATTACTGATTCAGTCTCCTTCCTAGTCATGAGCCTATCCGGATTTTCTATTTCTTCATTCAGTTTTGGTGGGTTGTAGTAAGTCCCTCCTTATCTGGGACTATACATTCCAAGAACCTCAGTGGATGCCTGAAACTGCAGATAGTACTGAATTCTACACATACTATAATTTTCCTATAGATGCAGTCCTGTGATAAAAGTAATTTATAAATTAGACACAGTAAGAAATTAATAACTAATAAAATAGGACAAATATAGCAATATATGGTAATAAAAATTATGTGAATGTGGCCTCTCCCACAAAAGAGCTTATTGTATATAATATTTTTAAAGTGTGGGTAAGCCTGAGTAAGTGAAATTGTGGAAAATGAAACCGAGGACATGGGAGGGGCTACTGTATGTTTCCAGGAATTTATTTTTCCTAGGTTGTCCAATTGGTTGGCATGTAATTGTTCATAGTAGTCTCTTATGATCCTTTGGAGTCATATGGTATCAGTTGTAATTGTGACTTTCATATGTGACTGTTTATTTGGGTCTCCTGTTTTTCTTGGTGAGACTAGCTAAAGTTTTGTCTATGTTATCTTTTCATAAAACCATCTTTCAGTTTCATCTATTCCATTGTCTTTTTTTAAAAAAAAGATTAATTTGTGCATACAAGAACTGGGGTACAGGCCAGAGGTGTGGAGTGGGGGTGGGGTGAGAGGATTCACCAGAGACAGAGTGGGAAACAGAACAGGCAGACTGACTGAAATACACTGCTGAGGGGAGCAGCGGGTGAGACAGGAGAGGTCTGCTGCGCCATGTGGGTTAGTTCCCTGACTGGGGATTGAACTCCTGCTGCAATGGCTGCTGATAGCTTCATAGTGCTGACGCTTAACCCCTTGCACCACCAGGGAGGCTCCCCATTGCCTTTTTAGTGTGTATTTAATTTACTTTCTCTCCGATTTTTATTACTTCCTTTCTTCTAGTTCTTTAACCACATTTACCTTTACCAATGAGATGTATATTTTGGGGTTTTCTTTTTTTTTTTTTTAAATAATAAATTTTATTTTTATATTCCCCCATACAATTGCACTTTTACTAATAGAGGCTTTTTTTTTCAGCTTAATGAAATCCCTTTAACGTTTTTTGCAAGGCCAGTCTAGTGCCAGTCTAGTGCCAGTCTAGTGGTGCTAAACTCCTTTAACCTTGGCTTGTGTGATAAACTTTATCTCTTCATTTCTAAAATACAACTTTACTAAGAACGGTTCATATCTAAAATTGTAGTTAGAATTCTGAGTACATTTCTGGTTGGACTTTTTTTTTTTTTTTCAGCACTTTGTGTTATTGTTCCCCTCCCTTCTGGACTGCAAAGTTTTTGCTTAAAAATCTGCCGATAGTATTATTGGGATTCCCTTGTACAAAACAAGTTGTTTCTGTTGCTTTTAAAATCCTCTCCTTAAACTTGACAATTATAGTGTGTCTTGGTGTTGGGTGTCTTGGGAGTTTGCTTATTTGGAACACCGGTTTTCCTGGATCTGGATGTCTGTTTACTTCTTGAGGTTAGGGAATATTAGCCAAGTATTAAGGCCATTATTTCTTCAACTTTTTTTTTTAAAGGTTTATTTGTTATTTATACAAGCACTGGGTACAGTCAGAAGAGCGGGAGGGTGAGAGGATTCACCAGAACCCGAGCAGGGAACAGAGCAGGCAGACTGACAAAATACACTGCTGAGGGGAGCAGCGGGTGGGACAGGAGAGGTCTGTCGTGCCATGTGGGACCCTCACTGGCGGTCAGGGATTGAACCGGCACTGCAGCGGCTGTGGGCAGCTTCGCGGCCCAGTGCTCAACCCCTGCGCCACCAGGGGAGGTCCCTCTTCGACTAAATTTTATGCTTTTTCTTTCTCTTCCTTCTGGGATTCCTATAATGTAAATATTGGTCTCCTTGTTATGTCCTATAAGCCCTTTATGTCACCCTTTCTCTTTTGATTAGCTTCTTCCTTTATTTTACCTAGTCATCTGTTGAACCCCACTGCTGAATTTTTCAATTCAGTAATTATAGTCTTCAGCTCTGTGAATTCTGTTTGGTATCCTCTTCTATGTTCTGTCTTTGTTGAAATTCCTGCTTTGTTCATGCATTGTTTTCTGACCTTGATGAGTGTCTTTATGACCATTTTGAATGCTTTATCAGATAAATCACTTAAAACCCATTTCATTTAGGTGTTTTTCAAGGTTTTGCCTTATTTTTTCCTTTGGAACATATTCCTCTGTGTCTACATTTTCCTTGACTATCTGTGTTGGCATCTAAGCATTAGATAAAACAGTCAATTCTCCCAGTCCTCAAAGATTGTTCTTGTGCATGAAATGAGCCTTATTCAACCCTACCCAGCTCTAGATTGTATTGCTATTTCACACCTTCGTTAATGTGTAAGCAACCATCTTTGCTCTTAATGGCTCCTTGTACTTGAGTGTGTGCCAAGACCTGTCAGTTTCCCAAATGGGAGGACCTCATTCAGCACCTAGATGCAAGCCAGTTGGGGGTTGGGAGAGACTTTCAGAAGGCAAGGAGATGGACATTTCTGCCTCTTGCCTCTGTACTGTTTCTGAGGGATAGCTCGTTAAGGTCATTTTCTTTGTTTGCTATAGTCCTGTGGGACCTGTTCATATAAGCCCACTGGCCACTAGAACCAGGCGATCAAGGGATGTTCCCTGGACATTTGCCATCCAGACCAGAACACCAAACATGTGCACGAGCGCCTGAGAGATACTGGCAACTTAGAGCAAGACAGGGAGGGCAAAAAGATAGCCCCAGCTGCCGCTGGGGTCTCTGCAAAGTATTGTAGTCAGTCCCTAGATATACGTTAAATTAGAAGCCTGTCCCTCAGGCTACTGCTATTAAGATAAGCAATAAACCTCTCTAAAGGAAAGACTGGGCATTTCTATCTGCTGCATCTGTGCTGTGTCTGGGGTAGGTTAGCCATGGTGAGTCCACATGAGCCCTTGAACAGTCTCTTAGCTCACTGTAGCTTTGTCTGTGTCTTGTGGACATAAGCCCTGTTAGCTTTCAAAGATAGATATTTTGGGGTCCCTTGCTTTAAGTGGATGTGTTAAAGGTGGAGGGCCAGAAATGGGGCTTAAAACTTGAACTCCTCGGACAGAAGCTGGGAGTGTGTGGCCCTTCCTCCCCCAGTTGTGTATCACCACACTGGGGGTGGGGTTTATGGCAAGACGGTGTCTTGGTCTCTCCTCACTTTGTGGGTTTTTTCCCCCCTCATTTCCCTGATACATAAGTTGCTCAGGTAATTTCTAGACTTCTTTCAGAGGGAGTGCAATTGTCGGTCCTCCTTGTCCGTGAGAGGAGGTGAGGTCAGGATCTTTCTGTGTCTCCATCTTGAAGCAGAATCTCAAAGTGATTGTTGTTACTTTTCATAAGTCATCTACATTATACATATACAAATAATATTATATCTAAATTGAACCTAAACATTTAAGAACCATTAGGTTTTAAAATGTATACCAAGTGGAAAAACCTGGAGGTTCCACCTCAACCATGTGGTCAAAATTAATATCATTGAGAATAGGACAGATAATCATGGCATGTGTCTGTAGCACGTCACAGCAGGAGACACCATCTCTTTTTTTAATAAGACTTATTTGTGCATACAAGAGCTGGGGTGTAGGCTGAGAGGATTCACCAGAGACAGAGGGGGGAGCAGAACGGGCGGATCCACTGAAATACACTGCTGAGGGGAGCAGGGCGAGACAGGCGAGGTCTGCTGTGCCATTGGGTCAGCTCCCTGGCTGGGGATCAGCTGCGGGTTGCTTCTTAGTGCTGAGACTTACCCCCTTGCGCCACCAGGGAGGCCCAACCATCTTTTGTTTTATATTCCTACATGTATCACATCTCCTACATCAAATCATGAAGACACAAACTCAAAGTGAGGCATAACCTAGATAGTACCTGGCATTGGAAAACAAAGAAAGGCAGAGAAACTGCTCCAGATCAGAGGGAGATCAAAGAGATGTGGCTAAATATGAGAGGGTGAATTAGGTCTTAGACCCGACCAGAGACGCATAAATAACTATAAAAACATCACTGCACAATTGACGTTTGAATATTGGCTGTGGAGTTGACTATGGGCTGTGGAGTTGATGATCATTTGGTCCAGTGTTAAATTTCTTTATTTTGATCATTGGAGGGTGATGATGCAAGAGTGTCCTAGTTCTTAGAGAATATGCATGAAATGTTTAAGCATAAAAGGGCATACAGTCTGAAACATACTCTCAGTATATTTCAGGAAACAAGCAGAATACATACATAATAGAGAGTAAATGGGCAAAATGTAAATAATTGTTGAATCTAGGTAAAGGGTAAATAGGAGTTCTTTATTCTTGCAACTTTTCTGTAACTTGGAAATATTTCAAAATAAGTAACAGGAGAACTAAAAATTTACCTACCTATACACACACACATGAAAACACATCTGTACGTATGTAGGTAGATATGTATAGATTTTATTTGATTTTTTAAAAAGATTTATTTATGCATCCAAGAACTGGGATGCAGGACAGAGGTGTAGGGGGTGAGAGGACTACACCAGAGACAGAGTGGGGACTAGAACAGGCAGATCTACTGAAATACACTGCTGAGGGGAGCAGTGGGCGAGACAGGAGAGGTCTGCTGTGCCATGTGGGTAGCTCCCTGGCGGGCCGGGGCTCGAACTCGTTGTAGAGGCTGTGGATAGCTTCTTAGTGTGCTTAACCCCTTGCACCACCAAGGAGGCCCCTGCATAGATTTTAAACCTAATCTTTCCTGTCCACAAAAGCTACCCTCAGACATCCCCAAACTTCACACTCACAGTTGTTGCTTGTTATGGAATCTCCAGTGTGTTGCATTCTGATGCTGTCTGATCAGTCCTGGGGATCCCACCATGGTCAAGTTCTAGGAGTGATGGAGGATGTGTTTGTGGTTCCTACTCTGGTGCTTTTGCTCCTGTGGTAAAGAATTCAACTCATGTCCTTCCTACACTTAATTTGAAGGCAAAGTCTTTACTAAGCGTGCCAGTGCTTGCCTTTGTATTCATCCCATCATTAGAGCATTACAAATTCAGGGAAATCCCATTGAGGATCCACAGAACGCATCCATTAGTCTTGGTTCTTTCCCCCAAACACACATTTTGCTTGCTGGTGCACAATCTGTGCCAGTTTGATCCGTTTTCATTTTTAACTGAACTAATTCCCTCCCCTCCAGCCAGTGCCAAGTATAGAGTAGAAAGCCAAATACCCTCCTTGGAGTCATCTACACACAGTCGTCTTAGACACAGTGAAGTGTTGAAAATTCCTCAGTTCCCTAGCTGAATGCCCTCAAAACAGCCAGTCTGGTTTCAAACAAAGGCAGGTTTGAGGCATGTGGAATGGCAGTAAAGGACAAATGACCTGTTTATTCAAATTTGGTGAAAGTGTAGTCTGGCAATGGGTGATATGCCTCAAGGCTGCCATTCACTGTAGTGGTCGCTTATGCCAACATACATGATTTATGTTGAAAAATATGCTGAAAAATTTAGGAAGTGATTCATGTCTGAGATGTCACACCCACTTGACATCATTTTTATTTTTAGGTATCTTTTTTATATAGCATGTTTATATGATTTGTATGAGAATATTAAGGCTGACTTCAAGAACAAAACTAGTCCTTAATATAGGGAAAGAACATAATGGTGTAGTTGATATCAAATGCCAACAAATTAAAAACTCAAAGGTACTACGGGGGTGTTTAGTGCATGGTAGTTCTCAATCACGACTATACTCTCATTATTTGGTTTAGGCAGTCGGGAGTATCTAGGTGTACAGATTTATATTAGGAAGGCTTGTGGGAGGGAGGGGCGAGAGAGGGAGGGAGGGGCGAGAGAGGGAGAGGGGCGAGGGAGGGAGAGGGGCGAGGGAGGGAGAGGGCGAGGGAGGGAGAGGGCGAGGGAGGGAGGGGGGAGGCGAGGGAGGGAGAGGGGCGAGGGAGGGAGAGGGGCGAGGGAGAGAGGAGAGGGGCGAGGGAGGGAGAGGGAGGGAGGGGGCGAGGGAGGGAGAGCGATCATGAAGCACAGAGCATAGCGAGCAGCAGGCACAGAGAGAAGAGACCTTCTGCTGCACCGCATGCGCTCTAGCTCCATGCCCCCTTGGGGGGCTAACTCCCACCCTCCTTGCGGGTAGCTCCCTGGCCGGGGCTTGAACTCAGGCCGCAGTGGTGAGAGCGCTGAGACTAACCCCTAGGCCATCCTGGAGGCCCCGCTAGGGGCTTAGTTTAATGGAACCTTTAACCTTTATTAGGCGGCTTCAGGAGAACTACTGACAGCTGCTTCTCCAGCAAGTCAGAAGAGACTACGGCTGCCCTTCCCTTCCCTTCCTCAGTGATCATCACTGTCTCCTCCTAGGGCCCGTGGGCGCCGAGGGAAGATGGCTTTCAGCGGCACCTCCATGTCTTCATCGGTGACAAGAGGGGGCAAAGTATGGGGATTTTTCAATTCTAAAACAAGTATTTTTCATGGATGAATCAGAAAGAAACCTACACAGTTCAGAAAGTAATCAGGATTGGACTGATCCTGAAAGATTTCTTTGGTGACGATCATGTGTAAAATCAATATTTAGAAGTTTCTAGAGATTTAAGTATGCAGACTTCTGATGTCCTCATAGAATAATGAATGCTCTTAGCGAGCTGAAGAGACTCAAAAAAACAAAGTAAATAACCCAGTCACAAAATGGGCAGAAGAGCCAAAAAGGAACCTCTCCAAAGAGGAAATGCAAATGGCCAACAGTCACATGAAAAAATGTTCAACATCACCTGCCATCAGGGAAATGCCAATCAAAACCACCACGAGACACCATCTCACACCAGCGAGAATGGCACATGTTAAAAAAACTAGCAACAACAAATGTTGGCGAGGTTGTGGAGAAAAAGGAACTCTCCTGCACTGCCGGTGGGAGTGCAAACTGGTCCAGCCACCATGGAGAGCTGTGTGGAGATCTCTGGACCCACCAAACATAGAGCTTCCATATGATCCAGCAATTCCAGTCCCAGGTATTTACCCAAAGGACACAGAACCATTAATTCAAAAGGGCACCTGCACCCCTGTTTATAGCAGCACTATTTACAACAGCCAAGATAGGGAAACAACCCAAATGCCCCAAAAATAGATGACTGGATCAAGAAGATGTGGTCCACATACACCATGGAATACTACTCAGCCATCAAAAAAGATAAACACATGCCATCTGCGGCAACATGGATGGCGCTGGAAGGGATCATGCCCAGCGAAATAAGCCAGAAAGAAGACGAAAAACACTGGATGGTCTCACTCATAGCAGGAATCCAGAAACCAGCAAAGCACCTGTAGTCCATGACCTTAGTCTATCCTTTGCACTTGTTTTCTTCATGTTGTATAGAAGAAATGGATTAAGTAGAAGAAGCCATACATTTCTGGGCATTGAAGAATAGTTTGAGTGGTTGTTCAGAATCATCTTGGAAGGTGCAGTGACTTATCTCTCCATATCCTCCAGATATTTCTTAGCTCGTAAGTGTCTTCTAGTACCACCGTCTCTTCTCCCATGAGTATACATTCTGTTTGCCTTCCTTGCTCCTAGAAGCTGCCCAAGGACATATGACATTCGTTATTAAAAATGCCACCTGCCAACATTCTAAGATCTTTCCAGGCCCTCCATGGATGGCAGTGGTTTCATATCACGCTTAAAAAATCTCCTGAGGTTGTGACCAGAGATTCGTCCATTGTCGCTACTCTCACAGACGCGCGAGGGCTCGGGAGCGGCGCTGGGGGGCGATGGGGTCCAGCACAGAGGACGGAGGCAGCTGCCGGGTCCGGGAGTCTCCTGGCCAGAGCCCGCCACACGCTGCCTCGGGGGGCACAGGAGCTCGTGGAGGCGCTGGAACTTCCGCTCTTTTTTTTTTTTTTTTAAATTGAGGTGTCATTGGCTTACAACGCTGTATACGGTCTAGGGGAATAAGCTCACATCAGATGTATGTCACCCCACCACACCCACCACCCAAGTACCCACAGTCCTTTACCTTTAGTCCCCTTCCCCCTTTATTCACACCTTCCCTGCTACCCCTCCCCCATCTCTAAGTTCCTAGATCACTAGAATAGGCAGTGCCTAGTGGACTTTGGTATTTCTTGGGCCCCTCAGCCTCTGAACCGCTGGAGAGCTGCGCACCATGGATCTTGGTGGAAGTCAAGGTTGCCTCCACCTGGAGGAGCTGACATTGCTGCTCCTTTGCCTATTCTCTGTAGCTGGGGCAGAAGCAGAGGAGACAGGGTGACGGGGGCTCTTCTCTGGTGGTGGCTGTGACGACGGTAGGGGGTCTTCTCCTGTGATATAAACCCTGATCGCTGGCTTTTCTTTCTGTAATGCAAGTGTCTGACTTAGCAGTTGATCCCCAGGCATCCACTCCTGAGAAGGCTGACTGAGTAAACACATGCCTGTCACATGATTTGTTTTCTGGAGCCTGGTTGATTTAGATAACTGACCATTGAAGGCTACGTATTTCTCCCCCTTGTTTCTCTTTCCACTTTAAATTCCTGCTCTTATGTTGTAAATCCATCAATAAAGAATGAGTCCATAAAACCCTTCACCCCCAACTTTCACCCCCAAAACAGCATGACTCCAGGCTTATGTGCTCTACCTGTGACCTCATTGTGTGGTCTAGTTGTCTGTGAGACTTCCAGGCCTTGTACGTAATAAACCTCCTTTTTTTTTTTTCCCATTTCCTAATGGTTATGGTGAGGGGCATCTGACAATCACAACAAGGACCAGTACAGCCACAATATTGGTTATTGATAGATTGAATGGTACACCTCTCACCTCTCCAGAATCAGTTCTGAGGCATTCTTTTAGGTGAGACCACCTGCCATTCCCACGTTCCCTTCTGTGTGGTACCATTAATAGTAACAAAAGTGATATGCAACTCTTTTTGGGAAGCAAAATGTAAATTTCAAACTGGTTAATTCAGGTACTTGTTATTACTAAAACAGAAAACAAACAAAATAAACCATGACTACTGTTCCATAAACCACAAATGCTTACCGCATCTGAGGCAGAAATCTCACTTCTAAGTATGTGTCCCAGATACATTTTTGCACAAGTGACATGGTGAGAGGAAAGATGTGCAGTATTGTCATAGCAAAAGCTTGAAAACAATCCACACATCCCACTAGAAGGGACAGCTTTACTGTTTTTCCACAAATGTGCCGTGGAATATTATACAGCTATAAAGGAGAATAAATCATTTTATCTACTGGAATGGATTCATTTCAATATAATTAAGAATGGCTCTTAAGTCCATTGTTCAGCTTAGAAAGGCAAGGTTTATAACTGTGCATAAAATGCTTTCTTATAATGACAGGGAAAAAGTAGGCGCGTGCTTGTAATCGCTTATAAAATAATTCTTTGGAAGGATACTTCAGAAATGAGTATTTACTCATGGCGGTGAGGAAGATGTGGTAATAGAGTGGCTAGGGTCTTTTTTTCACTTTTTATCTTCCTCGATTTTTCATTCTCAACCATAGGAATGTATTATCTGTTTAAGAATTAAATAAGTAAATTAAAATGAAACAAAGTACTACAGTCCAACCCACACATTTTTGTAACATAACTGCGTGCTTTATTGAGATACACAGTAAAGCAGTAATATAATACAATAGTAAGGCATATATTTGGTGAAGTCTGATATGTTGTGAAAATGCAGTAAAACTGAAGTTTAAAAAAATAATTAGTAAATGTTACAGTGTTGGTGTTAAAACACAATATATTATGATACTCAAGTAAGAACCCAGTACCTGAAAACAATGACATAACATGCCATGTGATGTTTATGCTTCAGTTACATTGATTATGATTTATAGTTTAATACTCGGTGGTTATAAAGAACACGAAAGAATGTCCAAATTATGCTTAAAATGTAGCAATAAAGCTCTCAGTTTTATTCAAATATTTTGACAGACTCACTCCTGAACTAATATCTAAAAGATAAAACAAAACAAAAAGATTGAAAGAAAATTATGCACTCTACTTCTGATTTTAGAATGAAAACTTAAACTTAGTAGGAAGTAAAATAACCCCTTGTTTTAAATTGTGGTTAAAAAAAAATTCCTTGGGTAAAAGTCCAGTGTCACATAAAGAAAAAAAATGCACGACTAAAACCAAATCATATATAATGGTTACCTTAGAGCTTTGGGTTTTCTTTTGGAAATTATAAAGGAAAATGAAAATGGAGAAAAATGTTCACATGATGGACAAGTGGTGAAGCTGTGAAATCAGGTGTGCACAATTATTAGGAACACCCCAAAACCAAAGTGAGGTAGAAATAGCATGAGAAGCCATGTTTAATGTTAATTATCATTAATCAAATAATGGACAAAACCCACTTTCCAAAAGTTAATTACACTTGATGTAAGAGGTAACAGATTTGTAAAATAATAGGTCACACGGTGATTTCTGCTATATGAGTGATTCCAAAAAAATCAAAGACTAATAAGATGAAGTAAAAGAGTAAAGCTTTTTCCTAGCCGTCCTTAGCTTTTCCTCTTGAGTTTTTCTCCTCTTTTGATCATTTTTTGTTTGTTAATATATTTAACCTGCCTGATCCACCAAAGTGGGTTTGGAGTACCCTTTGGAACATTTGAACCAATTTGCGTTCCCACTTACAAACCTGTGTGGACTTATTGGTAGAGAAATTTCAAAGAAGGGACACACAGTTCCTGGGCTTCTGGGTTGATGTTTAACAGTATCACGATGTGATGGGGCTATTTGTCTCACACTTTTTCCCAACGGTGGTTTTAAATTGTGTCTCTTGGCATCGAAACCCCTTTGCAATGGGGAAAAAAATCTTTAAAAAAAAAAAAAAAAGACAAAAGAAAAACCCAAACACCCACTGCTGTTTGACTGTGAGAAGGAGGAAGGAATAATTTTGGTATACTCTGTGTATGGTTATGAACATGCATCCAATTTTTTTACTTCAAGAGTGGCCCACTCCCTCACAGGGATGGGCGGGGAACTCGCAGGCTTGCAGCCCTAATCCTCCTACAGTCCAGAGTCTGGGAGTTAAAAATGTCTTATGATGCTCTGACTTGCACTGAAGCATCATTCAATCTAAATCGTGGCATTGCCAGCAGCAGGAAGTGGAATAGATCAACCAACAGACTACTTTGACATAATAAGTCCTGTGTATTCATTCATATGCTCCTTAAAAAAATTCAATATTCTAGTTGTCAGTGGAACGTTTAAAATGAGAAACATCTGGAGCCCTAGACAGTGTTTTAGTGTGATAATTTCCTTCTGGCTTCAGGCTCCAGGGAAAATTCAAGACCAAGCAGGTAAGCCTGGATGACCAGAAGCAATTTCTTTTCAGCAGGAAGTGGCAGAAACATCTGAACAAGAGTTTTAAAACGTCTCTAAAAATTGATCGATATGCCCATAGTATTTACATACTTCTAGACATATAGATGGAGAAAATGAAAACCCACAGCTAGTCCCACTCAGTCAACAATTCCAAAAGGAGCAATATGAAGTAGTCATTTTGGCGGTGTTAGAGGAAGTCCTATCTTTAGTAGGCGAGGGAAGAAAAAGAAGTCATGAATTTCATATGAATATCACGCTAAAAGGATGCAAAACAATGCACTGCCTCAAAGTTTGGGTGTTTGTGTGTGTGTGTGTGTGTGTGTGCACGTATGTTTGTTTTTAGGGGTTTTTATAAACAACTTTTTTTTTTTTATAAAGCACACTTTAGTTTACAATCTTTCTTTATAACTGTTAGAAATTTTTAAACAACCCAAAATGCGTTCCATATAAAGAAATGGCAAGTTATTTAGCTATCAAGATTTTACATGTAGTTTTCTTATAACTTTTTTGTACAGTTGCATAGACGTGTAAAACCTGCCATTGTTAACAAAACAATAACAGACTTAGAAACTACTGAAATCTACAGTATAGTACCACTACCCTTCACAAAAATATAGATTTTTTTTTCTTGTAAACTCTTACTGTCTAATCCTCTTTGTTGTATGAATATTATAAAAACCATGCGGGAATCAGGAGTTGTAAAACATTTATTCTGCCCCTTCTTCATCTGTCATGACTGAAACTAAGGACTCCATCGCTCTGCCCAAATCATCTGCCATGTGGAAAAGGCTTCCTACATTGTGTCCTGGAAAACAAAGAGAAGGACAGACTTTACACAAGGTGCGGACGTCATCACCCTCCTCGTTGCCATTTTGGGAAAACTGCTTCCCATTTCTAGGTGGAGACAACACAGAAGCTGCATCGATGGTACACGCGGCAGGGTTTGAATTTTCACCAGTATCCAGGAAGAAGCAAAGCCTTGTTAATGAAGCTAGTCCACACTGTTAGTATCAGCATACTATTGGAAGAGGCAGCTGGTGTCATTTAAGTGGAAAATGTTCAAGACTGCACTTACGTTCTCAATATAAAATTCTTCTAAAGGATTCCATGGATAAGCACAAGACTCCTATCATAATAGGAAGATTTCATGCTGGGATGCCACCCATCCATCTTGCTGGGGGAAATGATTTACTATGAACTTGTAATAAAGTGCATAACACCACCAGCCTGTCAAGCCACCACCAGCCTCCTACCCATCACCACCCCTTGACGGCCATCAGCATCACTACAACATGAAATCTTGATTCTAAGGCTGTCTCCCGCTATTGGCTCACTCTCAGGCTGTGATGGAGGCCACTATTTTCTCTCTGCTTTTACTTGGATTGAAAAATAAACTCTTGAATTGACCTTTTTGCACACTATTAACATTTGAATTAGGAAGCTTTGGAATAAAAATCACTTTTCATTCTAAATTACTCTAGAGCCTAATTATAATATGACCCGCATGTATAGCATGGAGCTGGGTGTCCTGTGAATCCATTTTGGTCTTCTAAAGGAGGGTTAAGTATCAGGATAGCCTCTGAATAATAATGGGACATGGCCTAGCATTAATCCCCCAGCATGGAGCTTAAAAGCAGTGCCATGTCCCTGGGTACACTGGAAAAATCAGATCTAGAGCAAGATCACCTGAGACATACTTTAAGACTTGACTTCTTCATGTATGCCCCCTATTTTTATATGGCTAATTTTAATTCTTGGATGTTAGTCAATCATCGCATGATTTAAGTGCTGCCTCTGGAACTAGCTTTGCTAGGCTATTATTACCTTGCCATGCATCCACTGTACAAATTCCCCCAATGACTGCTAACAATCCCTCCAGAAATAAAAGACAGGCTAGGGCAGGTATTTCTGTTCTAATATTTATTCCAAGAGACAGATTATTTTTGAATAAATGGAAGGCTCATAGGCAGGCACTTAAGTCGTGATGGCACCAGATGAGGTTGAGACTTCTTTAAAGTTTAATGTCTTTCAGTTTTTATATTGATATCAAGTTTGTAAATCTTGTTTTCCTAGCGCAAAGACGTCCAGTGAGAACGAACTGGTTTTTAAAAATCACTTGGATTTTGGTTGAGACTGCAAATACAAAAACTTGGTTTAAAAACATATGTACTATTCAGTGCAGAGTGGGCGATAGTTTGGCACCTTTCAGTGAATAACTGGAATCCGCTGGCTTTTTTAAACCATAAAAACCACAGGGGGACCTAGGGGGATCCTTTGCTGCTCCTGGAAGCACAAATCTATAACTGATGCCACCGGGTTAGAGAGCTTCCCTTGACTCTCTTTCCGACTGCCCAGTGACCCGGCGAATCAGCACAGTTCCTCGTGGACGAACTGCAACATTTTAATTGCTTGCAATCTGAACCGCTATTAATGAAAGCCAGTAAAAACCAAACCAAAGACCCTTACAACTTGATATCTGAATATAATCCAAACTTCTTTTTATGCCCACATCTGACTATAATATAGTCCACCTGGTAGCCAGAAAATGTATTCTGAAACATAAACCAAATGAGGAAGAACTCACTTGTTCCCCGGTGACTTGTTGATTATGATCAGAAAGCGCCTTTTTTAGTGTGTGCGCTAGGGGGTGTGGACTGCAGTTCAAAGCTATAAAGACAACTGAGTGCATTTACAGCTTGTAGAGCCAAGTGTTCCTTGACATGGTGTTCAGTTACTACCTAGAAGGAAAATTCTCGAGTTTTTCGAGAGGCAGGAGTTTTAGGGGTATTTGCTATTTAAAAAGTTACCAGGGAAAATTGGGCTTCATTATTCTTAACATACCACATACCTTTCCACAAAATATTAGGTGGCCCTTAACCTGTGTAGGCTGGTGAATGTTCTTCAGTGACCTCGTGGTCACACATTGCTAAAGTCATCTATCTCACCCTGTCTGTAGTAGGCCTTGGTCACTTTATTTACAGATATGTTTCATCCAAATAAAGATTCTAATTTTTTTATAGAGGTTTACATTAGAGCCAAAAAAAAAAAAAAAGAAAAAAAAAGAAAAACCTCAAAATACTGCCCCAGATAATGGTACCACAATCGATGGGAGGCATAAAATTGTACAGGAATGCGGCTCTGGAAAACAATTTGGATCCTGGTCCTATTGTCCATGTGTGTAAGGCAGCGAATGAGTGAGGCCATTCGTTTTACCTGGCAGATTTGTCTAAAGTCAAAATTAAAATCTCATAGTATGAGCACAAGAGGCACTGGAAAAGCGGGTAAGGTGCAGGCATTTGCAACCAGGCTTCAGGCACAAGTTGACACAAAAATAAAAGTCTATAGAAAGTATTAATTTAATCCATTCTTAAGCAAGGATTGTTGAACACAAAGGCACCATGCGTGGAACATTAGGGCACTTGTGTGTTTTTCCAAGTTGGCGCTAACTGCAACACTGTTAGTCTCACACACCACCGCTGCCTGAGGGAGTTGTTTTCCGCAGTGATCGGAACTGAGACTTTCCGGCAGAGCGCCAAGACCTCAATAGCAATCTGGCACTCTATTTTTTAAAAATACAATTCCCAAATAAATGGTTAGCATTCAATTGGCCAGAGCAAAGCCAGAACAACTGCAGTGAAATTTGCTTATCTTTTCTGCTCTATAATCTTAAAAAAAAAAAAAAAAAAAAATCAGGTCTACTGACATTTGGGGTATTTTCAAAGCATTAAAAAAAATCATGATTGTTTTGATTTTTCTGGCTTTCTGGCAACTTATCTGACTATAATACGCTGCAGGTAGTAAAGTTTCCAAATGCCTATGTGACTTCAATTACATTTGCTGGCCTTTTGTAAAATCGTGCATAAGAGAAATCTGTTTGGGGTGGTCAAAATTATGGTACAACTTTCTGCAACAAGTTAGAATAAATTTTAAGGGCCACTTACCGTAAGAATGAACCCAAGAAATCTCATGTAAGATTACATGAGCCAGGCAAACCGGCAGGAGCATTCAGTGCTTCACCGATTCAAGTTTCATTACTTTCTCCTCCCAGCCTACAACTCCCTTCTTGTGGTCTTACTGCCCCAGATCTCAGAAGGGAGCACTAGTGTAGGCACACCGAAGGAGCATCAAACTTATTAGACTTGTGTGGCATGGCGTTGGCAGGATTTCTAATACGATGCCGACTTATGTTTAAATGGATTAGTGGCTACTCCTGTCTGTCCTGTTGCTCAGGATCCAGAGCACTCTTATGTGAGGAGTCTCCATCCATCCAACCCATCTCCCAGACTAGTACATGCTGTTGCCATCCAAGGAAGCGCTTTCCTTCTCTGGGCCTTCACACTAAACTGTTAGTGAGGATAATCTTGTTTCAGTTGGGCTATTTTACAACTCTTTGTCATGCAATAGTCATTGGATTGGGTGAACCAGTGTGAAAATACAATTTCTGGTAGAACAGGAGCATGAAGCAGCTTGCACTGTAAAATCCCACTGAACTACATTCAGTGGTCATGCTGTATACTACCTTTCAGTCCATAAATAGTCTTTTTTAGAAAGACACTCAAAATTCCAGCATTCAATTTTTTTGCCCTAATTGGTTATTGTTCTATCTGGTTCCAAAGGCCAAAACAAAACAACAACAAAAAAAAAAACAACAAAAACACAAAATACAAAAACATTATTCTCTAGAGGCAAGCTGAGATGACAAGCCTTTCAAACACCATTTTCTAATGTGATGGTAGAGCCAAGAGTAGAGTGGGTAGAGAGCATGGCTCTGGACCTAGACTGCCTGGATTCTGACCTGGCTTTGTCACCTTGGTCATACTGCTTACCGGCTCATTGATTCAGTTTCCTTATCTGTGAAATGGGCTAATAAGTGTACCTACCTCATAGGTTTATCATGAAGATAGCATAGTGAAAAAAGATGGCAAGTGCTTAGACTAGAACTTGGCACTTAGTGGGTAAGAAATAATGTAAGGACGGGGTTAGGGAACAAAACCAAATGAAGTCATCCCAGAAGAATAAAAATCAAGGGCACTGGCAGAAAAGACTAGGGTCCTAGAAGTAGAAGGAAGTTTTATGACTTCTCAGCTATATTCAAGCTAAATTTGTATTGAAGATTGTATTTGTGTTGCAAATGGCAACAGAGGATGGCCCGCAAGATTGCAAAGTAGGGACTACTAAGGGTTGCCATTTCAAAGAGATTCCTGTTCCCCCATCTCTGGCCCTGTTGTCATGGTGATGACAATGGCAGTGGACATTTGAACGTGTCTCGGGAGCTGTAAGCAGAGAGATGACTACTGTCCTGACGTGATGGCGTGTGTAATACATACATGCGCGTGCACGCACACAATCCTTACACAAACACCAAACATAGAAAGCGGATGAGACAGACAGAAGCCATGGCTGTGAGCCTGAATCTCACTAACCTCTCTCATTGGCTTTCCAGGGGGATTTCTTCCTTTAATGATAGAGAGAGGAAGAGGTAGATATATCAGAAAGGAAAGAAATACCATGCATAAATATACAGTTTCATAACAATTTGCTTCTTTACCAAATAAGTGTTGAGATGACACTTCATTAAGTCCCTTCTGAAAACCACTCCCCCCACCCCAACCAAAACCCCAAGGATACATCCAGTCAAATAACTTTTACATACACTTAAAATCAATGTAAACAGATAACACGATCCAGGAGACATCACTTATGGAATCCGTAGAGTTCATTTCTATGGCACAGCACAGAAATCTGACAAATTGAGCACTGTTTTTAGGGGAATTGTCAAATATCAAGCCGAAGGTCCCCAAATCTCAGACTCCCTTCACTCTTAACTGGACAAGCAACACACAGAAACCTAAACAGGAGCTGATTTTGTGTGCCAACACTTGGTACCCCAAATACAAGGCTGACCACTCTGCAGAGGCTAAACTCCAGCCTCTGGGGTGGATTTGTTCTCTGACTGAAGCTGAGCAAGCCCATGATGGAATTAGGGAGGGGCATCTGAGAAAACAATAAAAAGCGGGAAGGAAGTTACGCCCCAGCAAGGGACAAGCCAGAGTCAGATCCAAGCATGAGCCTTTAACTTCTCCTCAGGTTTGACAGCGATCAGGGGCCTTGAGGGTCAATGGCTAATGGGCCGCTGGCCTTGTTTGTTTACAGAATCTGTAGGAATTTGTTCATTTTTGAAAAGCAGGTTCTGATGAGAAAGTTTTCTATGATATTTGTAACTGGACAGAAATTTAGAGGCCTCTGGCCATATCTAGAATGTCTGGGGCACGTCATTTTCTTTCATCTCCAGGGTCTTCAAAATGAAACATTGGTTTTTACTGTTTGACTTTAGCCATGGGACATTTCCTAAAACGAAATCCTACACGTAAGTCCAGTGTTTAGAGTGGATAAAATCAGAGCTGTGAGAGATCCTGTCCAGTATTTCTCTCCCCTAAAACTCTCTGAAACTGTCTGAGAACTACCAGTGTAGAATGAGGTCTGGATGCCAATAGATATCTTTTGAATGTTTAGTGTTCCAAACTCCCAGTATCCATTTAAAGGCCTTCTAAATATGACCCTTCCTCTCCTCCCCCACCCCCACTTCCCCTTTTCCTTCCTTCTAAATTTTCCCAAGTGAGTCAGAGATTTCTTAGAAGTTAAGACAACTGCATGCTTGACCATGGAAGTATAGTCAAGATCTTCACGGTACTCCTGAAATCAGGGAAGAGACAGAAAAATAGGTGTTGGCTCCTCGGTTGTGGGCATTACTGGTGGTTGGCCTACACCACAGGGAAGGGAAGGGAGAATATCATTTCATTCTTGATGGCTTAAGGAATTCCAGTGTGAATTACTGACCCATTTCTTTTAATTCCCCGATAAGAGGGTGAGCTCCTTGAGGGCAGGTCCCACTTCTGGCTCCCTAACGCTTGTCCCTGTATGTACCTCGACTCTAAGGGTACTTGGTACATGCTGACTGGACTGAATTAGTAAGGTAATGGGTAGGCCACGGTCAAGGGTCCTTCTGGGTTTTAGGCAATTTGGCCTCGCTTTCTACCCTTTCCCTGGGATGCCAAGAACTGGTAACTTGTTCCGGATTGTTTTCTTTGGCCTACTTTTAAGACTTCAGAACTTTAGGAAGGATGGTGTTGTTAGTGTGATCCAGTTTCAGAATGTAATCATGATTCCTATAATGATGAAGGTTGTATATCCTAATTTTTACACCAAACCATCTTCAGAGATCAATATCAACTGAATATGCGGCAAATGATGTGGGTTTATGCATCAGGTATTTCTTCAGAAACTGTATTTTATGTAGAATGGGGCTCGCAGTGCCATGTACCCTAATCTCTTTCAAACTCCTCCCTTATCACTTAGGCTCCAGTGTGCTCATTCGTATGGTATAAAAGGAAGGTCCTTTGTGTGTTAAAGAAACTTTCGTGTATTCTACTGCATCAGGAATAGCTGTATACTGAGAAAACAGAGGTAGTTGGTTGCAACACTAAAAAAATGAAATAAAAATACTAGATAAAAGTTTTACTTTATAAGTCCATTCTTTGCAATTGAGTTTCCTAAGACCTTCACACAGAGTATCCATCTGGCAATGTGGTATGTTGTCAGGAAATGAATCAAGATTAAAAGGAAGTGTGCTGGGGGAGTCTTAGTCTTTAAATAAAGGGCTTGTTCAGGTCTGGAGAAATGAAGTTTCCTTTGGGTGTACGAACTTCAGATGATTGATTGTAGTTCATTATTTCAAACTGAGAATCACAGGAGGTTACTGTTTTGGGTACCGTTCAGCTTCTTTATCTCAGTTCACTGACTGTTTGAAAAAGTTAAGGAAGTCCCTTTTTTAAAGATTTCTGTTTCATTACAAGTGAAAGATGATTCAAATGGCTAACCTTTAAATATTGAAACATGCAGGAGCTTTGGTGAACAAGGTTATAATACATAAATCAATTCAAAGCACAGTTGCATGAATTGTAAGGTGATTGGCACTAAAGTCTGACTACACACACACACATACACACACACACGTATGAACTAGAATGTTCAATCATAGTGTAAAGCCAGGATTGGCAAATTTTCTCTGTAAAGAGACTAAATATTTTGGCTTTGCAAGCCACACAGTCTCTGCAGTAATTATTCCACTCTGCCACGACTCTGCCTTGACAGTGGGAAACAACCATACCCCACATGTAAATGAAAGGGTGAGGCTGTGTCCCAATAAAACTTTATTCATAAAAACTTGTAGTGGGCCAAATTTGGCCTGTGAACTGTAGCTTGCTAGCCACTGGGGTAAAGTAATAAATGTTCAAATCCTTTATGGGAGCATAGAGGAAAGAGAATGGTGTTTGAAAGGGGGCACATGATGCTTCCATCTGCTTTTGTTCTTCATTATTACTCCGTGTTGCTGTTCCGTAAAAGAATCACAGACAAGACTTGAATTTTAAAACATGGCAGGTATTGCAGAGCTGTTGGGTTGGTAATTTAGAGACATTTAACAGAATGTAGATGGGATTGTTTGGGAGGAAGGAGTTTGAGGGGCAGAGGATAGCATGGGCTATTGGAGATAAAAATAATGTAGCACAGGTCAGCAGGTTAAGAGAGGATACAGGCGACAGAAATACTGGCATAGCCTGCTAACTGCTCTCTGAATTGTCTTATTGCACTAATAGGATCTTGGATCCTCTCATTATCATGGATCCTGGCATTCATTAACCTATATAGAGTGGCACCTCATTTTGACAGAGCCTAATACCATACCACCAACTAGGGAACCATTTCTTCCATTAATGCACATGCATGTAAAAATACCTTTGTTAGACTTCTAAATGATCAGGGACGAACGGACAAATCACCTACAGGGTTTATTTTTAAATTGTTTATTGTTCTTTCTACCCATGTAGTGTTCTCAGGAATAATGGAGATTTAGAAAGTACCTTATAGCAGATAATGATTTTTATTACAGTAGAAATCAATTTCTACCTATACTTAGAGACAGGGGCAGGTTATAGATGACCAAGTAGATGAGCTGGAAACTGGCTAATGTCCAGTGTTTAATATACAAGAGCCTCTCAAATCCCCCAAGTGGCTGTGCACAACCGTATCTAGAGTTAATCAGCAAAGATATCATCACAAAGTTAAATGAGCACACGTCCACGCCTTGACTCCTGTACTTTTTTATTGCCTATTATATAGACAGTGTTGGCCATCAGTTTATCAGTAAATGGAGAAACACACAGCCTCCTTATTAATTTGGGTAGCAGTTTAGCAAGGCCATCAAGATCAGATCAGAACCCTAATTTAGCTTGCTGAATGGTCATGAACAAGGCACTTAACTTCTTTCTTTGGACTTGCAGGTACTTTTAGTGAAAACAAAAGACAGAGATTATCTGACCCTTTAAGATTTGAATTGTAGTCATACCTGTGGCAAAGGGTAACAAAAAAAGTTGTAAATTTAATGTACACAATAACTCCCCTATCTATATAGTTCATATTTATGAACAAAGTAATTTTTTTTAAATCTTTTCCTCTGTGGGCAATTATCTAGCAGGCTTAAGTAAACCATGAGGTGGTATTTAATTGCATATTTCCACTAAATGTCAGACCTCTAGCTCTGACATCTGTTTTGAGTTACTCAAACAGCTGTCTAAAACAGCTGGAGCAACCCTGAACGTCATTTTTTGTACACAACAAAGGGAACATCGATGGTAGACTGAGATTAAAAGTGCAGTGTCCTCTAAGGCATTAGTAAGGTCTTGGCAGAAATTTCCATTTTTAAAAAAGATAAGAAAACCTGAGATTCGTAGGTCAGTATTTTTGCAATAAGGAGCTTGTGTTTAAAAAAAAACAAACAACGTGAATTATATATAATGTGGACACTATTTCATGAAACTTTTGGTTCTGATCTTTGTACATGTAGTCACATGTACTTATATATACCTATATGTGTGCTATGTATGATAGGTATATGTATGTGTGTATACATTTATTTTCTATCCTTACCCAGTTAAAGATGTAAAATGATAATCTTACTATGGATGGTGGTCAAAAAAGCTTGAGAGACGTTGTATGTCATATGACCTTTTAAGACGCTTCCATCTGAGTTGTTAAGGTACTCAACATTTCCTGCTTATTATCAACCTAAAATTCCTACTGAAATAGTAAGATGTTCCAAGTAAACCCTAATGTGTGTGTATTTTCATTCTCCATTCTTTCCAAAAGACACTTTTGATCATAAAGCATCCAAGAAACATTTTTAGAGTGCATTGGTAATTAGCCTATTTTTATAATGAGACATTTTATCTATTTGAATTTGGGGAGCAAAAGGTATGACACTATAATTTATAATAATGTGGTCTTCATCCCCATTCCTAGCACAGAGCTACTAAAACCTAGGAATTTCCAGAGACAAGAAACATCAAGGTGGCTTTTGTTATGTTAATGAGGTGACTGTTACACCTCCCCTAAGGGCTGGTTACCAGGGGAACCAGCCAAGTGATTAGAGAGTTGGGTCTCCAGTGTGGGGCCAGGGGCTGGAGGTTGAGTTTAAGGGCTGATAGCCAGTGATTTTAATAAGCTTGCCTATATAATGGAGCTTCCATAAACACCCAAAAGGTTGGGGTTCAAAGAGGTTGCAGGTTGGTGAACACGTAGAGATTTGGGGAGAGAAGAATGGTACACCAGGGCAAAGCCATGTGCTTCTTCCCCATCTTTCTTGCCTGATGCATCTTTTCCTTCTGGTTGCTCTGGAATTTTGCCCTTTTCTAATAAACTAGTAAGCTAATAAGTAAATACTTCTCTGAGCTTTGTGGGCCGCTTTAGCAAATTAATAGAACCCAAGAAAGGGAGTCTTGGGAACCTCTAATCTATAGCCGTTCCGTCACACCTAGGTGACAATGTGGACTTGTTACTGGTATCTGAAGTGGGAGTGGGGTGTGGGAGATCTTGGGGGACTGAGAGCCCTTAACCTGTGGGATCTGGTACTATCGCAGGATAGACAGTGTCAGAATTGTGTTGAATTGTAGGACATACAGCTGGTGTCTGAGAATTGCCGAGTGTGGGGAAAAAAAACCCCACACATTGGAATTGGAAACTGAATTGTAAAAGGCCTATAATAAGGCCCAATTTGGCAGAAAGTAGCAAAAAATAAAAAAGCAACCAAAAAAAAAAAAAAAAAACCCAAACCACCAAAAAACAAGGCCCTATGGCTACACACAAAGATGAACCAAATCTTCTAACACCTTATTTATTCTCTTCTTGCGTTTTTTGTTTGTCTATTTGTATTTTCTCCAGGAAAATGAATTAATTCTCTCAAGCCACCAGGGTCCTCTTGAGTAAGTAGGGGCTTAGTTAAATGGGCTTGGTATCAGACAAAGCCTCCTTACTCTGTATTTGAGAGCTCAAATTGGCACTTACAGGATGATATGCTTCCATAAGCACTAATTTAGTAGGCACTATCCAGGCAGCCTGAAGAGGGTTTCCATGAAGTTAATCAACATCATCCAGTCAATATAACAGAGATGCTGCCAAGTACCATATCAGAGGAGGTATATTTTTAGTTTTCTAGGCGGCTGCACCCACATCCATGTGTACCTAGCTTCAAGGACTCTTAAAGGGGGTATGCTGGAAGAGGGTGCAAAGGGTTTCACCTTAAAGATAAAGTGGACGAGAGAGAGATCTAGTAAAATGGGGGTCTCAGAAGGTTAGGCTGAGGGGTAGCCCTTTTTCTGTTAAGACTCTAGCTACATACATGTGGACTCCAACAAAGCAGCTACTAGCTTCCCACAGAGAAGGTAAACAGGTTTTCAGTTCACTGGGCTGGGACGGAAAACAGTGTTTATGACCTTTAAGAGAAAGCTTGGGGTCAATGTGCGTTAGATGTGGGGGACCAAAGTCCTGGCCCCACCAGTAGCCATGATTTCGAAGAAGACTTGCTCTGCCCAAGAGCAGTCCTTTCCTGTTTATCTCAAAAGGGTGCTCTTGGGATTTATTCATGTTGTAGGCATACCCATTACTGCAGTCATAATACTGTGCAGTGATTTGAACTTCTTTGGAAGTTGGTATCCCCAATTGACTATAAAGACATTGCAGGCAAGGAGCTTGGTGTGTCTCCTCTGTATCCTAACACACTGGTACGTAGTAGGTGCTTGTAAAAACTGGCAGGGTAAAGGTGAAAACATCTGATTTATGTCACACCTGCCTGTGGTCTTCTCATTATGAATTACGGCACCCAGGGAGAGGTGACAGCTAAGATAGTCCGGATGGGGATGAGGGTGTGTGTGTGTGGGGGGGGGGGTGTGTAGGAGGGGTGGAAGACATGAGATTTTTATCTGTTAAAATCAACACATCAGAGGTGCTCAGAGGTAGAAAGATGGCTGATGCAGACGTTTAAAATTAGCTTTCCCTGACGGTTCCTTAGCAACGCTCTATCAGAACATTATTGCTTTTAATGCACACCGCACATACAACCTTCACTCGTATATCAAATACTTAGGAAATGGCCATTGTTAACTGACACTGAACAAAAAGATAGGAAAAACACGCGACTCAGACACCCTCTAGCCCAGATTTTCTGCCGCCCTACCCTCCTGGGCAGCCCATTAGGAGTGCCAATCACTGGTCACGAACCCTGGTGTTTTCCCTCTTCAGCTTCTTTCTGCTTTCCTGCTATTTGATCACAGGTGACTGCTGCCGTTCTTTTTATTCACTGAACGGAGGTGGGCCAGTGACTTTGATGTCAGGACAATAAACCAAAATAAATACTCCAAGAAATGAACAGCAGTAAAATACTTCCTTGAAAAAAGCAAGACATTAGACGCGCCTATTGGCCAGTGGGAAAATTCAGTGGAATAAAATGCTGCTTCTGTATGAGGGGCAACATACAAGGTGCTGGGCAGGAGTGACTGACATTATGCCTTGGAGAACATGGAGCATATTTCATCTGTGGAAGTGACAAAGAACAGAACAGACCTATAGACCAAGATTTATTTGTACCTATATTTAAATGAGAGGGTAGGATACAATTTTTCAAAAGAAAAGGTTTGAGACTACAAGTCAGAATCCCCAACAGCACCATTGCTAGGCAAGTTCTAGACCTTACTGTATCGGGTAGTATGGGTAAAGTCCCTGCAAAGGCACCATGTAAGCATTAATTTCCTTGTCTGCAGAAGTCACATCATACTTGTTCTTAAGTAAAAGCTGTCTCATAATTAACTTCAGACTGGTGTGCTAAGCAAGTAAAAAGTACTTTACCAATAGGAGTTTGTATTCTTATTTCCAGAAGTCTCTTGATTGCACAAGTAGTTGAATCCAAAATTCTCCACGACCCATTAAAAATAAAATCATCTCAGAATAATCCCAAATTGGCATTCTTTCAGCACGTGCTATTTACACATGGAAAACTCATACAATAGCCAGGCATGGACGCATGGCTTACTTCTAGTAAGTCTGAGTTACTTCTAGTGGTGGAACTCACCTCTGGAACTAGGAAAGGAGTTGTTGAGTTGCTCCATCACCTCCTCTAACCCTGTGCTTGCATCCTGGGGAGGACTGAGAAGATCTTCCTCACCTTAGTAAGAGCAAACACAAAAAAATGGCAAATTACACTTAAGGCAAAATTAGAGAAAAGTCCATGACCATGTTTTAAAATCTATAAATTCATTTTTACTTGTTCATAAAAAATTAGCATAACCCCCAAGCTTAAGCATTAGGGAACAATTCCTTGGAAGGCGGGAATTTATCTTTGGAGAAGAAAACTGTACCTCTACTGAGTAGTTAAGATAAAGTTCAACATAAGGGTCTTGTGACCCATTAACAAATATGAGATGTTTTTCCTTGCAACAAAAAAATTATCGCTAGTATTGCACATTGGCAGCAATTTTCTGCAGCACAAAATAATGTGACATTTTGCATTCACTTTATGAAGGAAAGAAGGGAGTGGAGACACAGGTATTTTTCCCCACTCTTTCCTTTGACATTTAACCAAAAATACAAACAAAATTCAAGTATCTTTAAAATCCAGTATAGGAGAGAGAAATAAAAGTTGTATGTGACCTATATAGGTAATGAAATATTAATATTTTAAGGACATCAATGTGGGGTCTACTGGGGAGTTGTGTTCCTCTTTGTTATAAGGGGCTGCTTTACATAATGATGTCTTGGAGGTTTATGAAGGAGAAACTTTTTTAGTTTTTGAAAGTTTTTTTTATGTGAGGAGAAATGATGGTTTGGAAGGAGTTTAGGGATGAGTGATGTTCAGGAATGGGAGATTCCTTATAGGTTTTATTGATCTGTGTCTCTTGCTTATTCATCTGTTAAAAATGCTTCAAAGAACATCACAGTAAGGGAGAAAGTTTTTAAATTCAAACAAAATTAATTTGAACTTTGAAGGCCCTTTGAAGCAAATTTTTCATCACTGTCAATCTCCTAATTGTGAAAATAACTCCTGTTCAAGGTCTGTTTGTCCAGCACATTGTTACTTCCATCTCAAGCAAGACCTCGCTTCAGCAAATCAACAATATTGAATATGCTTAGGGACAATCTCAGGCTCATATTTGACATGAAATGAAATGACCAGAGATTTCATGCCTTAAATATGTCAGTTCTTTTGGTCTGTGCTACTCAGGTTTTGTCGATGATTATAGTCCTGCATTGATTGACTATGTTTTTGTCCTTGTATTTTTTTTTTTTTAAATCACAAGCTAAAAGGCTCCTTGGGAATCCTCACTATTAAAACAAATATCAGGGCCTCCCTGATAGCCTAGGGGTTACGGCTCAACGCTATCACCACTATGGCCTGAGTATGATCCCCGGCCAGGGAGCTAACCCACATGACACAGCAGACCTCTCCTGTCTAACCTGCTTCTCCCCTCAGCAGTGTATTTCAGTGGCTCTGCCTGTTCTGCTCCCCACTCTGTCTCTAGTGAATCCTCTCACCCCCAGCACCTCTGGCCTACACCCCGGTTCTTCCACACAAAAATACAAATCTTTTTTTAAAAAAGGCAGCAATGAGATTCTAGGTGGACCATTATAAAAATGGAGGATTAAGAACCTACACAGACAAAAACTCTATGGTCTGTCAGTCCCGTGGTAATACACAATAGGAAACCTCTTTGAGATAAGTGCTGAAGAACTAAGGCTACAAGGTAGAAAAGGGAGAATTGCCATTTATGTCTGTCTACACACACACACACACACCTTATATTTATGCTTTTAGAAAAGAAAAATGAAATTCAGCATTTTTACTTTCTGTTTTTCTGTGATTTGAAGCTACTACTACTTGTGAGGATCGAATGAATGAGATACTTTCGTGAGGAACAGGATCCTGGCAACTGCACGTTTGACTACATGTCTTTGTTCCATTACTGATGCACTTTTTTGCCGAATAGGAAAACACGAGGCATTTTTAATGGCAGCTTGTCTGCTGTAGTGAGAGTGTGCTTTACAGAATAAATCAGAACCCACTGAGACACTCTTGAGCAACAATGTTAATATTTCTGACAGTTTAATTACATCATACTGGAGCTCTAGAAACTCAATTCTACTGTGATAAAGTACAGTTCAATGAGGTGATTGGCATTCCTCTCCCTGAATTAGTTCAAGTATCAAATTATCAAGTATAAACCTAGTTCATCTTTACAGGTAAACTTTTTCAAATAAGTGTCCAGTACAGATGAAAAAATGGCTTGTCATTTAATGAAAAACTCATGGCTGTTCTAAGAAGAATGTGTCTCTCCAGAGTGCCTACTGCGTTTTAGGTAGCACGTACACGAGTAGAATCTGTTTGATTCTTTCCTTAAGATTTTACAGTATGTAAGAAATCCTCTGGGGTTGAGTAATCTCCTTTTAAGAACAGAAACCAGATTTATCACACATATGCATTCGTAAAAGTGAGTCAACACACTGAAAAATGCTAAAAATACCTAACATTTCCTGTGTCACATTACACTGGAAAAATTAATACAGTTAAACGAAACCTGAAGTTAAAGTAACCCATTGGGTTATTCAGTACGGGATCATATTTTAAATGTGTAAAACAAAAAAAAAATCATAGAAATTTAAAAATAGCAGGCTCAATTTATTCATTTCAATATTTATCAAAAGCCAGTTATGTGCCAGGTGCTTTTTTGAGTTCCTGTCCCCGTTTGCATGGAACTGACATTGTTAGGGAGCTACACAGGCTAAACAAATACACAAATAAATGATGAGGTATGTCAGATGGTGAAAGCATTGGAGAAGAGGGTTAGTGAGTGCAGTGAGGAAGACCCTCTAGAAAAGGGAGTCTTGGAAGCCGTCACTGATGAGGTGCAGTTGAACAAAATCTTTAAGGACTTAGGGAAGAAGGCGGCCAGTGTATACTGAAAAGAGTGACTGAGGATGGGTGGGAAGGTGCTTCCTTGGCCCAGGAATTGGCAATTGGTCATATGACCTGCTTTGGCCAAAGAGATGTTGCAGATGTGACACAGAGGCTTGTAATGACCCTGGATGATGAACATGCCCTCTCGTGCTTATATACCACAAGAAGCATGTGGCCCAGGCAGCCTGCAGCTGCAAGCATGATAAAAGACTTTTGGAACACTCTTGAACCCAACCCACACCTTGAAGTCAGCCTAGCCGAGCTCTAGTCAAACGGATGCATGAATGAGACATTTGTAACTTAAGAATTTTGTGGTTATTTTGATACAGCAATAGCTGCGCGATAGAATCGCTTTTAAAACATCAAACCCAGCTCCTTCTGCCCGCTTGTGTCTGTGCAGGCGTCCTCTCCCTACCTTTCTTTTAATAAACCTAACCTTTGTGGATATTAAAAGATATTAAAAAAAAAACCCTCAAACCCGCAGAATAACAGTGTTTATGGGTTGTTGAATCATACACTGATATGTAGCTACATGTAGGTAACCAGAAGTGTTCTGGACTCAAACAATACCTGTGAACCTAAGTCTCTTCCCCACAAAACAAAACAAAAAAACCCAAATTATTTCATTCAACAATAAATTATTTACTGAATTCCAACTGTGCCCAGCAGGAGCTCAGGCAGTCACAGTCCTCATCCCTATGTCACCTATTCAGAGCTTGCTCAAACAGCATGTTGCACAGTTACAGGGATTTCAGACTTAATGGAAATTCTTTACCATTTACACTTGAGTTTGATTCTACTCCAAGATGATTCCCACGAACACAGTAAAAATCTATTTTGGATTGTTCGCCGAAACCTTCATGGCTTCTAAAGTTGGTTCCAAAAAGTGAAGCATTTTAAAAATGAATGTTTCAAAATAAGTTAAGCCATCGTCAAAGGTAAAAAAAAAAAAAGTAGTCTGATATAGCAAGAAGATAAAAGAAGTGAGGTGACTCAGTGTAATCTGCAAAAACACGAAATGAGATGGTTTGCTATGGGCAACATATTCTTTTAAGTCCCGAAACCTCACCGTGGTTTTAGGCTTTTTGAAGGAATAATGTAAGACCTGCCTTATTAATCTTTCTTCAATTCAATTGATGATAATCGTTCTACTTGCTGAAAAAGTGACGTTAGCCACAACCTATGCAGCCTATGCAGAAGAGACACAAGAATACTTAGACTCTGGTGACCTTCCTTTCACCCAAGCAAATTATTTCCATTTTATAAAAAAAGTTAATGTACAAGCAAATTATTTTCTCTTACAAAAGAGTTGTGTAGGAGTAGAACTGCCTACCATTAGTTGTCTTAATATTACCGAGGTAGGTCACGTATTGTTTTATCCAGTTTCCAACCTTATCATGTCTTTCTTGCTGTTTTCTATTTTACAGAAAAAAATACGATTTATCGGTCACTGATACATCACTTATTGTTTTACATTATGATTTGAGGTGGCTGCTTTTGTTTATATATAAATGCTGTATAAAATTACTTAATGCATTAGGTAGTATATATATTATGGCGTGTTTGCTGGTCCTCACACACACCATGTATTGACCTATGGACACCTGGGTTGTTTCCATGTCTACACTATTATAAATAATGTTGCAATGCACATGGGGGGGGGTTTGCAGAGGTAGTGATATTATTTCCTCTGGAGAAATAACTGGAAGTGGAATTGCTGGAACATATGGTAATTATATATATATATATTTTTTTTTTGGGGGGGGGATGCTCCATGTTTTCCATTACACTTACCTCTTCTCTAACTCCTGGCCAGCTCTTCTCTCTTGTGTGTTTGATAATAGCTATTCTAATAGGTGTATTTCCCCAATTATTAGTGATGATGAGCACCTTTCTAGTTGTTTTCTATTTGTATGCCTTCTTTTGAAAAATGTCTATTCAGATCCCCTGCTGGATTATTTTCCCCTATTGTATGCATTTTATTTTTTGGATATTAACCCTTTATCAGATATATAATTTGAAAAAATATTTTTTCTCCATTCAGTAGATTGCCTTTTCATCTTCTTGGTATCCTTTGAGGTACAAAAGCTTTTTAGTTTGATTAGCCTAATTTGTTTATTTTAGCTTTTGTTGCCTTTGCTTTTGGTGTCAAATCCAAAAATACCATTGCCAAGATCGCTGTCTAAGAGTTTAGTCCCTATGTTTTCTTCTAGGCATTTTCTGGCTTTGAGTCCTACATTCAAATATTTAATCCGTTTTGAGTTACTTTTTGTATATTCTATAATATAGTGATCCAGTTTCATTTTTTGTATGTGACTATCCTGTTTTTCCAATCATTTATTGATGAGATAATCCATTTTCATTGGATATTCTTGAATTCTCTGTTGTAAACCAAATTTGATATTCTTGAATTCTCTGTTGTAAACCAAATAGAGCGCATGCATAGGATTATTTCTGGACTTTCTATTCTATTCCATTGGTTTATGTGTATGTTTTTATGCTAATAGCATGCTGTTTTGATTATTATAGCTTGTAATATAGTTTGAAATCAGGAAATGTGATGTCTCTACTTCTGTTGTAGTTCTTGAGATTGCTTTGGCTAATCGGGGTCATTTTATTCCCATATTAATATTAGCATTGTTCATCCTATTTCTGTGAAAAATGTAATTATAATGTTGCTAGAGAATGAATGGAATCTATACATGGCTTCTAGGTTGTCCAGTTGGTTGATTTATAATTTTTCATTCGGAGTTTCTTATAATGCTTTTTATTTCTTTGGTATCAGTTATAATGTGTCTCTACTTTCATTTAGGATTTTGAGGTTTTGTTTTTTGTGGTGAGTCTAGCTGAAGGTTTGTCTATTTTGTTTATCTTTTCAAAATCCAATTCTCAGTTTCATTTATTTTTTTTTTCTGTTGTCTTTAAAGTCTCAAGTGTGTATATTTTTGCCCTGTTTGTTATTATTTTCTTCCTTCTACTAACTTTGGGCTTTGTTCTTTATCATGTTCCTTGTGATGTAAAGTATAGTTGTTTCAAATCTTTTTTTTTTTTAAGATTTGTTTTTATTTATACAAGCACTGGGTACAGTCAGAAGCGCAGGAGGGTGAGAGAATTCACCAGAGCCAGAGCGGGGAGCAGAGCAGGCAGAAGGACCGAAGTACACTGCTGAGGGGAGCAGCGGGCGGCAGGAGAGGTCTGCGCGCCATGTGGGACCCTCCTCCGGTGCCCGGGGAGCAGCCAGGGATCGAACTGGCGCTACAGAGACTGCGGGCAGCTTTGCAACCCAGCGCTCAACCGCTGTGCCACCGGGGAGGCCCAAATCTTTCTTTCATAAAAATAGGCATTTATTACTATGAACATCCCTCTCAGAACTGATTTTGCTGTATTTTGTTGATTTTTATGGTTTATAGCCATTTTACTTTTTCTCTAATTATTTGAAAAATTTATTTGACACATTGGCTGTTCAGTAGCAGGTTGTTTAATATCAACATATTTGTGAATTTTCTTGTAATTCTGAGTTTCTGATCATTGTAGTCAGGAAAGATTCTTGATAAGATTTCAGTCTTTTTGAATTTATTATTACTTATGTAAATAAATAAATAAATAATAATAAACCCAACATATGATCAATCCTGGAGCAGGTTTCTATGTGTGCTTGAGAAGAATGTATATTCTTCTACTTTTTCATGGAATGTTCTGTACATGTCTGGTAAATCCATCTGGTTTAAAAATGTCATTTAAATCTAATGATTTTCCTTATTGATTTTCTGTCTGAATGACCTAGCCGTTGTTCAAATTTGGGTACTGAAGTCCTCCACTATTATATTGCTGTTAATTTCTCCTTTTAGGTCTGTTAATATTTGCTATTATAATTAGGTTAGCTAGGGTCTCCCTGGTGGCGCAGGAGGTTGAGCACAGTGCTCTGAAGCTGTCCGCAGCCTCTACAGCGCAGGGAGATACCCACATGGCACCACAGACCTCCTGTCTTGCCCGCTGCTCCCCACAGCAGTGTATTTCACTTATTCTGCCTGTTCTGCTCCCTGCTCTGTCTCTGGTGAATCCTCTCACCAGAGGATTATGTATAAATAAATAAATCTTTAAAAGAAACAATTAGGTTCTCCTATATTGAGTGCATAATTATTTATAAATGTTATTCTCTTTTTGGATTAACTCCTTATTATAAAACGACCTTGTCTTTTACTGCAGTCTGTCTTAATTTTTTTTTTTGTGTGTGATCTAACAATGCAAGCTTTCCTTTGATTTCCATTTGTATGGAACAGCTTTTCAATCCCTTTAATCTCAGTCCATGTGTGTCCATTTCCACCTATGGCTGAAATAAGTCTCTTGCAGGCAGCATGCTAGTGTTTTTATGTCTTTTGATGGAGAATTTAGTTGCTTTACATGGAAAGTTATGAATTTACTACCATTTTGTTGTTTGCTGGCAGTTTTGTAATTTCTTTGTTCCTTTTGATTTTTTTAGTGAGTTGATGCTTTTCTGTAATTGTATGTTTAGATTCCTTTTTTATTTACGGTTTTGTAGCTATTACAAGTTTTTGCATTGTGGTTACCATAAAGTTGAAGGAAAACATATTTATGGGGGCCTCCCTGGTGGCGCAGGGGGTAAGTCTCAGCACTACGAAGCTGTCAGCAGCCGCTGCAGCACCAGTTTGATCCCAGACAGGGAGCTGACCCACATGGCGCAGCAGACCTCTTCTGTCTCACCCACTGCTCCCCTCAGCAGAGTATTTCAGATCTGCCTGTTCTGCTCCCCACTCTGTCTCTGGTGAATCCTCTCCCCTCCTCTCCCCCCATACTTCTGGCCTATGTTCTTATATGTATAAATAAACTACATTTTGAAAAAAATTTATAAGTCTAATTTTAATTGCTAGCACTTTAAGTTTGCATTCTTACTCTCTACATTTTATACTCTTCCCCCCATATTTTTATGTCTTTTTAATGTAGATATATTAACATATTTTGTGGTTATAGTCTTTACTACTTTTGCCTTTTAAATGTCATACTAGATTTACAAGTGATTAACTCACCAACATTATTCCTAATCCAACTATAAATTTACCCTTTCCAGTATAATTTATACATTTATACCTTTTCCAAAACAATGTATATATGTTTTATGTTATTAATTAGCACCCCTTAGTTTCAGCTTAATGAAGTTCCTGTAACATTCCTTGTAAGGCTGTTCTAGTGGTAATGAATTCTTTAGCTTTTGCTTGCCTGAAAACCTCTCCTTCAATTCTGAAAGGCAACTTTCTTGGGTAAAGTGTATTTGTGGTTTGTAGAATTTCTTTTTCTTTCAACACAGAATTTATTACACCATTTTCTTCTGGCTTACAAAGTTTCTGCTGAAAAATCTGGCACTCTTATGGGGGTTCCCTTGGATATATTTTTTGTTTCTTTAAAATATTTTTGTGTTTAACTTTTGATAATTTAATTAAACGTGTCTTGGTGTTTGGTCTCTTTGGAGTAGTATCTTATTTACAACCCTTTGGGTTTCCTGGATCAGGCTGGCTATTTTGTTCCCCAGGTTAGGGAAATTTTTAGCTGATGATTTCATCAAGGGAGTTAGCTGACCCTTTTTCTTCCTTCCTTCTGAGATTCCGATCACGTGCAAGTTGGACTGCTTGGTGTTGTCTCCTAAGTCCATTAAGCTATCTTCACTCTTCCATTTTTTTTTTCCTTCTTGCTCCTGACTATATGATTTTCAGTGCCCTGTTTTTGAGTTTGTGGATTCTTCTATTTCATTTGGTCTGTTGTTGCACCCCTCTACTGAATTTTTTTTTTTATTTAAGCCATTGTCTGCTTCAGAATTCTAGTCAGCGTTTTCTATCTCATTGTTCATGTACTATCCTCAGTGAGCACGTTTTTAACCATTATTTTGAGCTCCTAATTAGGTAAATCACTTATCTCTGTAATATTACGGTCTTCCTTCAAGTTTTTATACTGCTTTCCTTTTTTTTTTTTTCAAGATTTATTTTATTTCTGCATACAAGAACCAGGGTACAGGCCAGATGCATGGGAGGGTGAGAGGATTCATCAGAGACAGAGCGGGGAACAGAACAGGCAGACTGACGAAATACACTGCTGAGGGGAGCAGCGCGCAAGACAGGAGAGGTCTGCTTCGCCATGTGGGACTCTCACCAGCCGGCATCGAACCGGCACCGCAGAGGCTGTGGACAGTTTCACAGCGTGACGCTCAACCACCTGCGCCACCAGGGGAGGCCCTGCTCTTTCCATTGGAACGTGCTCATTTTCATTTTCTTGATGAAGTCGCCTCATGTAGGAGACGAACCTCCTCAGTTAACCCTAATGTAGTTCGTGCTTGTCCTTTCACCCTTGTGTGACTCTCTAAACAGGATTCTTTGTACTTAGTGGCTCCTCATACTTGAGCGTGTGACAAGACCTGTTAGTGTCCCAAAGGGGAGGATGTCAGTCAGCACCTTTCAAGGTACGCAAATATACGTCTGTCATGGGAAGACTTAAGCCAGTTGTGAAGTGTTTGTTTGCTACTGTCCTGTTGAATTTGTGAACACAAGCTCTGCTGGCTGCTAGAACCAGGTTATCAATGGATGTGTCCTCTGGGGTGCTGGGGGGTGGCTACAAAAGCGGGGCCACCAGATGTATGCACCGGGTCTTTGAGTGAGATTACTGGTCACCTGAGGAGAGACTGAAAGAGAAAGATGGTGCCTGTTGGTCACCACAGTCTGTGAAGAGTATTGCAGTCGGCCCCTAGGTATGTTTCAAGTTAGAAGTATGCCCTTCAATGTGTACCTTTAAGATAAGCTCATAGGCCTTTTTCAAGGAAAAACTGGGTGAATTTCAGTGTGCCACCTCTGGTTTGGTGGGGTGGTTTGGTGGGGCGAGGCTAGCCACAATGACTCCATGAAAGTCCTTGAAGAACTGTTTTTTGTTTTTTTTAAAGATTTTTTAATTTATTCATACAAGCACTGGGTACAGTCAGAAGCGTGGGAGGGTGAGAGAGCTCACCAGTCAGAGTGGAGAGCAGAGCAGGCAGGCTGATGAAGTACACTGCTGAGGGGAGCAGTGGGCAGCAGAGGAGGTCTGTGTGCATGTGGGACCCTCGCCCGGTGGCAGGATCGAACTGGCGCTGCAGAGGCTGCGGGCAGCTTCTCAACCCACTGCTCAACCGCTGCGCCACTGGGGAGGCCCCCTTTAAGGACTGTTAATCTGCTACAGCCTTGGTTGTTTCATGGACACAAGTCCCATTGGCTTTCAAAGGTAAATATTTTTGGGGGGAGGCCACCTCTCAGGTTAAAGTCTTAAATGTTTGGGCAGCAGGTATGAGTTTCAAGCCTTTCACGTGTCAGGGAGAATCTGGGAGTTGTAAGTTCCCTTCTGATTGGATGTCAGTGTGCTGGGGCAGGAGTTCTGGGGGGATTCTCTCAGTCTGTACTGTGTTTTGATGTGGGATTTTCTCATTCAGCTCATGTGTAGCAGTTGCTCAGCTTCTGGATTTCTTTCAGTCAGTTGCTGCATATATAGCTGCAGATTTGGTGTGTCTACAGGAGAAAGTTCAGAATCCCACTTGGGCACCACCTTGGACTGGAGCTTTGAGCTAATTTCTTCAGTGTGTGAATTATTTCATGTCTGCACAAGGATATATTGTGCTTGATTTCCAAAACAGTCATTCAGCAAGCACTCCTGAGTGTTTTGTAGAAGGTGCTCAAGTGGGAGAGTGAGACTTAGTCCTTGCTCTTGGGAGCTTGAGTTCTAGGGAGAAAGAAATGCTAATTGCTATAAAAGAGAATAAAATATATAACACAGGATTAAGTCTTGTAATGCACAATGACATTCCAAAAATGAGACTAAAATTGAATGAAAAGAAAGGATGGTATATTTTAGGGGAGAAAGCGTTGTGTGTGCATGGTACCAGAGAGAACTGACAGCAGAGACACCGAGACATGTGGCTGAGTGCTGGATCTGTGAATGGAGCCAGAGAGTTCATGCTTGAGGGCCGTAAGAGATTGGGTTGGAGAGGAAGGTGGACTCTGAATAAAACGCTAAGGAGCATGGACTTTATTTTGTAGGCAAGAGAAGACTTAAAAATGCGTAAGGAGAAGAATGCTGATACAGTTGGTGGGTGGGACTTGGCAGTGATGGCTGCATGGGTGTATAGCGATTACATGTGTGCAATTTTTTGGTGTATCATTTATACCTCAATGAAGGTAAAAAAAAAGGGGGTAGGTAAAGGGAGAAGGTGTGGAAAATGGCTCTTTGTATAGTTTGGAAAACTGGAGTGGTTCCAGCGGTTGACCATGAATTCAGATTGGGTTACATTTTCATCCATGGTTTTATTGGGAAGATACTCAGGAGGGAGATCTGGGTTGGCAATATTGACTTACAATTACGAACACAGCAGCGGCCATGGAATGGGGAGTTTTGAGGAAAGCCTTGAGGTGATGACACATTGAGAATGCTACATCACCTCTATAGTCATTTGGTGTAAAATATTTAACGTGAATCAAATCAGGATGAAACAAGCAGGCAAATCCAAATTGAGGGCCGTTCTACAAAATAACTGGCCTGACCTTTTCTGAAATGTCAGTGTCATGAAAAATGTAGGGAGACCAGGGAAGTGTTCTAGATGAAAGGGGACTAAAGAGAAGTGATGACTAAATGCAAAGCATGACCCTTCACTGGCTCCTGAATGGAAAAAATAAAAAGAGTGCAATTGACAGAATTGAGGGTATTTGAGCATAAATTATAGAACAGTATTGTATCAGTGTTCATTTCCCAAAAGTATCTTTTCACTTCCTGAGATACGTGGTGCAGTGTTTAGGTGTGAGGCGTCGTAATCATTAAATGGGTCAGTGAACCAACAAACTATATGCATAAACATATCTTTAGAGATAATGTATTTAATACACATATATACAGAAATAGATGTTACTATAAGTAAATGGATGCAATAGATATATAAACACTAATATTCAAGTGTGTAAATAAATATAAAAGAAAATGTAGCATTAATTGCAATTCTGCTGTAAGAAATTGTTCTAATAAGCTAAGGAACCTTTAAGCATTTTTAATTAAACAAACAAAATATAAATTGCTTTTGGAAAAGACTGGGTAGGAGTTAAGGCGTCGTTGGGTAGTCATAGACTCCTGTCTGTAGCTCATGAAAGCTAAAAGAAGATAATCTTTGTTAATTTGTCTTTTCTAATAGAATGTAAGTTTCATTAAAACATAGTGCCAGTTTTTTTTTTTTTTTTTTTTAAAAAAAACTGCTTGGAATACACATATAGTGCACAGAGACTTAGCAGTGATAAATATTTCATGGCTGAGGAAGCAATCCAAATCATTAGACAGGATATCTACGAGGACTTCACCCATATTTCACTTTAAAAAGTCATCAAGGTTGTATACTTAAAGAATACAGCCATCCAGACTGTGGTTCAGCAAATCCCAGCCTTACCGCATCTCAAACCTTCAAGGCACGAGGATACACATTGCATTTATTTAAATACCTGTGTGCCTCCTTCAGGAAGATGGTTGGTTTTTTTCCTTCTTAAGTCAACTTGGTTTATACAGTTGGAAAAAAAAAATCACCTTTGAATGCAGTCTTTTCTTTCAGAGAGCAAATATAACAACAGAGCTTGTCCATTTTATACTGGCAAGTTCTCTCTTAGCCTAACTCAGCCACTGGAATGCAGCACTTCTGTTTACATTCACTACACTTGGTTCTGCCATGATCATCTCGGCTCCACAAATCATCAGGGCCACAGTCTGATGTGGACTGAATTTGGGTACTTTCCTGGGTATGCTGCCTCTCTGCCAGTTGTTGACAAGCCTAAATAATTAATGCTTCTAAGGACCCAGGGCTCTGAATCTGACTGCTAAAATAGGCAACTCAGTTTCACATGCTTTGCTTACTTAAAAAAAAAGGAAAAAGGAAAAATCCTGCATTAGGAAATAACAACAGAGGTACTAAAACTCAGCTGCTTTCAGAAGTTAATAGACTTTTCAAAGGCATATACTATATTCGCGTATCCTGAGCGATCATGTGTAGTTCCAGCAGTCCATTAGCCATATGCAGGTCTCATGTGGAGAAAGAGAATCTGATGCAGAGATTGCCCTGAAACACTGAGGTGTGCTAAGGCCCCAAACATTTCCTCTTTCTTTACAAAAGAACTGAAACTTGGCTTTCCTACAAGGCTGACAGCTCTGGAGGAGGGTCTGCCCCTGACCACTTCTTTGTTCTCCGTTCCCACCCTGGTCTACCACCATCAGCTCCTCCCTACTCTGTGCCTGAGCCCAACAACCCTGTCTTATCAATCCTACAAACTGTGCCCCGAGGGGGTCACCATGTACAATCTCAGCAGCTCACTGGGAGGCCCCAGGAAGATGCAGGCCTCTGCTTGAAAGTATTTTACTTCCATGATTTTTGATTTTCATATTTTCCTGACTGTGCTCCCCTAATTTTCCACCATAAAACTCATATCCTTGACTCTTTCTTTTTGGTAAGGGACTTGGCCTCTTTTATTTCACTCTCTTGGAAGGTGTTAAGTATGACGTGAATTTCTCAACACACCATGATACTGAGGCAACAGAACTCTGTGAGGAATCAAGGAGTCACAGGTCTCTTCCTTTCTGTGAGATAAGGTCAGAGAGGGCCAAGTGTAACCAGTTTAGGACCCGCGGGGAAGGAAGCATAGGGCATGTGGCTGATTCATGCTGTGTCTGAAGAAAAAAGGAGAAATGAGGGGGATGAACCAAGTTTTTGTAGCCTTCTTAAAATCCCCCATTGTCTAGCCGGGCAGAGCAGGAAAAAGCAACAAGCAGATGCCTGGCCGCCCCTTTCATGGTTATTTTAACAGCACATTCGTTACCACTGCCAAATACTGGGCTCACTTTGACCTTTTATCCTTTTAGTTTTCTTAGAACCTAGTCCTAAGTAAAGAACACTGCTGAAGAATGACAGGCCATGTTGACTATTGCCTCAGCAAATTCATCTTTTACCTCAGCCCACACTACTTGGTAATGTTCTGAAAGTGTCTCCTCAAACCTTGCTTATTTTTACAATTGCCTGGTCTTTTATTTCACTGAAAAGACCAATTCTCCAACTTCCCTTCTCTTGGCTGAAAATGCTTTCTCAGAAGTGGCTGATGCATTTACAGTCATCTAGTGAGCTCTCACTCCCATCACACCCTTTCAACATGTGCTCTTTTGACCACATCTTCCTTGAACCTACCCCTACTCCCCCGCTCCTGCACCCAAATGGAGGTCTTCCCTGAGGCACAGTATCCAAGCACCAACTCATGCCCTTCAGCTATAAATACTATGGAGTCACTTTCAAATCGCTACAGCCTGCTCTTTACACTCGTTATACACCTGCACTTTAACTTCCCTCCAGACATGTCCTTCGATCTGCCAGTTCCTAAAACACAATATGTCCATAATCAAGAGGATATATCTTTACACCAGCCACATCATCTCTTTTTCCTCCATTTTCCAGTCAGTTCCTGGGCACACTGTTGTCCAATAATAGTTTCACAGTCATCACCTCCCAGTCCATCGCTCTCCTCACTCAAGCCTAGGCCCTCAGAACTCCCCATATCTGGGCCTCATAGTTACCACCTATGGAAGTGTTACTGTGGGCAAGATACTGCCAGAATACACTGTTTTTAGAAACTGCTTTTCAGATGTCTCTATCCTGGCGTGTGATTTCCAACGGCTCCGACTCTTATGAAAGAGAATCACACATCTCTACCCAACATTTGTGCCACTGTAATGGGACTACCACTTTTCTCTGCAGCTGTTTCCCCTTCTACCTCCTCCTTGGGCACTTTCTACTAACTGGACTCGTACTTCTTTCTCACCCTCGTCCCCAGGGCCTTATCTCTTGTGATATTCATTCTTCACAGTATGCTTGGTTCCCACTCCATCCTTCGCCACCCTTCACAAACACCAATTATCGTAAAGCCTTCTCTGGCTTCTAAGATGAATGATTTGTTAATACCATGATAGCTTTTTTCTGAATAACTGAGGGGCCTGCTCTTTGAGGGCTAACACTCTGTCATTCAGTTTTGTATCCCCTAAGGCATCAAGGCAAGTATGATGATGTCTTAGAACTGATATTAAATAATTGAGCTAATGACTTGAACCTCTACGCAAATATTTCACCATTTCCAGACCCTAACAGATAACAAAACTGGGGAGCAGTTAAGACACTTACCCATGGATTCTGAAGTTTGACTGCCAACCACCCGGAGCAGCATAGGCTGACTGCTGTCCGACCTCTGTAGAGAGGTAGAAGGAGAGGACACCGTTGTACCATTCACCTTGGCCTCTGCCTGGGGCTAAGGCGTCCAAAAGAAAACAGAATTATTTTTCATAACACTCAAAAATATATAGAAACCTAAAAATATTAGAGACTCAGGACTTAGAAGTTATGACCTTTCCTACTTAGAAACCTCCCCAAGATTACTGCCTTTGGGACATCACTATTGATACGAATCATGGCTATCATCTTAGTATCTGAGTTGTGCCCCCTTATAAGTTTGGGGGGAAAAACCCTATAGTGACAAAAGAATAAAATCATGAAACTTATGTGAGACCACAAAACTGTTAATATTAACAAGATGGAGAGAACGTAGCTCATTATTTAAAATTTCCAGAAAGCCAAGACCATGCGCAGGTTACAGCCACAATAGCAATGTCGTATCTTACTGGGCCTTCAGTGGAGGTTAAAAAATTGTAAGTTAGGGGTTGCAGGAAAAAAATCTAAAGGATCACCAGATAATAAGTCTAACTGCAGCCAGAACATGGGACTAATGGCAAAAAAGAGAGTTCCATTTGAAGAGGTAAAATTATCCCTTTTAGAGAACCAGTGGAAACTTCTTGGGATTTTTCTTTTCAGGATGAGTTTCACATTGGCCAAAGAGAAAACATTTCTACGGGATACAGTCTTGAACAAATATGAAAAGCAGCAGTAGTTTTCCTTCTGCACTTTGCTAGGCATGTACTACTTTAAGTACTCCACAAACTGGTGCCTGTCACACTTACAGAAGGGACTAGAGGCTACTGTTTAGTTTTGTTTAAGAGGGGGAAAAACCATGTTTTGGAAAACTCCCATGTCAGAGAGATGTGGGCCTCACTTGCTCCAGCAGCTGCCTGAGCCTATGTAACTGTGACTCCAGCTGTTTATTGTGATCCTCCAGGATTTGCATCCTGGCCTCCAGACGGCCTTTGTGTTGACGTAGTAGCTTGGCCTCAGCGATGAGCTCAGCATCCCGGGGACTCTGGGGAGAGGTGGGCATCATTTCAGGAGGGGACGGCAGTGGGGACAGGCCTTTATGTTCATGCTGCTGCTTTAGACGGTCATATTCTGCTTGAAGATTCCTGTTTGCATCAAAGAAGTAAAAGAAAACAAAGGGAAAGTTGACTATTGTCACCAGTTGTCATATAGCATGGTAGAGAGATGCATCTGACCACCACCAAACACAATAGCAAGCAAAAGAGAGGCACTTAATGAATGGTTTTTATGAGGACAATCTTAGCAAATGCTTAAAAAAAACAACAACAAAACAACAAAATAAAATTTGAAGCGTCTGCCCGGTGTGTGAAGGGAGATGCTTTTCAACCTTTGACTTTATGCTAAAAGCCTTATGAGTGCTATGTTCAGATAAGGAAGCAGCAAAGGATTTAGTCGTTTGTAAATATTTATAATGCCATGAGATTACAACTTCTATACCTCTGTCAACACTTCAGTTTGCTTTTAAAAATCACCAAATATTTTCATCGGCAATGTCTAAGAACACAGTAAGAATACACCCATGTACCCAGCCCACTGCTTTAATAAATGTAACATTTGTCTTATTGTCTTCAAAGTTTAAAAAATATATATGACAGTTAAAAGTGAAGCGCCCCTCAGACCCACCTCACCCTTCCCTCCCAAGGGGCTAGGGCTAATACCATCCACAATTCCACGTCCATCATTACCGTGAAAGTATCCACAAATATTAGGTTGCACTTAATAAAGATGTTGCTATCCAGCTGTTTTTTTTTTTTTACTTACAAAAATGGCCATCTCAACCTAACAGCATTATTTCGCATGTTCTACAACTTTATGTCTAAAAATGTACATCCCATTCTAAGAGTTGTTTTTTTGCCTTCAACACCGTTTTGAAGATTTATCCATGTTGGTACATAATAGCTGGTGATTTTAGCTGCTGTAAGGTATTAGTTTGTTGCTTGAATATGCCAACACCATTCTCCTGTCAATGTATATTTAGGTTGTATCTAGCTTTTCACTATTGGAAACCAAGATGCAACTTCCTTTTACCTGTCTCCTGGGTACCTGTTTAAGAGATTCTTTACAGATGTGGAATTGCTGGGCTCTGACAGCACCTTCAGCATCGCTACTTATTACCAAATGGCACTCATAAGCGATATTGTACCAATTTTTCTCTCCCACTAGTAGTGACTGGGTTTTCCATTTGGTCACATCATCAAATACTTGGTGCCAATCTGTGTGTTTTAATTTGAATGTCCTATCGGTGAGGGTGAACTTCTCTCAGCCTCTTCATTGGCTCTTCATGTTTCCTTTACCCATCACTGGATTGCCTTTTTCTTTTAACTTTAAATTTCTGCCATATTCTGGGTGCCTCTCATTTGCCAGTGATGTGCGCAGTAAAGGTTATCTCCTACTCATAACTTATCATTAACTTTGCTCATGGAATCCTGTTGTATGAAAAATCTAAATTGCAATGCATTCCTCCACGTTTCCTGCTTTTAATGTTTTATCAAAACCTTCCTCAGAGCTACATTTTAAAATATAAAATTTTGTTTTGCACATTTAGGACCAGAATCTTGTGTCTTTGGGGTGAATATATGATCTTATTTTACTCTCTGCCCCACACGATGCTTACTATTAAACTAGGCTGGCTCCATTCAATGTATAGCCCTCCATTTCTAATGGTATCTATGCAATACATCAAGTGTGTGTAAATATACACATGTTCTCGGAGCTCTCTGTTCTATTCTGTCGGTTAATTTGTGTGTCTCTGCTGTATGTTTCTGTGCAGATTCCACACTATGGCTTTAAATAACTCGGTGTCTGGTAGGTCCTCCCACGTGATTCTTCCTTAAAATGGTCTTGGCTCCGAATATCAGATGGTGTCACTTATATGTGGGCAATAGAGAAACCAGACAAAGGGTTAGATAAAGCTAAACTCAAAAACTAGCCCTTGAAAGCTGACTATAGAACTGAGGCATTCGGATGGAGAGCGAGCACAGTGGATTATGGTAGCGGACTGTGGGTGCACTACAGTGTCTATACCCGAAGGGGGATACTATACTTCCCAACTATAAACAATCCATAACAGCATTACCTCAATTAAAAAAAAATTGGGTTCTTTTGCTCCCTTCCACCTTATTTGAGTCCAATTTTCATATTTCATGAAAATCCTTGCTGAAATTTTGGGTTTTAAGTTACACTGAAATTAGAGGTTAGACTGGGGAGAACTGATTTCCTTTTTATAGTTTATATTTGATTTTTATGTTTAATACATGTATGGTTATAGATTTACTTCTTGATGGTGCCACGTGAATTGCATACATAAGTTTGGAGATCTCTATCTTGATTTAATTGAGTCGATTGCACTTTGTAATTCCTATTGCGACTTTTTGTTCAACCCATAGTCATGTAGGAATACAGTCTTTATATTTCCAAATGGTTTTTCACTTATGTTTTTCATGGCTTAGCTCATACTCATTTTCTGTAAATGTTCATTGAGCACTGAAAAAAATGATACTTTCCCATTTGAAAGGTAGAAGCTTTATACCTAGAGTGCTGAAATAATTTTTGATTCCTTGCAGCTATCATTTTTTGTTATAGGAGTGTTAAAATGTAATTGTTACTTTCTCCTTTTAATTCATCAGATGCATTAAAAGGTCTTGATTGTTCCTTTCGTAATATAATTTTACTCAAATGTTAATTGCTATGGATTTATTTAAGTATCTCCATGGCTATTTCACTTTGTTTTGATTATATTTCTTTTGACATCACTCATAATGGCAGTGGTTCCAAATACTTTAGAACTTGCTGAGCATACAATTCAGTTGAGGGTACTTCTGTTCCATCTCCAGTGACTGATTAGAATCTTTCTTCTACTTGTGATTAATACCAATGAGAAGACAGATTTCTGATATTTCAGTAGGTGACACGACTTCCTATCCACAGATGTGGGAGATCTAGATCTTTGAGATAGAAGTGCTGAGCAGGCAAGAAAAGTTTCCCCATTGTCCAGTTTGACAAAGTAATATGATTGCATGACCGGGTTCCCTGTTAGAAAATATTTTCTTCCAGGTCTGGAATAAATGTTCCACAGTGCTGGATCTTTGGCTTGAAACAGAAGTAAAATTTCATGTACTCTTTTTTTTTTTTTTTTTAAGCTCTACCCTAGACCCGATGTTACATATTTTCTAACAGTTTGTTTAAAGACATGCAGGAGAGCCTCCCTAGTGGCTCAAGGGGTTAAGACACAACCTGTGAAGCTGCAGGCAGCCTCTGCAGCACGAGTTCCATCCCCCGGCTGGCCAGGGAGCAACCCACATGGCGCAGCAGACCTCTCCTAACTGGCCCGCTGCTCTCCTCAGTCAGTCTGCCTGTTCTATTCCCCACTCTGTCTCTGGTGAATCCTCCCACCCCGCCCCCAAACCTCTGGCCTGTACCCAGCTCTTGTATGCATAAATAAATATGTAAAAAAAAATAGACATGCAGGAAATCAATGTCTGACCTTTTTCATCTACAGGAACATAATCTCTTACTGTATTGATTGAAATCCTATCTGCTATCAGTCTTCAGGTAGACCTGTCGGTGCAGTTTGTTTCATAGCAATCGACTTTGACAAAGCAATAATAAGAAGAGATTTATCAAAATAAGTTTACCCTCAGCCAGACTCTGCAAGGTAGTCCTCTGGGTGTGAAACAACGTATATAGTTGTCTACATTAATTAAATCCAATTTCTAACCAGCTAAAAGTTTCTGTGAACCTGAAGCAACAGCCAGTGTCCACTAGGTTTCATTCATCAGGAATCTTTTTTTTATTTTTCCCCTTGCCATTCCTCACAGAAAGAAATCCACCTTCATTGAAACGTCCCAATTGACAGTCCCTTTTTATGCAGAATTCTATTCAAGAGTTTTCTTTTTGCCAGATTGGGTCATCTGTGATGTTCTTTTTTGAAAACATTGTTTTTAGACACAGACTTTAGGATACTACAACAATGACTGTCTTCTCGTCTACTCTTCACAGAGGTACTGACAAACTATCTTTTCTAGAGGGGTCTTCCTTGGTATTTAGATCCTCTGGGTCTAGTTGGCCACAAAACTCTCCTTTTATGAGTTACTTATGTGTGCCTTTGTTCAGAAAACATGCCTTAATATATACAACACATTACATTTCTCCTTTTTTTATTCCCAGAGAAAAATAGAACAGATTCACTGGAATCAGCCAGGGCTTCCCAAAGCTACATAGAATACCAATTACTCTACATATGCCTTTTTTGCCTTCCCAGATGTTTGAAATTTTTCTCAGGAGACCATTTCCTTAAAGACTCACATCTTTCTTCACTTCTGGAAGATTCTTTGCTGTTATAGCTTCAAATATTGCTTCTCTACCATTTCCTGCCATTCCCTTCTTCTGAAACTAGATGTATTTTAAAGTCTCAGGGTCAATTCTCCTTCATCTTTCAGTTTCCTTATCTTCTCTGACTGGATCCAGCCTTTATTTATACTGTTTATTGAGTTTAGTAACTTCAGTGACGATAGTTTTTATTTCCAGAGATATCTTTTTCAGATCCATCTGTTCATCTATTTCTGTTTTCTTAGTTTCTTGTTTTTGTGCATCCCAGATGTACTTAAAATGTCGGTTGTACTGTTGTCTCGTTTTACTTTCATCTGGGCTTACTTCATCCCTCAACGTCAGTTTCGAGGGGCTGGCTCACTTCTTTGATTTTAGATTTTGAAAGGGGTGGAGTCTGCTCTCTTGAACGCTATGGATAGTTGTTTGGCTGCTGCTCCTGTCTGCCACTCAGGGACTTCTAGTGTAAGGCTAGATCATACATTGCTAGTTTGTAGCTCCTTTGTGGTGTAGCATCACCACTGATTTCATCACCCGGTTGTGATGCTCTTCCTGACTGCATTCCTGGTTTTTTTCCCTGGTTTCTTTCTGCATTGGATCCATTGGCTGCCTAGAAGCAGTCCAAGTTGTTCTCTTTATCATTTTCCTTTCAGGTATAACCGTATGTATGTACATGTCTCTCTGTCTCTCTTCAGGTGTGAATTTGTGGGACCCTGATTTTAAACGCCTGACTCTGGGCCCTCACCTTGTGAGGAGAATGTAAGTCCCTGCTGTTACAGCAGAAGCTGAAATCCCACAACCTAGGCCCACACATGGCTCACTGTTCTCTGTTCCTTTCTCATCCACAGTGATGCACATCGTGTTTTAAAGCCCAGGTATGTCTTTTTTCATTTCACTTCATATAATATCTGCCACAAGATAGATGGTAGGAACAGAGTAAGAGGCCTTAAAACAAGAGCTCATCATCTTAGTGTAACCTGGAGCCTATCAGGACAAGCTGGTGTTATAAACGCTGGTCAAGGTTCCCTTAGTCTTCACTAAAACCTGAATTCACTGGAAAGGATTAAAAGAATCAAACAGGTGCCTTTCTCCTGAACAAATATGTGACGTACATAAGGCTTCTGTTAATCTCAACAACAAACTTCATTTTGAGGGACTGGTTTTTCTTCTTTGGTCTCTGAGGCAGGACAAACTGTCATGCCAAAGGTCTTAAAAGCCAAAAATAGCTCGAGAGCCATCCTGATCAGAAACCAAGTCTTTTGCTTTGAGTAAAAATGCTCTTTGAAAGGTATTTATAAACTGTTTTGAAGATTATCAGCAAAAAAAAAATGGGTATTTAAGGGGTTGAATTAGAGAAGTTTTACTCCATTTTCTCTAATAAATATGGTCATGGTTACAGAGCTGTGTTGGGGCCTATTTTGTTGGGGGTTGTGAAATGAGGCCATTTAACCTTACTGAATTCAGTCATTTTCTTATATTTAAAAACATCTATGCTAATGCCTTTAAAAGTATCATCGTGCTTGACTTTCTGGGAAACGAACGGTATTTGTAAAGCATGGCGGGGAGATCATTCCTATAAAAGATCAGATACCACTGTTCCTAGGAGAGTTGTTTGATAAAGCTTAATCACAAGTATACTCATTTCAACAGTTAGCTGTCAGTCATTATCGATGTATATTTTGCTTTTATTCAACTTATACACGTATGCCTCACCCCTACTGATACTAATTGTTGGAGTGTATTTATGGAGTCATTTCAACACAGAGGAGTATGTCGGCGATCAGATGACGCTTCCACAGAGAATCTATTTACGTTCTTGATTATCTTGTAAATTATATTCCTCTGGTAGCTCCCTAAAGAGCACTAATTCAGATTCACTGCACGTGGCTTCTGTCACCACGATTTCTTCCAGCAGCCAGTCATCTTCAAAAAAGGCTCCCATCTATTATTAATTTCTTAATCTTCATAGGGCTTAAAATGTTCGTCCGTTCTACAACTATGTGGCTATAGCTGATTAATTTTACCTCTTATCTCTTGACGTGTATAAATGTCATCCAGATACAAATTTACATTTACAAATTTCTTAATCAACTAAGAGAAATCAAATTGGCTTTACCTCTACCTGCTGAAAACATGAGTGTCCCTGGCCCCTCTAGCAATCACAGCCAGCTACGTGCTAGTTATGATAAAGGATATTACAACAATCTGTGTATATGATTTCTATTAATTTAGAGGTCAAGTGTTTTCCATGTAGGTCATCTGCTCTTTACGTGAGATTTTCCTACTATGTGTAATGAGAGTTATGATGGTATTTTGGAACTAAAGAACTGAAGGTCACTTTTTCCAGTGATCAATGACTGTATATTCAACTGAGTACCAAGCAAGAGCACACACAGGGTCTATATGAAAAGCAGCTAAATCATAGCTACCAATCTGGTTTCAGGCAAATGTAGTAAATTGCGTAGAACTGAAACGTTAACAAATGAGCAGTTTCTAGAAAAAAAGACAAATTCTATGAACAGGATGTATTTATACTATAAAATTTCATCAAACACAAACTCAAAAATACCCCTAAACTGGACGGGAAGAGTAATTAATGGGCTTTGGCACTATCAGTGTATAGGAAGCAGCTCAGAGGGTGGGAAGTAAAAGCATGCTTATTTTAGGTTGGCCTTAAGCAAAACAATAAGAATGGCAGGGCCCCTAGGCCCCTGCAGCTCTTGTTTCTAAATTTTTTCTGTAAACACTGCCCCCCCCCCCTTTTCATGTATCCAGAGCTCTTAACTCCATCCCTTTTCCTACTAACGCTGGCTCAGTACAAAGGTGTGATGTAAGTCATTTAAACATTACTGGGGTTTTGTAAGTCCCATTTCTTTCAGTGATGCCTGCATTTTTAAAGACGTGGAAACATGTAAAGAAAAATAACATTTTTTTGACATATTGCCTTTTTGGTGCCTCTTACCACCCATGGCTGGGGAGAGAATTAGAACAGGGTTTGAGAACATGGCTATGGAGTCAGAAGGAACTGGACGGAAGACTAGGCTCTGCTACTTGCTGGCTCAGGCAAGGGATTTAAGCATTAATCCTACAGGAGGATTCGAGAAGCAGTGTGGCTTACATTCTATCTGTACAACCTTCTCCAGTCCATGCTAAGTATACATTGTTGGTATTCACTCTTTCCTCTATATTCTGGACCTTGTACATTCAGAACCTCACGTGTGCTGAAAACTGCCTATCAAAAGAAAGCACTTAGTGGATTGCTTTCATTTCAGGTGATCTTAGAGTTACTGAACTTGGGCAGGGGGAGAGAGAGAGAGAGAATGAATAAATGAATGTACTCAGCATGTAGAAACTGATTCATCATTTACTAATGGAGCTCTAAAATACTTGATTTTAGCAGCAACCCCTTCAAGCAATAGCATCCCCAGAATTTGTGAAGTGTTGTAGTAAAGTTTATCACAGATGAGCCTCTGGGCAAATGAAGTCTCTGTGCTAGAATCACAACGATGAGATTTCCTTAGATCTGACCTAATCTGTTGGGCATGTGACAAAATCACCCAATTAGGTCCATTGATTACTAGAGTAATAAAATATTTGGACCAAGTGTATAGGATTAATATATCTCAACACATGAACCTATAATTTCTTGTTTGAGTTTCAAGAGACGGAACCTGACAACAGTAATTGGCTTTAGTTTCTTTAATGAAAAGTTCAACAGAAGAAGAATTTATAAGAATCCCTCATTGGTAAGCTTGGAAATAAAGTGGACAGGCAAACCCCAAGACAAAAATGACAGCAGCTAGTCTTCATCATTCCAAAGGCAAACTGGGATTGGAGAGGTTTTAGAAATGGGAAGTCTAGTCCCCAGGAATAGTACCATTGGGAGAAGTCTGGTTCAGTTTTCAGACAAATACAGTAAAATAGCAAGCTTTCATTGTCTGTGGTCAGCAAAAAAGTCCTAGCAATCTCTCAGAGAATCATCGCTTTAAGTTTTGTGTGTCCCAACCTGAGGCCCTTACGAGTAGTTAGAGTCAGCTTTAAATTCTCCCAGTAAACTCACCCTAGATGGCCTATTTTTCACTCCCTGGCATGCACTGCTCTGCTCTCTTGCCATATCTGATCCTATAGCCTCGTCTATTACAATGACAGAAACTACAGAATCATTTCTTTAAAATAAGGGCCAGGTCTTGTACAGAAAAGTTGATGGCAGCATTATCCACAATAGCCCATAAAAAGAGACAAACAGAATGGAATTTAAAAAATGGGGGTTATTGATATGATGCAGTTTTATATTAATCAGTACTCATCCATGCTGTAACATAGATGCCCCTTTAAAACATTATGGTACAGGAAGGAGCCAGTTACAGCAGATCACATATCATATGATTCTGTTTGTATGAAATGTCCAGAATAAGCAAATTCATAGAAACAGAAAAGTAGGGTGGTTAATGGAGAAATGGGGGAGTGACTGAAAATCGGATGAGGAGATTGGGTGTTGAAGGTTGTGCAACTCTGAATATACTAATAACAGGTCAATGATATTTCAACAAAGCTTATAAAAATGAGTTCTAGATTAAAAACAATTTCCTAATGCTTTCTTCGACTATGGAGGAATTAAGTGTAACCTATGTACATAAAAGAAAACATTGTGTACATGCCTGCAGAATTATCTACGTAAACACTTCTAAATATTTTCAGATGATGAATTTAAGAGAGTCTAAAAATAAGCACAGAAAACGCTCAAGCCTGTTTAACCTAAACAACTTAGATGATTTCAGTCTAATGGAAAACGAGATGATGACCTCAATGGGCAGTGTAAGTATTTGGGCAAAGAGCAATGACAAATGCCAACAAGAAGGCAGGCAGTTGAAAATCAGCTCAAAAAAATTCATCAGGGAACTAAAAACCCCCAAGGACACCCTTCCACTCCTTTCAGCAACACAGTTCTACACATAGCACTACAGAGGTAGTGATGTAAGACCCTGCTCCTCACCCTGTAAGGGGTCACCTGCTAAAATGAGGATATGGTTTAGTTCCACCACAGTGTCAACCCTTCCACTAAAGGAAAAGAACTGGGAATTAGGCTCAATTCCACCTTTAGAGGAATCACGTTAACGTACTAGGAAATTATAGTACAAAGTAGGATAAAAGGTCATTGGGATTTTACTTATGAGCTATAGTTATCAGACAGAGTGGTACCTAAGGGAAGCTCAACTTTGGAGAGACAGGAAAATGTCAATCTTATTAAGAGGAAAAAAATATGTGCACGTGTTTAGCCAGCTGCAGAAGTCACCCCTTCACAAGAGTAATGCACACCAGAAAATGATCTGTAGCTGGTGGCGAAATGGGCATACTAAACCACAGTCAAGCCCACCAGGAGGCCTGAATATATATTTCTTTGCTTTCTAGAAGGACCCTTTCCTCTCCTAGGTTTCCACCTCCTCTAAGACCACAATCTACTTCTAACCCATGTGAAAATCGACTCCAGACTTGTCTTTTCAACAGTTTCTTAGACGTCAACATTAGCCATGGGCTTTATAAACTGGGACTCGCTAAACACAGGTCACACAGGTTGATATAGCGATCATTTATTCTAACATTTCAGTGCCAGAAAACGAACCAGCTTCCTCAAGAAGTATTACGTATTACGCAGGACTATGTACTAGTGACACATTAAAAAAAATTCTACCTTAATCTCTTGCTACAGTGACTGCTATAGGGGCACCCTTAGTACAAGATAAAAGAGAAGAACTAACTTCTCTATTGATACATTTCATCACTATCTGGGACAGACATCGAGTAACAGTTGGTCTTTGCATCTAACTACTTAAAAATAAAGTGTCCACAGTGATGGTAATAGAAGTAAAAGCTGTTTTGAGCTTCAGTAATAGTTAACTGGTTAAATTTTGAAGGATGTTTACGGAAGGTCTACATAGCAAGTTAATTTTTTCAAGTTACCGCTGGAAATTTTTGTTGGTAGTTTGACTGGGAAGCCAGCTTACTAAGTGGGATATGCCTTGAAAGAGTACAAAAGATTGTCCATGGTCATGGGCGTTTCATCCCCACCTCTGGATTTTCCAGACTAAATCATTCTGGTCTCTGGGTTTACAGGGTGTTTACTACTACAGCAAGTCAAAAGTTAGGTTTGTGAGAAAAACTGGGCTTCATCTGCAAAGACACCTGTTCCCAGCAGCTTCCTGTGATGTCCCCAGAGAGACAGTGGTGGTTTCTGAACCACCTCGGTGGAGAGTCAACGCTGCTGTCTCCTTGCCAGGTCTTCAAAGTTTAGAACAAACCTCAATTTCTTACTCAGGTGTGTTCCATAGAACACTCTGAGTGGGCTGAGGTCAAGTATGTTATATTTTAGAGTATCTTACAGTCATTCTACAGAACACAAGGGACAACTGTGACCTTTATCCTTGGAGAACTGCCATCCTTTCTTTGCTCTTTAATGTTGCGCTTTCCACAATTATCAAAGGCCACCAGGAAAATTTCCTCTGGTCTTTGTTATAAAAATATTGATTTAACAAAGGCCACGAGTTAAAAATCACAAGCATAACATTGTTCAAGAGCGCAGGATGGTCTGGATTTGAATCCTGGCGCCAGTCCTTGCTAACCAGTGACGTGTCCTTCATACTCTGACCCATGGGGGCTTCATTAGGGAAAGAGCCTCTCTCTTGCGGGGTTGTTGGCTTAAATAAGGTTGTAAGGATTAAATAAGGTCTTACATGTGGTTAAAGGAGTGACTGTCCACAGCAAGCACTCAAATGACAGCTGTTTGGTTTTGTTGTTGCTATTTAGAGTCAAGGTGGTTCCTTAGGAAACTGCTTGCTTCTTTCATGCAACATTAAGAGACAGACAAATCATTTTGTTTCCTCATGTCCCCCTGGCTGCAGGGAAGTCAAATGCCTGGTATGCTCATCGACTATTTGTAACGCAGGGATCTTAGTGCTATGCTTTTTATTCAAATTCTCATTTGGAAAGTGAGTACATGAAACCATTATAGGACATTTCCACCTGAACGTCCTTGGGCGAGTCGAACTCAGCATGCCTGAGATGTAGTTCTTTATCTCTGCCCGCTGACCTTTGCAAATCAGCAGCTTTTCCTATGAGTACTATGTTGTGGTTTTGTTTGTTGTCCAATGGTCATTTTTCAGTCCCCTTATTTTCAAAGTTTAGTATCACTCAATTCCTCTGTCTCCCTGGTCTCATTCATTCAGCTACCCTCCAATTTCTAATGTCTCCACCATTCCTGTTTTTCTGCCACTTGCCTAAGTCATCCTTAGTTTAGGGCTTGACTATATTTCAATAAGCTCTTCTTCTGCTATCCTACAAATGTCCATGACGTTGGCTCCCTGCCTAACTGCTTATAAGATAAAATCCAAGCTCCTGAGCATGACATGTAAAGTCCTTTAAATAGTAGTCTCTACCTCCCATTCCATTACACTCTTATTCTCTCTTCTGTGCTCTGGCCACACTTAACTCACTGCTCTACCAGTCTGGAATGCTCACCCTGTACCCCCTCTCTTAGCCTGGAAAACTCCTAATCAGTCTTGACCCTTCACCACCACTGCTGAAGGTCTCTCCAATTCCTCAAACAATGAATCATTCTTCTGTGCTCCCCGAGCACTTAACACTGGCTTATAATTAGTTGCTTATATTTTTAACGTCTTACTACAGTCTCAGCTTCATGAGGGCGAGCATCGAGGCCTATTCATTTGTGTAGAACTGGTACTTTAGAAAACATATTAAGCGCTCACTTCCTATCTGCTGAATTGAATGGGGTTATATGCTCCAGCCTGGAAAGTAAGAAAGGTATGACGGCAATCAATTCTACTAGAGCAGGATGGTCTGATAATGAAAGTAAAAAGGAGGAAGAGGGTCTTCAAGGAGGATCTGAAAAGGGAAACTGTGGTATAAGAGCTTCAGCTTTTACCCAGCCTGTTCGAGGCAGATGGCAGCTCTACATGTAAGTCGTGAATATTCTCAATCACCAGGGGAATGCTTTAGTTTTTCTGTAGTATGAAAGCCAATTCTTCTGCCAAGATTTTCAGCTGACCAGATAATTTCATTTTTATGCTGATTTCCAAGATATCTTATTCTAAGACAAGGATAGGCCCCTGGAATGGAGTAACAATTCCAGTCTCTAAAAACACTCCTATTCCTCAATTTAATATTTAGTATTTGTACTCAAACTGCATGCTATTTCCAAAGACTTAAGGCAACGGTAATGCCTTTGTTGTTATAACAAGATACTGAATAAGGGGTGAACTGTCATTTTGGAATTGGTCATCTCGGACTTCTACTAATTTATTGAACTGGTTAGGTAGAAACTGAGCCTGTGGATCATGCTGATCCCTGAGCCACAGACTCATCCTGCCTGAGTGAGGTTGAGGCTGTTGACGCTTGCACAGCTTACTAAATGCATTGTGCATGCCCTGGAGCTTCCCTGGTCATAAAAAAAAAAAAAATCGTAGCCGCTGATTAATGTGGGGAAACTAGCTCCCTTTATCTAAAAAGACTCTGTGGCCCCTTGTTTTGGGAAGCCATGTTGTCAAGTGATATGAAGGCCTCGTTTCAATGGATTTCTCAGCTACTACTCTTTCCCCCGGAAAAAATGGTGCCGACCAGCTATGAGAATCAGTCTCTACTAATTACCAGTGATGCCTACTGGACACTTAATACTTATCCTCCCAGTCCCCATTCCTTACCCCACGTTTCTCACCTACTACATTATCTTCAGAGGGGGCCCTTAACCCTCCCCAGGGAATATGCTCCCATCACCCCTCCTCTGTAAGCTCGTTGCTCCAGCAGGTGGAAAGACATTAGGTCTCTTGGAGTAAGAGGAGATGTTCAGAGTGAACACTACCCAGATGTATTTCTCAATATTTGTATATGTGGGGGATGACTTTGAGATGGTACAGAAGCATAAGGTGATGGCTTTCCAGTCTTGGGCCCCACTTTAGTGTTTCCAGCTCTGGAAAAGACTCGCTTTTCTCTGTTTGCCTTTCATATAATGTGCCTATATCACTTGTTAATAAGACAATTAAATATTTCAATATTCAAGTCTTTCAGAGTTCTACCCAACCCAGCCTCCTCTTCCTGCTATACACTCCCTGGGGACAGACTTTACTCACAGCTTTAATTACCTCTTGTGAACTGGTGACTCACATGTCCAAAATCTGTGGACCTTACCTCTCTTGCAAACTTCAAAGTTCCATTTCTCACTATCATTTACACATAGGTCACCGAGAGCTTAAACTCAACCTCTCCAGTACCCCCAATCACCATCTTGCGGCTCCTCAACCCTGGAGGAAGGACCGCTATAAACACTGCTGAGTTAAAAAATGGACCGGCCACTCCTGACTTCTCAGCCTCAACCAACCATTCCCTCATCATTTACCCACCAGATCTGGGCCTCGGTCTCTCCCCCACAAATCCTTTGACCCACCAAATCAAAACTGCTCTGCCCCTGCCCTGAAATAATGCTGAAATTCCACTGGTCTCCCCCATTTCTATTACCTTGCTATAGACCAGTGATTGCTCTCCTGGGTTTCATGCTACCTCCCAGCTTGATCTCCAGTATTGTTCTTTTCAGAGTTGCAGCTGCCCTAGTGATGTGTCCAACTGCAAATCTGACAGCATCGCTCCTGGCTCACATCCTGGAGAGTTCCCTATGCCAGGCGAGGAGGCACTAACTCCTCTGCTGGCACCTTGCCCTTCCGACCTGCCCTGCCTCATTTCCTCCCCTTCCTTGTCTTGTTACAATAATACAAACATTCCCAGCTGTCCTCCACCCTGACACCCTTCCTTATGGTCCTCCCTCGGCTTGCATGCATCTTGGCTGTCTTCTTACCATCATTTGAGACTTACACAAAGTCCTGAGGAGGGAACATGGACTAGATGCATCCTGACATAGTGAGCACTGAAGATGGTGAACCCCAAATCACTGCTTCATTTACAAGGTAAAGCAACAGGATCATGAACTGCAGCTGGTTCCATCTAGTGGCATCGTTAATCCACCTAGAATTTCTTGGAATGCAACACTAATAATCTTGTGTAACCGTTGGAGGAACAGAAAAAAGTAAGGAAACTCAGAAGTTAGGTTGCATAAAGTCTGCTTGTCCAGCAAGACATGGAAGGTACTGAGTAGGTAGTAAGACTCTAATAAGAATCTAGAGTTCCCTGCAGTCATGGAGCATCTACTAACAACTTTTAACTTCAGAGTAAAGTAGGTTGGCATTATTTACTCTTCTTTCAGACTTTGGAAAAGTATAATCGATTGGCTATGCAGACAGCAGGAAAATGATGACTTTTTGTTTCTTTTAAAGGATACCTTTTCGTTGGTGGGGTCACAGCTAGGATTTCAGAGTAAGTCTTAGTTCATTTAGTTTAGAGGAAAACCATTGGCATTTGACACTGAATTTAAGGCTGGAGATTACAGGCTTTAATCTATGCAGGAGGGAAAAAAGCAACCCTGGAGTTTGCAATGTTAAGGGCACACAGTGACCAAATTCTCAGCATCAACTGGTCTCAACCAAATAAAGGTGGATCTGAATTATCTGTGGTATGAGGGAGAGAGCTAGTATGCAGAAGTGAAGCATTAAAGACTCTATATGTCACCAGTCACCCAAATTTATAAGCAACACTATGGCGAAAATTCAGAGTCAGATTTAGCTTAGTTTTATGGCATAAACCAAGAAACATGCGGAGCCTGGGATTTGGAAAATGAATTTTTAACATTCTAAATTTACAACACAGCAATGCTTGGTGCTAATCAGAGAAGTATGAAAAAGGGAAGTATTTCGAAAAGCAAGCAGAAGAAAAGCTTTTGAAAGGCTTTTCTCTAGGAAATCAGGTTTTAAAAAGAATTTTAGTCAAAAGTACATGCATGAGTGCTACAATTCAATTCAGCTTCATTTCATTTATTCATTAATGTATTCAAATATTTATTGGCTGCTATGTGCAACAATTGGGAGAAATGGAATTCTAACAAAAGACAAGACACCCTGGGGCACTTCTAAATAGCTACTCTTTTTCAAGGGGGTTGTGGGGAGGCATCATGAATAACAGTAATTCACAGAATTCAACATACCTAGCCAGGAATGGGGATCGCCTCTTTGCTAAATGGCATTGGGAGATATGGGACAATTTCAATTTTAAATATCCTTTCCCTTTTTCTCTAAAAATATGCTTGTAATTGATTATGTAGTCAACTTTACTTGGGACATAGAGCCAGCTTGGCATGCGCTGATGGTACCGAGTAACCTCCTGGGTTCCCGTAGAGGAAATGGTGGGTTAAAGGCTGCTTGTGCAACCTTGACTTGCGTGGTCTTGAAGGCAAAACTATGGCTCGGAAGCTCTTGGAGCAAAACTAACGAAGAGAGCACAGAACAAAGGAAAGCAGATGGGGTCTTTTCAGAAGGGGCGCACCTTAGAGACATTACTTTGGCACATTTTCACTTCCTGCCCAATCCCAAAGTGGAGGAGAAAGCAGCTCATCCGCACCTTTACTGGAAGATTGATTTCACTTACAGTAAGTAAGACACGCAGCATCAAGACTAGACTTGTCAAGCAGCTCTGGTGTGATTTTTCTTTTCTAGCTCTCAAACGATAAACCGTCATATTCCGGGAGCATGACCTTAGATGTCTTTTGGGGTAAAGTGGTGGTCACTGCACCTCAAATAGATGAACTAGTTTATTCCTATTTAGTCCTTAAAACATCCCCTCAAGTTAAGGTGTATTCTGGCGACACTGCTGCGATTCCGTGTAAATGATAGTGCGTTTGTTATTTCATACTCATAGAGATGGAATCATTTCCTATCTGATACATTCCGTAGAATGACTTACTGAATTCTTTGGTGCAAAGTAGAGTTGGCTATTCTGAGTAAGAAAATCTGGATTTGACCTTGGTTCTGCTACTAGCTGATTGTGAAGTCTGGCTTAAGCTGTTTGAACCTCTGTATTCTCCTAGCCATCTTCTTTACAATGCTTTTAGGAAGACTGACCCAAAATACATTAAAGTGCTCTGAAAAGAATAAAATGATATCTGAATTACAGTTATCGGTACTCTTCACCCACACTTTTGGCTTGGCTGTCACGGTAGGAGGGAGACTTTGTGACCACGTGAGAGAACTCTTGACTAACGAGATAAAAATATATGCATCGCCAATCTGTTTTCCTATTTGACCACTAACAAAATTAAAAATTGAACATACATGGAGACTGATGATCCTGAATACACAGAGGGAAATGATTTATCCCTCACAGTCCCCATTGCCGTGCCTCATGAATATGGCCAAAAATGATGTTACCATTAAAATCAACAAAATGCTCAATATTACATGTTGACTGCTACTGCTGAGACATCCTTGTTATATTTTTAACTTAGACTTTTACAAAACATTTACTAATTATCCAGTAAATATTCACACTGTCATAGGTATTCCGGGGGTGCAATTAAGGCAGCTCTTGCCCCCCAAACATTTACTGTTTCCCATAGACAGAGGCATTGGGAAAAGGCTGATAAAAAGGCAAACTGTCAAGAGAAGGTCCAAAGTGTGCTGAGAATATAATTTTGCGCAAGGCCGTGGAGGCTGGGGCGAACCTCCATGGAGACATGAAGGTTAGCAGCTAGGCTGAGAAGCAAGCTCGAGCTTGATCCAGAAAGTGGATGAGAGCGGGATGTATTCAGAAACAGAAGCTCCAGCAGCATGGTCAGAATACAGGTACAGAAGAAGATAAAATTGTAAAAGCAGGTCAAGGGAAAATGGTGGAAGGTTTTCAATGCCCAGCTTCTCTTTTTTTTTTTTTTTTTTCCCCTAGATGTTGAAATTCAATGACGAGAGAATGCAATGATGGGTCTTAGTTCTGTAAAGCCTGGCTGTATGGAGGATTTACTGGAGGGGCAGGAAAGAGACTAAAGGAAGCCAACCGGATCAAGAGCTCTGGCCATAGGTCAGAGGTATTCAGAGTGAGAAAGAGGGCAGTGGCAGCAGAAAGCGATGGATGAATGGCAGTTTGCTTTTTCATCTCCAGGTGACATACCCCCTGAGGGCACTGGTCTGAGACACACTGCAGTTGCCTAGATTAAGAGGTCTTGGTGCCTTGGGCTAAACCAAAGGGATGAAAGTACTCAAGTCTTACAAATTTGAGCAACCGCTCTTTTAAAGACTTGCCTGGTGGCATTTTGTCGAAAGAAGGTGCACTGAGTTAGACGTGATCACCCGCGAAAGCCTTTCTTAAACAAGGGCCCTGTGATAGGGCCTTGTAAATGGTAATGGTAATACAAAAGTCTATGGCCGATGATTTGCATTATCCTGACAGCACACGATACCCCAGCTTTTCCCATCTTTGTTCTCGCTGCAGTCATGGTGAATTTTCTTTGGTCTCTTACGTCTACAATTTCTGCTCTCCTTATGCAAATATCTTTCTCAGGTGATGATTGACAATTGGAATGAGCCCCCTAATCTGCTATGATAGTGAGCATAAATGATTTCTCTACATTTGCTGAGAACTAAGATGAACTATTTCATTCCAAACATGACCAAGCCAACAGACCTACTTTCTTCAATGGTGGGAGATAATATGGCCAAACACATATACAAATCATATAATTATAAAATTAAATAACCTGCTTTGTTCTTAAATTCTATTCTCAAACATAAAGCCTCCGAAACACATGCAGCAAATCAAATACCACTGTGAGCATTAATTCCTTTCACACCTAAAATATGAGTTCTTAATTATACTCTTGCATTCATTTTCTTCTTTCAGATAACAACAAAAAAAGAATCTGTAAATGGAGCCAAACAGATTATTGTTGAACACAATTAGACATAGAATGACTCTAAGTGAAGATTCCTGGCACTTTTCTATGTGCAAGTGGATGCACGCTGCATACCAATGACAAAGCTAGAAATAAAACTCACCTGTTTTCTTCCTCAAGATCTGCTAGGATTCTTTCTAGCTCCCCTCTTTCCTCACTCTCTAAGGAAATCAAGATCTGGGCAGGACTACGAGGCTGGCTCAGGGGGGAGTCCTGGTTCAAACTTTGGCAGTAATGCTGGATTAACAAATGTTCATCATCTCTGGAAAATAAAATCAAAGGTTTTGGTTTTTTCCCCCCTTATTTTGGATTGGGGGTCAGGGACTCAGGTGTGTATTTAAAAAGAGAAACATTTATTTGCTCTTAACAATTACTTAGACCCTTTTCCCTGCATCTAAGAACATTTTGATACTGTTAAGGCTCCTCTACCTCCTACTGGTAACAATTCAAAGTGTTTCTTGCTCAAATTTTCAGTTGAATCTGATTGGCCTATTTATATGGGTAATGAATGGCAGAATTACAAGAATACTGGGACTCTGTGTTGACAGTTGAACCAATACCTAATAAATATTCAAAGACATAATAATGGCTGTATAATGCCTTTGTTACGAAGCCTGTCAAGACAATCTGTTCACTAACCCATGGTATTGCTGATACTGAGCAGGGAAACTGCGGCCCTTAAAATAATAACTATCATGTTAAGTGAAATGTAACTAAAAGTTGTTGCTCTGGTTGAATCAGTTTGTACGTCAGCAAGCCATCGAGGCAGGATGGTATCAACAAAACTGTAGACGAATGATTGTTTCATTTGAGTACAGTTTAGACAGAAAACCAGAAATTGGAAGGGAAAAAAGGCATTAAGCCATTTTTCAAAAATTGAACAAGTCATTCCTTAGAGCAGCTTTTGAGGACTCATCTTGGGGAATAAAGAGGCAAAAGGCTTCTATGCTGGAATCTTTCCCCGAAACTAGGAATTCTCTAACACACTAGAGAAGTAATTTTCTAAATGCGTTATTCCTGGCTCCTGCAAAGCCTGTGTGCCTCCAAGTTAAAAGAACTGCGTCCAGTCTCATGAGAGGCTGCATACTTCGTTTCCAGCTAGGTATCATTAAGCCGCTATAATTCATATTTCCTTCTCACCTCCGTGTCTTCTGAACTGAAGAAAAAAACTCATATTTGAAGAAAAGGCAAAACAAAAACTCCTCCTGATTTAAATGACTTCGGTTCGTGAAGCCAGGTAATTGGTTGTGAAAGTGAAAAGTTGACTAAAAAAGCATTATGGGGTACAAACAAACCTTTAGGTGAATTCGACCAATCTACTAAAACACTTCCCCACACCTGCCCCTAAAATATCATCATTTAACCATCCAACATTGAGTCAAAATGAACTATATGTCCTCAGGATGAGTAAAAGCTAAATTCTGTTTAAAAATAAAACAAAAGGACTTTCACCACCTAATTAGCTCGTCCTAAGGTCTCAAATTTTATTGCTAGAACCTTCCCAGTGAATGGCGGCCATTATCACATAAATATATCGTGAGTGAGTGACCGTGGCAGAGTCTCTAGTGTCACTCAGGGGCCTAGAGCAGCACATCTTTGAGGTTGTTAGCATTTGGTTGATTCTCTGGCCACATATTTTCCTGTCAAAGTCTTTTATGCAGTCATACTATTACTACTTTTCCTCAGAGGGAAGCCAGAGTTTGCGCCACCATTGTACTTGGGGGAAAAGGTGGTTTTCTTTTAACTCAGTCGTAGACAGACATGGCTGGATGTTGACCTGATTCTACATTATTACCTTGATTGTCTTTATGAACCAGATCAGATGTTTTATTCTCATGTCTTCAGAGGTCTCCATAACTCGTTGGTAGTCTTTCTCTCAGCCTAATGCTTCTGACGGCCCTTTTCTCATCTGAGAGTGACTTGGGTTACCACACTACTACATATAATAATCGGATCATTCACCCCTTTGCCATCGCTCCAGGACAAAGTAGTGAGACATTCATAAGTTCAAAAACACTATTTACTTGGGCTAGGTTTATTCTCGCTACATAATCTATTTCGCTAGCAGATCCTTCTTTTCCCCTTTAGATTACCTTCCTGAGCTGTTTCCTCAGGCCCTTCATTCCTGGCACTTTTCCTCTATGCTCCTAATTGTAACTACTTCCCCAGTCTGTAATGAAGACTCTCTGCCTGCCATAGCTGTGTTCTCTGCCACTTTTAGGGTTACTTGCACTCCTTCCTTAAATTCAACAGAGCTGGCTTATCTATTCCACTAACCCACAGTGACCTGAATCTCTGCTGCCTCTTGTGAAATCCTTCACAAGGTCACCTTACTTTATTTAGCTCATGAAGTTGCTCAGTCACAAAAATCTACTACTTTGGATCGTTGACGGAAAAATGTCCAACTCATCTACCCTATGGGATTACCAATGCAACTATAACAGGATTTAAACATCCACTCCCCACTAGTAGAGGATTCACTACTTAGTTTTCACTTTCAAAATTAATATCCCATCCCTTTAAATATCTGGCAGGGTTGGCTAAGGATAAGGCAAACTGTATTTGCTACTCTGTAATATCAGTCACGCCAGAATTTGGATGCACACGTTCTCTGTCAGATTGGATTGTTAAGACGTAAAGAAAAAGGTAACTGAACTGAATGGCTCGTTGAAAGATCAAATGGATATAATGCTCAATGGATACAATGCTCATCCCTATCTCCTGCACTGCCCTACCTCTCAATCCCTCAAAGCAATTTCATCGTCAGGAACATTTTGTAAAAAGATACGGGATACTTACATGCTCTCATTAGGAGAGATGCTATCATTTAGATAAGATCCATTGCTGTTTTCCATTTCTGCTAGCCTGATAAAAAACGTAAAAGCTCATTAAAACTTATGTGACTTCTTAGAATCTATTCAAGACCTAATCGAACATTCCTGAAAACTAAAGGATAAATCGCGTCAAGAGGAGAAAGGAAGCCTTGAAATTAAAGGATGCGTGTGCTGGCTAACCATTTGAGGCAGTGAGTGGTAGACCACAGCTAGTTAGTAGAGCTTTACGCTTATGCTATGCCTTCTAAGGGAAGTGGTATTTCATTGTTGTGTCTCCCGAGATGGATCTTCCTTTTACTGAGAACAGGCCTTTTGTTTGCACAAGAAAAGGTTCCCTAAGAACAATTGTGCTCCATACCTTCCACTACCCCTTGTTTTTTTTTTTTTTTAAGATAACAGCTTTCCACTAATGACAGGCTTAATATATAGCTAGTTAATGCTTTCCACAGTTGATAAAGTTCAGCAGTTACAATATTGATAAAGAATGGATTCACAGTAAGCTTTCTAAACTTCTGCTATCAATTTTTACCTTGATTTAACCTCCTTCACCTCAGGCAGTCAGTCTTCACAATTTCAAGTTAACCAAACTCTGACAGATTTCTTTAACAAGCATTAAGATAGCTTAGAATTAGCAATACAGTGTTTAGGTATAAAAATTATCATGAACACAAAGAAGGTGGGACAGAAAGGTCCAAGGAGCAGGAAAATTAATTATCCTCTTTTTTATGGTATAAAATGCAAAATCAACACTCAGATGGAAAGCCAAGGCTTTCTGTTTCTCCATATAACACAGCATCATTTCTTCACATATGTATGTCTGCTCTAGCAGTTTTATAAGCAGGTTAGACGATTTTTCTAAGTCATTTTCTTAAGCGTGCTCAGTATACAAAACATAACAGAAGCTATCAGAAATGTTTAAAGGCCAGGGTTAGGGGAGATTGCTCTGGACTGATGCTCTTATTGGTGTCCAAAAACAACATGCAGTGGAATGGCATGCACGTTAGAGGGCAAGTTGATTAGTAGAAATCAGACAAGATTGGGGAAAAAAGAAAATAGTTGTTTAAAATGATGACAGGTTAGCTTTCCTTGGTTAGTTATTTCAATCAATATTTGCCTGGCATTCAACTAGTCTCATACCTGCTAGCATAATGTTCAATGCGTGAATGAGTATCATCGTGTGAAAGCTGAGGGGACGAGGCAGGCCTATAAGGCAGAAAATGTGATTAGTCACAGATACCATCCTTGAATGGAGAAAAACAACCCACCACACAGAATGCGCTTATTCTGATTCTATGGAAAAGGAACACATTTAGTTGTTGCTGTCTCTTAGATATCATCAAGGTTTTTTTTAAATCCATCTTGGAGAGATGATTTCTCATACTTGAAGAGATTAAAAGCTTCTCTGGAAAATTTCAATTACAGACAAGTTTGGGGAAGACAATTCTGTCCTCCTACCCTGTAATTTCTTATATGCTACCGTTCTGAAATTGTGTGAGTATGATGTGGTTTAAAAGCATACACCTGTGCCATGGATTTCCTGCCTTCTTATTGAAGGGAAACTCTACCTTGGTTTAGCACATTTACAGTCAACAATTTTGGTTCCAAAGAAGGCACTCCAGTCTAAAAAAAAGGCATTCCAGTCTATGACTTGGATTCCATGTGTCAAGATGACTTGGTCTGGCCTAAATTCAGGAGACTGTCAGACAATAGCTGAAATATTGAGCAGTGATACTCTGTGATAGTATAACAGAGAGGAGAGCTATACTATGAATAGTCTATATACTTTGGGGATACAAAAACTTACTTTGATTTTCACTCTGTAGAGTAGAATTTTTGTAGGGTTAATATTTTCCCACCCTTTCAGATCTAGGCTACTAATTATCCTTGAAGTTTTTATAGTATCTTTTGGATTAACCTTAGGAGAAAAATCTCTCCTGAAAACTAGCTTGGGCTTGTGCTTTTTATATTTTAATTGGGCAAAAGGTCTCTTCCGTTTCTCTCTTGACACTGGAAGCCTTTAGGTAAAGGCAGGAATCCCAAAAGTCAACAGTAATCTAATCAGTGAGGGCGGTTGTAGTCCAGCGCCCAAGCAGCAGCATTGAAAGACTTGGTCAGAACGTTATGTTTGCTTTTTCTGACGTTAAAAAAAAACCAGACAGACATGTAGTTACCTAGGAAATACACTAGACATCCATATTTGTTAAACAATGTGCATAATCATCAGATGATTATAGCAAGTAATTAGGGAGCTGAAGTTTTCCCTGAGAAATAAAGGTATTATTTATGAAACCAGTGTCCGCATAATCCAATTTGGAAGGAATCACAAAGATATTTAAACCACTGTGAGGAGCCAAAAGAATGGCTACCCCATTTACTAGGCAGCTCCAAAGATCTCCATGTGAATCTGTATACTACAGTGTTGGACAGTTATTTTGCTCATCCCTTATAATCCTGGGACAACCCTCCATTAGAAGAATGTTAAGGGATTGTTGCTGTTTTTGCAATATTCCCTGCTAGTGAATTTATTACGTGGGTTATTTGGCTTAGAAGCCCTATCTTCTGCTAGAGACCAATCTTTCAGTTACATACTGTATATAAGCTGAAAGCCCACCATCAAGGAAAACATGTTCGTGTTTTCCCTCATAACAGTTGCAATCCTGGTGGTACACAGAGGAAGAAAACCTGAGACCTTGGAGCATAACTACACTAAGAAAACTTGGCATGTAAATCCAAAACACTTGTAATAAAACCGCATACAGAAAATCTTATGCAGAGCTTTCATCCTTAGCCTTGAGGATAATTCCATGTTGTTTTTCTTATTAATGTATGTAGCCTCTAACATAGCATGCATAAGCACAAGAACTCATAATAACCAGAAATCTAAAAAATATATATACACTAAGGGAGGTACTTAATAAACCAGAAAATGAGCCAACAGGGAGTACTGGACAGAGAAGAGCCATTTAAAATCCAAAATTAGTAAAAAGTACAAAACCACTTAGTCCAGAAACAAAACTAAATGCGAAGCCTTCTAAAACCGTCTTCCAGCGAAGGTAAGGATACTGTTCTACCTTCCTACTTTCTAAGTACATAACAATACACCAAGAAGGTTTGTTCTTATTATATAATGGGAAAGTCTATCCCACCAATCACCAATTCTCTTGTGAAAACTCCATTAGTAAGTTTTCATTCCTTTAGGTTTTAAAGCATAATAGCTCCAAGAATATTGCTTTACTATCCTGTATGTGGATAAACACTATATAAAAGGTCTGCCTGCAGTAGATTTAGTTTCAAGTAATGACAAACACGGGCAAGTGAGGGTTTTGTCTGAGGAGAAACAAAATATCTATATTCTCAGTAAATTTTCAGATTCTGTGATCCTTATTAAATGGATTAAATGCTGGCATCACAGGATTTGTTAATATCAGATAGAATGCTTACAAAATGAAACACCTTAGGACCTGGCTCTTCTGCCTAAGAGGATAGCTTACAATATATTTTATGCATTATTTATAATCCCATGAGTAAAGACTTTAATAAAATTACTGGTATTAAAGAAAACAGGGATTTAGTCTGCTAGGTTTGTTTTCTTCCTCCAAACTTCCACTTCCTGAATAATCTGACTTTTTATAAACAGGCAAGTGGAGGTATACTTTGCTGTTAGGGAAGACATTTTAAGAAAGGATGTTATTAATTTTTAAGTTTCAAGCTCAAGGAAGACAAATATCCTCTACATGATGTAAATTACATTACATTGTCAAATAGGCTGCTTTCAAGGAACTGTTATTCTTTAGTATCTTGTGCTACTTTAGCCATACATTAAAAAAAAAATTAATCTTTAGCATATGTCTTTTTAATTGGTTAGACCTTATTCCAATACACTACATCCATGTGCTTATATCCAAGGAAGCTAAGGACTTCAGCATAGCAATTTTTTTTAAAGTTTCTTATTTATGAAAGGGTCAACTTTCTATAAGCAAATATACAACCTGGGCTAGGGAAAACAATTACCCATAACAAGAAAATAATTGGATCTAAATAAATCCCCAAGTTGTTTAAGCATGATGATTAAAGAAAGCAGGCAGTTCACTACTTATAGCTACCATGTTCAAAATTAAAGGGCACAGTCATGCACCTTTAAAAAAGAAAGGGAAGTAGTGTTAAACTTCCTTTTGGCCAATAAAGACTTAAAATAAACCTCAATTAATAGTTTGCATTTATCACGGCAGGATTTTTAAAAAAGGATCTACTTTAAATTACATAGTGGAACAATAAAGACCCAATAAAAATAAATTGAATTCTCACATGTGCCAGTCTTCCAAATTGATCATTTCCTCCATTTCCTCTCTACATACTAGAGCTGTCTGGCTTTAAATATTTTCATAAAGTATACTTTGAAATACCAAAAAAATTGTTATAAAAATCCCACATAAAGTAAGTTTAAACCAGGCTCCAAAAAAAGTTTGCTGATCAATTATCTGCTGGTAGCTCAGTAAGGAGTAACACACACCAATCTAGTAATCACCAAGGCTAACACAGTACACTGTCTTTCCAGTGTACATGTTTAGCTGCTTATGAGCTGAGTATTTAGCTAGAAGAGGAGAGCCAAGTGAGCTAGGATCACAACTGAGAAACCCATGTATATAAAGATCAATCAAATAGCATGGTTTCACCTGATAAAGAAATCCACACGGCACACTGAAATTATTCAAGAAACTCGCCCTCAACCATCAAGCACAATCTGCCTGTTTAGAATGCTCCACTTAATGACAGGCCCTAAAAATCAGCCATCGTCCTTTTGAAGGTCCTAAAGCACTGACTCTTGAGAAGTCTGGCTAAAGAAGGTTATTATGTAATCAGAAGACTCTCTCCTGTTTCTAACTGAAGGACATCTAAACACATCTCCCAGGAATACAGTTAGCCACCACCCAATAATTTCTTTGATGTGAACTTGAACTCAAGGTCAGGATTTCTGCTGGTTCGAATGCGACCGGGCGGGGCCCTGAACCCCTCCCTCTGATTCTTCTGATCCATGGTAGATGGCACTGGCCCAGTGTCACCAAGGGAAGGAAAACAATTGAAATGAAGGAAGGGAAATTAATATGTCTTTAAAACAAAACCAAGGAACAGAACAAAAACTTTAAAAATCGAGCAAGCGAATGTGTTGGTGGTAGCAGCGCCCTTCAGCAGAGGTACTCACGCAGACTCTACCGGCCAGAAGTTGATCAGAGTAACAGGACTGCAAAACAAAAAATGAGGTGGTGAAGAGAGACACAAGCACACTCAGCCGCAAAAAAATTACTGAAAGGTCCAAATAAATCGAATCCAACCAATTAAAGTGTGGACTATGGAAAGCAACAGCCAAACCAAGGTAGAAAGTGAATTAAAAGAAAAACAGACGGTGGTGGGATTGTGGTTAGTTATGGAAAACAGAGGAGGTTTACGAGAGGGGAAGACATCATCGCCTTGATCATGAGAATCATCTCTACTTACGGTGAAGAAATTTCCTGTGACTACTTGTAGAAAACAGCGACTAGGTATGACCACACAATCAGATACAAAAAGACACATGTCTACTGGTTTGTGAGGGAGGAAAATCAAAATGAAATATTGGAATCACTCATTTGTAAACAGTCCCATATTTCTTAAAGGCCTTGTAAGGTCATTAGCTGCAATGTGGTTGTTTTGTTTTTTTTTTTTTTTTTTTTTCCTCCCCTGTGACATAAAGTTTAACTTTTGGAAAAGGTACTTGTCCTGGGACAGCTGACATAGGACAATGGCAATCGTACATTAGCCTGTTTTTCTCGTTTCAGCTCGAGTAAATCTAGCGAAAGAAATAGGAGAGACTGTTTGCATTTGGGAGTGAAGGAGAGTATTCAGCTGAGAGGAGCTCAAATACACATCAAATGAGAGTCTGTTTTGCTTTTGCCACTACTCACGTTTCCATGTTGTCCCCCTCTAAGACAGTCTGCACTGGCAGGTAGCCCATTCGGGGATGCTTCGCAAAATACCTTTTGGTTCGAAATTTGTTTTTTAGTACCTTGGCAAAGTCGCGAACATCTTCTCCGGATGTAGTCTGCAAGGGAAATGACACTGACATCAGGGGGGGGGGCAGTGAAATCTCCAGGCGGAGGACCATGACGGTGTCCTGCCACACACAGGGTGCGTGCGTGGTCATTTAGGAGAGCGTGGGAGTTCAGAGCAAAGGTTTTGGAATCAGACACAACCCGGACTTTGCAACCAGACTTGGCATGGACTTGGACGAGTGGGTGAGCTTGGATGAGTTCTTTACCTACCCAGACTCACCATCTGTACCATGGGAACATATACCTCAACCAGCTGTTATGATGAATAAATGAAATACACCCACTACCGGGTAGTTTCTAGAAGTGTTCAGGTCGAAAAGTTGACCTTAAATGTTGCCACACTTCATGATATTTAAAAAACGGTTCTGTTCACCTCAGCCACGTTTCATTCTATTCACAGCACGGTACATCCTCCATCGCTGAACAGCTTTGCGAAAGGAATCCAAGAACGGACAATGAAATCACTGGAAGGATCGCTGGTGATGGATAGAGACGCTCTAAGCAGAGCTGCTCAAACTTGGATGTGACTGGATGCGCGGAAACCATCTGCAGGTCTCGCTAATGTGCGGGTTTGGAACGAGAAGGTCAAGGGTGGGGGCCTGAGGGTCTGTATTTTGAATGAGCTCTAAGGCGAGACCAACGCTGCTGGTACACAGATCATACACTTTGACTAGAAGCATCTAATGTTCACAGAACCTCAGATTGGCACCCAGGTCTCTCTGTCCATCGAGCCTATGCCCTTCCCATGTCACTAGTGATTTTTTTCATGTTCTATCAGCTACTGAACATTCTCCCAAAACAACATCTTAGGAGAAAGCGCCCCTCTTTATTATAGACCTTTAGGCAAATGATTTAACCTGAGGACCTCAGAGGCCTCCTCTGTGAAGAGGAGCTAATGATAATGTACCCGTTTCACACACAGCAGTTTAAAAGGTAAATGCCTAGCATTTAGTTGGAAAGTGTTAAACAGATGAAAGATATGCAAGATGGAATGAAAATGGATGAATTTGGAGGAACCACCACCCTGCTTACCACCACCCTCCCGCCCCCATATTCAGTATGCCTCGTGGCTATATAACCTCTCCTCACAGCTGCTAGGGCTGCACAAAAAGAATCGTGAGGACGTCTTTCATCCAACCGCGTAAACAGAAGAAAAGCCTCTTTATTCACTCTACAGTATTAGTTGAGTATTTGTGCTGTCCCCCAAGGGCTGGGCATCACCCTACACATTAAGGAGTAAGGGACATCCCAGAGCCTACAATTTGGAGCCACTTTAGCTGGGGAACATCTGGGGAAACATCTGGGAAATGTATAAATCACAGCATCACCCCGAGACCTGCGGTGTCATACGAAGCTGAAACATCGCCCAGGTGAACTACCTCTCAAGTCGGTGGGCACCCCACTTACCGGAGTGCAGTATTCCACCATGGGGTAGTGCATTTTGTGGCCCTTTGCAACTCGACCAGAAAAAAAGCAACTTTGGCAGATGTCATAATTAAAGTGCTTCAGACTCCTGTACCTGGTAAAGAACAAATACAAACACATGAATTTTTTTCACATCAAATTTCCAGAGAACATGCTTTCATAAGCCTTCTACACTGACTTAGAAACAGAATGCAATGTTTATTAATCCCACAAGGTAAGTGATTAACTTCCTACCTCCAGATTTCTCTGGTGCGTCTCCTAGAGTATCAAAACATTTTGGCAGCAAGATTATCCTAGAAACATATAGAAGAAAGACTCTGCTCTTATTTCACCACCACCAGGAACTCTTTCAGATTAAGTAGGAAGGGACTGGCAAACTGCCAGCCTTTTGAAGACCCAACATGAGAACTGAAAGAACTTTCAGGAGAGAGAGACTTGATACATTGCAGGTCCCCCTGACCAATGCTGGGGCCAAACATGTTTGAAGTAATAATTTCCCCCCAAATTATAAATATAAATTTCATAAGACAAAAACTAACCAAGAACTGTCAATTAAGTCTTTTAAGTACTTTTTCTGATGGACAGACATGACTTATCGTCAGAGAGTTACTTGGGTGATCTCCTTCTAATCTTTCTCTCTCCAGAAATCCCTCAATATATTCCCCACAGATGATACTGCAGCCCCAAGAAAAGACAAATTTTCAGTGAGATGAAAGAATTTAAAACTTGTATGTACTAGTAGGCACATCTCCACCCCATTCTCAGAATACTGTATTCTTTTTCATCCTCTCCCTGCCTGTTGCTTTCTCAGATAACAACCATAGCCAATTCACATAAATGTACACTTTATGGTACATCCAGGAGTGGTGGGGAGGGAGGGAGCTATTTTAGATCCCAGCCATCTTTTGATGGAGGGGTATCGGGGAGGAGAAATAAAATAATGGGGCAACAGAATTCAATGTGAAAATGTGTAGCTCCTCCAAACCATTCTCCTTTTTCATTTTACTTCCCCTGGTTTACAAATCCCACTAGCTAGGACAGCTGAGAACAGAATGGCCAGAAACATAATGCAGGATCCTGTGGTCACCCCCTCCCCGCTCCACAGGACATCATCCTTACCTGCCAAAAACCAGGAAGGAAAAGAAGGAGTCCCTTGCAAGCTTTGCCTACTCAATGTTGTCTAGCTAGGCTTTAGAAATCGCTCGAGGTTTTTGTAAAACCTCTTTGTAAACAGCATGAAGTATGGAAGGACACACACACCCCAATGGTGAAAGAATACAGTGAATAAAAGGCACCGTGAATAAAAAGCACACAAATGGTACAAAGCTATTATTAGGAAACAAAGTAGTAAAACAAGTCGAAGCATAACTAAAAAAGAGTATTTACTTAGCTGCTAAGTGGATTCTGAACAGGCACAGACTATATAGCTAGTTTACAGCCTTGTGGCTTATTCATCACTATGGAAACCTTGATGTTGATCCAGATGTTTAAATACATCATCGTTTCAGAATTTGAATTCAAGAGTATTGTTCAATAAGATGAATTCGTTTAAAAACATCCTCTCTCCCCAAACTGGTCAACCGGGCTGAAGATTTTAAGAGCCAATTGTTTTCCAGGACATTTTAAGACTATCAGAGTAATAACCTGCTATGTTTCCTCTCTTTCACTTTTCAATTTATAAAGAACACTTTATTTAGCTGCTTTGTGAATCTTTCATTTATTTGCATATTTTATATTCCCTTAGAAGTTCATTAGGACACGATGCAAAAAGTAATCAGATCACGGAGGAAGAAGTTCTAGGGTGCTTAAAACACTTCTTGTTACTTCAGGGGGAAGAAAATGGTGCAAAGTGGGTAAGGAGACGGAGTGACTGCGATGGGTCTCCTCAAATAGAATCGCATCTAGTTTTAGAACTGATTTTTGGAGAATTTCCACAAACAGGAAAAACCGTAGCAAAAAGAGATAGAATGTCTGGGGTCCAGGAAGGAGGAGGCACAGCTTGTCTGTACACCCCTGAAGGACAGACATCTGCATGGAGACAGCCAGCAGTCCTGCCACCAACAATGTGGCTCCGAAGAGCGAGGGTGGAAAGGGACACTGCCTAATGAGTCAGAGCCACCGAAATAATCCAGCCATCAGGGGAGCAACAGAGTGATCGATGTTCCAGCCCAGTCACCTCCTTGCCCACTCTGCAGGAGGACGAGCTAACAGCAACTGGTGCAGGAGATTAAAGAGCACGTCATTAAAAGGTGAGAAACAGGGCCTCCCCGGTGGCGCAGTGGTTGAGCGCTGGGCTGCGAAGCTGCCCGCAGCCTCTGCAGCGCCGGTTCAATCCCCGGCCGCTGGTGAGGGTCCCACATGGCGCGCAGACCTCTCCTGCCGCCCGCTGCTCCCCTCAGCAGTGTACTTCGTCACTCTGCCTGTTCTGTTTCCCGCTCTGGCTCTGGTGAATTCTCTCACCCTCCCGCGCTTCTGACTGTACCCAGTGCTTGTATAAATAAATAAACAAAATCTTAAAAAAAAAAAGGTGGGAAACAGGACAAGAAATGAGTTCTCTTGGTTCCTAGTACCTGAATCCGATGATCGGACACTCCTTGCAGATGTTGCACTTGGCCTGATGCTTGGCAGTTTCTGCAGCAGCCACTCTGTGCAGGACGGGCAGCCACACCATGGACTGGGGCTCCAGTCTCATCCAGTCGAGGAAGAGGGCTGCTTCAATCTCAGGTTTATTGTTAGCCTGCGAAGACAGGAGGGAGAGCGAAGCGGGGCCAGAGAATGCAAGAAGGGAAAGGAGGCATATGTCAGTCCAAGTAAAATTAAAAGAAAGAAAAAAAAACATAGTTGCACAAAAGGCCCACTTTTCACAGCCTGTGTCTGCACATGTTCAGGGAACAGCCACACGCACTACCTCCCCTCCCCCCCACCCCCAAGGCTTTGGTAGACAGCTCTGACTCTGCTTGGCTACTAGATGACAAGAAAGCAAAACCAAACAAACAAATGGAAAAGGTAAAGCAAAACACACACTCGAGCAAAACTGTATTTAGCTCTAGTTTTTGAACTGACAGAAGAGTTAGCCAGAAGTAAGATGTGAGCGTATATTGCTATTTCAAAGGGGGGGGGGAGAGGGAGAAGACAACACAGGAACTCCTGATTGCCTTTTTTCCCTAGAACATTTAGTTCTGTGTTTCATAGAACCGTAATGAAGAGGCTTTCAAAGTCAGCTGGTGGTAACATTTCACTTTGCAGACGAGAACACTGAGCCATAGATGAGAGGGGTGGCTTTTCAGAGGCCATGCAGCTAAATGGCAGTGGAGTTAAGACTAGAAGCCAGCCCTCCAGGCCCAGTGCCGTGCGCCGGTGGGAGGGGGCCTGCTGCTTCTGTCTCTTTCATGCTCTCGTGCTTTCAAAATCTGATTTCATACATACCATTCTGCTCAGACCGCACAATTATTTCCGAAAATACGAACTATATTTATCACTTGATTTATATGTTACTGTAGTCATGCATGTTAATTATTTTTTTTAACTGGAAAAGACCATGTTTTAATGTTTCATACTGTCAGATTGGCCCATAGATCGACCACATGGTTTTTGTTGCCTCCTTCATCTAATACATTCCATGTGGAATATCCCAAGTATAGCCTCAGAGTTTCTTTCCTCTGGTGAGTGTCTCTTGGTGGCAAATTCCTCAGGTTTTCTTTGTCTGAAAATATCCTTTTTTTAACCCATATTCTTGAGAGCTGTCTTGGTGATGTACAGAATTTTAGACTGCAAAGTATTTTTGTTTTGTTTGTTTTTTAGCACAACTGAGCTGTTACTCCACCTTCCCCTGGCTTCCTCTTTTGCTACTGTTGAAAAGTCAGCAGTAGAGCTGACTGATGCTTCCTTGAAGGTAATCTGTCCCTTTCCAATCTTGTGTCCCCACGGTTTCATTTATGCTTCTTAGGATTCACTGTTCTTCTTCAACCTGTAGTTTATAGAGTCTTTAGTCAGCGTTGGAATCCTCTCCACCATGGTCTAAACAAGCAGTACCACTTCTCCATTCTCCCTCTTCCCTGCTCAGAGAAATCGAGTGGATAAATAATAGTCTTTCTCAATGTAGCCGCCATTTCTCTGAACAGGCCTTCCCTCATTTTCCCTTTTTTGCATCCTTCTGTATTTCACTCCTAAGAATTCTTTGTGCCTGATTGCGTGGGTTATCTATCTTTCTCCTTAGCAGCATCCAGTCCACTATAAGCCCGAACAGTAAGTTTTAAATGTTTGGTCCTTATACTTAAAATAGGGCTCGTTCTCACTCACCTTAGCTTCCTGTGACCTTATTATTATTTTTTTAATCCCATTGCCCTTAAAATATTTTCTGGAGATACTTGCAGCTTAGGAATGGAAGTGCCCCCTCCAGAGATGATTTGCTTTTGCCAACAACCAAGGGGCACTACCGGTTCCAGGACCAGTGTCAACTGCATATATGACAGGCTATTTAGAGTCAGCATGTTCACCTGTTACTTCCACTGGAATGTGTCCCCTGATAAAGACTCAATTCACATTTCAGACAAAAAGGCAATAGGTTTTGCACCAACAGGTCATTTAAGCTTCCACACCGCCCACTTCAGCAGAACTCCAGTCTTTTACCCTGATTGCAAATTTAACAACATGATAATAAGCTGGTTAACCTTGGATTTCCCAGAGGCAAAATGGTATCATTCAAGCTACTGATCAAAAGCTTTCATTGAGCACTTTCTCTGTGTAGAGTACCATCACAGAGGTACTTCGTGGAAAATTTTTTTAAAAAATTAAAAAAGAATGATAGGACCTAAAGATGAAAGGAACCGTGTGAGTTCATCCTCTCTGAATGGCACCATGGAACTCTCAGACCTTCCACAGTCATCAACTCCAAACTCTTATCCGAATGCCAGTGTGTTCTTAAAGCCACCATAGAAAACCACCCACGTGTGGGAGCAAACTTCCGTGTACAAATAGGCCCGTCTACAGTGCTCCATCACGCTGAGCTGGAGTCTGCCAGTGCGGCAAACAGGAGCGGAGGCTCTGGGGTGGAAGCCTCAGGGGTCCAACCCCACCACTGCCACTTCCTGGCTGTGTGACCTGGGGGAAAACCTTTCTGTCTCTCTGTCTCCATGCTCCTCAGTGATGACATGGAACTATTCATAGCACCCACCTCATAGGGTTGTTTTAAGATGTAAATGAGTTAACAAATGAAAGGAACAGCGCTGGACACACAGCAAGAGCCCGGTCGGCCTTATCCGTCTGAGCAGAAACCCAGAAGCTCTCAGCCTTCACACAGCCCTTTCAGTATTTGATCAGAGCCGTCTCGTGTCCATGCCTCTTCATCCCCCTTCCTTTCATATCCTCCTCACCTGACATGGCTTGGTTTGCATTGTTCTTTAGAAAACTGTTCTCCAAACAGGATCTGCTGGAAATGCTGCCTCCATTTCTCGGGACAGTATAATGGGATGACTTTCTTTTGTTTTCCACTATAGGCTCACCTCGGGCTTCCACTCAACTAAAATCCCTGGGTCAGTGTTTCCCAGTGTGGCCAGCAGATCAATCATGAGCCAAAACACTTCACGAAGAGGGCAAAATAACTGAGGAAATCTCACACATTGTAGCTGCCTCTTAAAATTCTTAACCCCCGTTAACATAGTAAGAGCTGAGGAGGTTGTCAGTAAAGAAACACGTTGAACTTCCTTTAACCTCACAATTTCCCACACTACAATTACTCAGCCATTCCAAGACCTCTCTCTCGCTCTCTCGCTCTCGCTCTTTTTTAAATTATAAAGCCTGTGAATATCACAAGGTACCGATGCCCTGTTGGGCATGATGGGAAATGCTGTTCTTGGCTTTTGCCAGTGATTCCTCCACTCTGTACTTGTTAATGTGGGATTTGTTTCCATTCTGCCAAAGACTTTCCTGTACAAGCCCACTGTACAAGCTCATCGATATCTTAAGAACCCTGACTCTGACAGTCTGTGAATTGGGCCATTCTTTCCCACTCTGTAATTTTTACATTTTAAAACGAGTGTGTTCTGGCTGCCTCAAAAAGTCGCTGGCGAAAGCCTCAAACAGGCCAAGGCCACGGCCAAGAATGAGTCATACCTTCGCCTGCCATCAGCACAAAGCCAGGATTCAGTCCTCTCTGGGTGGTGAGCTATGACTCGTTCCAGTCTTAGTACCACCTAGTCTCCATCTTGTATGCAGGCACAATGGGAGGCTATACAGAAGAAAGGTATGTTGCAGCTACAATATGTCCTATAATCTCTTGCTCCACTGGTCTAGAAACCAACTTGATCAAATAACTCTTTCTAAGCAGGAGACAAGCCATAATAAAAGGGCAGTATATTCTTTCCCAGGAGCACTAATTCATCCTATTTAAAACATGGGTTCAATTGTTGCTTAATCTGAACCTGCATATTGTTTCTTAGGTTTAAGTGGTAATTTAATAAATTCAAAGACATACTACAGAGTTAGGGATTGAGGCTTAATACCAAAAGTGTGATAAGAACAGAAGGCTTCCATTCATTCTGGAAGCCTGCAGAAAGAATCAGACCACGAGTCAGCAACAAATGGAGGTGTAAAATAAATAAATACATACATACATAAAAAGAATACCACGTCTGTGATGTATAACTGGGGGCATGGCCAAGTAGAGGGTGAGGAAGTGATCTAATTACCCTCAGTCCTGTTCAAACCCTTCTCAGAAAACGGTACCTGGTGGTGGTGGCTAAGGCTGCCCCAGAACTCAGAAGAAGCTTGGCAGAAAGGCAAAACGATAATTAAAGGGTTTGAAAGACCTATGAGAACAGCTTAAGGGAATTGGGATTATTTAGCAATGGAAGAAAAAAAAAGTGAACAAGCAAGAAAGAGTAGCTGAAGGGGCGATTTAAAAACAGTTTTCAATTATGTGAATGGCTCTCACATAGGGGCCTGTGACCAGCTGTTCGATCCCTCCACTGAGGACAGAACAAGAAGGAGCAGGCTTAAGCAGCATGAAGAATTTAGGCTGTGACTCACACGGAAGAATTTCCTGATGCTGAAAGTTGTTAAAGCATTAGTGTGAATTAGCAAGGGAAGCTATAGAATGTTCTTTTCCAAAATGCTGTAGTTTCTCCTGTGCTTAAAAGTTGGAAATTCTCAGGGTTCTTTTTACCTCCTCGGAAGCAAGATGCATCATTTTGGTTCTTTCAAAACTGCTTGCCTATGCCAACTGACAGCACTGGAGACAAGATAGGAAGATTCACATGCTCGTTCTACTCCGATCTTTCATTTTTACTACAAACCATTATGTTTCCTAATGGTATAGTCCCTCCTTTTGTTTGGCAGCAAAAACCAGGCTAGCTTCTATAAAGATGGAAAAGGTCTAGAATTAAACCCCGGCTGGAATTATACTTCCAGCATTCTAGGAAAATTAAATAGGATAGATGGGAATGGTAGGAAGTCACTGAGGTCAAAAGACAGGCACGATACCATTGGACTACGATCACCCTTGCAAGTGTCATGGTTTGCTGACACACACATAGACTTCGGAATATCTCCTCTAGGGAGCAAGGATGACTTTGTCTAGACACTGTGCCACTTTTATTCCATTTAGACAGAGACTCTTAGAATGGGTCATTTGGTCCTGGGTTTGCTTTGGTGTTCTGTTTTGTTTTTGGCCTACCTCCTCCTCCACATGCACACACAAAAAGCAAAGCTATCACAGCCTTTTTCATTGTTGAGACCACACTAGGGACGTATCCTGGCTTCAGAGGACTTCACTCCGTTGGCCCTCACCTCTCAGCAACCGTCCATACATGAAGGCTGGGGAGCGGGATCTTTCCTGTCTCTGTCATGACTGCTGCTCCATTAAAGCAGGTCACAGTGTGGTTGATACAGATGTCATTTTAATAAGGTAAAAAGGTGGTTAAAGCAATTCTAATACCTGGAATCTGGTACCAAGGGATGTAATTCAAAAGACATTATCTGGCAAGTCTGGAGTTAGAGGATCTGCAAGAGTTCAGAATAACATTTGGATCTCTTTCATGTTGTGCTCCCCATAAACCCTTAGGCACTGAGAGAACAAGCCCCAAATGGCGGCCAGGGGATCAACTTGAACACTCATTTTTCTTTCAGCATCACAGTATCAATTCATGGCTACAGAAGGTATGCGATGGGTAGACTTCTCCCCAAGCACCACACTGTAGCTGCCATAAACACATGCACGTTTTTTTTAAAGAGGCAGCCATTGGTATCTCAATTGTCAGGTTTTTGAAAATAAACAGGTCAATTCTTAATAAACTGGAAAAAAAATGAGTAGCGAGATAAGAGATCACACCCAGTAGATTTGGGATGATAAAGAAGAGAAATGTCCTGGAAATAATGCTTGGACTCAATGTCCTAGATTGCAGATTACTTAAAAACAGGAAAGGTGTTTCTATACCTGCCACAAAAGTTTGCTGAAGTGAATGATGGGTGGCAATTAAGCTGCAGTACAATCACACAAAATAAAAGAGTTATTATAACTGAAAGAGGCTTGGATGGAAAAAAAAAACCTGCTTAGTCATTGTGGAGCATAAAACAATCTCAGTGGGCTCCTCTAAGAGGCAGGAGACAAAATTACATCTGCAACTTCCCAAAGTTTACTTTTAAATGGTTTTTAAAGTCAGTGTCTCCACTGATTCGTCTGTTATGCTGTCACATACTAAAGGTGAATAGCCTAGTTCTAGATTTGGAGAATATGATCAGAATGATCTGGTTTAAAATATAAGAGGACACAACATTCATAATGGGGGACCCACAGGCAGGCAGCCATACTTTATGTCAGAAGTTCTCAAGCAGAACCGAATCTGTACCCCAGAGGACATCTGACAACGTCTGAAGACATTTTTGGTTGTTACGACCAGGAGAGAGGGTGCTATGGGGGTCTGACTAGATGGGGGCCAGGATTCTGCTAACCAGCCAACACTGCCCAGGACAGCTCCCTACACTCAACAATTACCCAGATCAAAGTGTCGGTCGTGCCAAGACTGAAGATCTCTACCCTAATGTTAACATCTTACATTACCATGGTTCATTTGTCAAAATGCTGAAACTAACACGAGTACATTTCCAGTAACTAAACAGCAGATTTCCCGGAGCACCCTGCAGGCACCTAACAGGCAGGCAGCTATACTCCGCAACACTGAGCCTGAGCAGCCCTGACAGGCCTGGTCAACTGCTAATTGGGAAAGAAAGGCCACTCTGGTTAATATATTGTGGAGAGAGGGAAAAACAGGGACTAACAAGAAATCCCAAGCTGGAAGTTACAGAACATGCTAAAATTGTACACCCTGATCAGAAATCAAGCTGCTTCTCAGACAGACAACTCAATGTACTATATTCCAGGATAAACAGTAGCAGACATATATTAAATCATGGCAAATAATTATCCAAAGCAAGGCAAAGCAGGTCAGCTAGCACGACAGAGAGTATGTGTGTGCAAACATACATGCGTACATGTACGTGAGTGTGTGTTTTCATTCTAAACAAAGTTCCTGCCCATTAAGCGGAAACCTAATAACCAAATATATCCATAATGCATACATAGAATTTTGAAGCATTCTTATTGGCAGAAAAAGGTAAATTTATGGAAAACACCGGGGACAAACCAGAGTTTTTTTTTTTAAAAGGTTAATTTCTCCATCCTGGGCATTTTCATTTCCTATATTCCTAGTAAAATGTTTCCTTCATAGATCCAAATAACCACTTCAATATTGCTGTCATTCTTAATAGGTAATGGCACTAAAGGATGACAACCCAGCTTTTCTGGAGAGCGTTGTAAAAAACGCTGGTGTTTGGAAAGGTTTGCTAAATTTAATTTTCTCGAAACTGTTTTGTGAATTGTCATCTGTACACAAGGATTGAAAACTACAAGGAGAATAGCTAGCCAGGGTCAGACAGCATAGGACAGGCAGTTCCTGACTGTTCCCTGAGCTGTTATTACAATTTCTTTAACAACCTCTAAATCTACCAAGGGCATCGGCAGAATATTTTACATAAGAGAGAAGTCTGTACTAGCAATGAACATAAAAGGAGAAACAAGAACAAGTTGTAAAGAATATTAATGACTCTTTTTCCAAACAATCCCAATTTTTATGAAAATCAAATGAGTGATAAAAAAATCTCCTATAAAAATACTTGAAACCTGCATGTAACAAATGGAAACAGTAGCAAGGTGGCATTTTGATCCTCTCAGGCATAAGATTCTTGTCTTCCCCTTGAGTTGCTGAGCAGACCACGGTGGGGCACGAGGATCCATGGGATGTTTTTTCACATCGTTTTTAGTGTGGGCTCCTTCTGTTCAGAGAACCGTTGGTCTCGTGTGAAAGGCCACCCTCTATTTACAAGACTGTTTTCTCTCATATCTCAGTTACAGCTGGTACCAGCAGGTCAGGTAAGACTTTGCTGATAATGACCAAGCTTTGAGATAAGTACAGTAATTCCTTTCCCTTTCTGCTTTTCCTTTTATAACATTCGGCGTGGCATCAAAGAAACTCGGGGAGAAGTAACTCTTGAGACAAGTCTGTTGAACTTTATGTTGCAGATGAAAAAAAGGTTCAAAGAGGTTAAGGAAACAGCTCAGGATTATCTATTGTTTTAATATTTAAGTAGGTATGTTTAAAGTAGTCTTAAAAAGAGAGGACAGAGTCATTTCCTATGGGAGCATGCAGGCCGATCTCCAAAATCTTCGGAGTCTTTAATTTGTTTGAGAGCGCTAGGAGTCCTGACAGCGAGGGCCTGCCTGGGTTAGTGCCCAGGCACCAAGTTGTAAACGGAATCTCTTCTGATCTACCGAGAGCCAGCTGAGGGTACGAGTCCACGAAAACTGCTGTGCTACATGCAAACTCTTATCTCCTGGAATCACCTCGCCCCCTTTCTTGTAGGTATAACGTGTCCTTCCTCCTACTGTTAAATGCTACCGCATGTCTCAGCCTCATGGATCTATGGGTGCAGTTATACCAAAGTAGCAGAAAGGAAAAAAAGGAAACAAAAGCCCATGAGCTTCTCCTTAGCACATAGCTTGCACTCTATGTTTTGTTCAATTTGTCACTCCCACAAAAGAGTTGGCGAATATGAAAAAGTATCAGGCATATTGCTATGGGGAGAAAGTACTGTCAATTCTATGTACTGACATTTTAAGCAGTGACATGGCAAACATAGTCTCCAAAGGCAGTTTAGTTAGAAGCTCCATTGTTTGTATACGGCAAGTCGCCCTGGATGTTCATAGTGATAGCCCCAAAAAGAGGGGGAAAGTGGGAGTTCTTTTTCCCCTCCAAAAGACCAGCAGAAAGTATCATAGAAGTAGAAACTCATCATTATATAAGCACCAATATAAAAATTAGAGAAGATTCATCAATGGAGGTTAAACCGTAAGGCGAAAGGCAATAGAGGAATAGGACATTCATAGGGTCTCAAATCTCTCTCTCTCTCTCTCTCTCTCTCTCTCTCTCTCTCTCTCTCTCTCTCTCACACACACACACACACACACTATGATTACAAAGGGGAAGGATTGTAATCGAGTTATCTGGCACACTCTACCTAAATACTGTTAGCACTACCAATAAGAACAGAGTGTTATTTGGTCCTTCCAGGTGTGATGCAGTGGTAACTATACAAGATCTTCTCTAGAAGTCTTGTCAAGAAACTTAAACCTAAGTCTAATAAGGAAACAACCAGAAACATCCAGAGTATGGGCCATTCTGTAAGAGAACTGGCCTGGACACGTCAAAGGTGTCAATGTCATTAATAAAAAAAAAACAAAAAAGCTGGGATACTGTTCTGATTAAGTGAAAGCACAGACATGAAAAGGAAATGTAACAAGAACCTTGACTGGGTCCTGGAAGAAAAGAGGCAGCTGTAAGGAACATTCTGGGGCAGAGGGGAAATTTCCATGTGGACTTCATGTCAGATGATACTACTGAGTTAATGTTCAACTTGTTTGTGATGAGGCTGTGAAAGTGATTGGAGCATGGCTTTTTAAAATGAGATGCATGGTGAAGTACTTAGGGGTTCACGGTTTATGCTATGATGCCCCATTACTTTTAAATCTATCTCTGTGTGGATATTCACATACAGGTATATGCTGTAAAGAGTGGGGACGGAGGAAAGTATAAATAAAAAAACCCTCTAAGTATGGGGGAGAGATGTCTGAGAAGTACAGGTGTTCACTATACCACCCTGTCGACTCTATCTTACACTTGTAACTTTTCCAAATTAATAACCGCTTCTTGGCCTTTTGGCTAAGATCAAGGGTGGTGCCTTTCCAGAATGAAATGCTGCTATTTCTTCCAAGTCACCCTTCCATGGGGCAAACGAGTTAGGCAGAGAGTGGGTAAGAGTGACTGAGTAACTGTGAAAGGGTCAGGGGAATGGCAGGAATGTCAAAGGTATAAAATGTGAGAAGCTCCTTGGGGTTAATTTTCTCAAAAACACCGGAAGGTTAATATCAAACTGATTTCCTTCTTGTTCTCTGACCTTCAATGTCCCCAAAGCATCCCCTGATAGAGTCTTGCCCACGTGTGCTTTTCCCCAATGCCAATTGTGACTTTTTGGCATAAAACTGAGTTTAAGAATCCCCATATTTATGGCAGTTTTTCATGTTTGAAGTATGGATGGGGAGGTTAAGAGTCGTGTTCGTGAAATAAGAAAAGTCTTCCGATAACTGCTGTCTTGGGTAGAAATCAAGTATTTTATTTAAAGTTCTAAGATAATGAGCAGGTTGGAGGCCAGCAGTCACTGCTCTAAATATTAATCAGGACTCTGAAACATCCATTAAAGATAAAATCAGCCCAAACAATAACACACAGGGATTATCCACTATTCATTTACATGTTCAAGGACAACTGTCCTGATCTCAGCCTCTCCACTCCACCTAATAAACCAATTAACACCACGGCTCCAGGGAACATCAGCACAATTTTAAAATCTATGCAAATCCATAAGTATACTCAATGCTAGTAATTTATGCTAGGGAGTTCTTATTTAACAGAAGAGTTTCACATATACCTGGGGAAGCACATCTATCCCGTAGGTAACATGGAATAGACTTTCTCAAGTATATATCACGACACATTATGCCAGATTACTGGATAGGAAGTTAGGACGAAAGTGGAAATAAAGAAAATGGAGAATGTTGAACTCAAATTTTCTTGTTTCCCTGAGCTTTTGGGTAAGTTTCAATGTGATTTAGAATGAGTGGTCATCTGATGAAAGGGAGGTCCGAATACACTTCCTACTAGAAGCATGGCTCTTAAAAATGACTTTTCAGGGCCTTCCCGGTGGCGCAGTGGTTGGGTGCTGGGCTGCGAAGCTGCCCACAGCCTCTGCCGCGCCGGTTCGATCCCCGGCTGCCAGCGAGTATCCCACATGGCGTGCAGACCTCTCCTGCCACACCCGCTGCTCCCCTCAGCAGTGTACTTCGTCGGTCTGCCTGTTCTGTTCCCCGCTCTGGTGAATTCTCTCACCCTCCCGCATTTCTGACTGTACCCAGTGCTTGTATAAATAAATAAATAAAATCTAGAAAAAATGACTTTTCACTAGCATCTCATGCATAAACTTGGAAGGGAGAGAGGAGAGAATGAGAAAGGAAAATTTAGTCATAACAATGAACTACCACTTTAGAAGGCGGAGAAGGGGAAAGGGAATGATGAGTGTTTTCCTAAGCCACAAATACATGAATGAAACAGGTTTCAATGACAACACAATTCTACTCTCAAAATACTGGTGAAGAAAACATCCATCACGTCACACTGAGAAGTTAACCAAACAAACCACAACAAATTAAGCGGATAATTATGAAGCTAAACCCACCATAGCATATAATTAAGGAAAAAAACAGCAGTAATTCAAAAACAATAGTCAACTCAAGGGAATGCTGATAACACTCTGATAAAAGATCTTTTTCAAAAAAATTGTAGGAATTTTAACTAACTGTTCACGAACTGGCCCAGTAGGAGTGCAGCGATGCTAACGTCTTTATGAATATCAACAACTGTAGTGACTTACTGATAGTGAAGTTACTAATGAAGCTCCGTCAGTCCAAAGGGTCATAAGCAGAAAGTCTGTGGAGCCAAACAGCCCATATTTTGATTGCTGAACAAAAAGCCAAAGGAAATCTCAGCAAAGTGGAATTATTAAGAGTTATTTCAAGGATAGAAAATGTAAATGATGATCATTTGGCATGGGAAATGCTGTCAAACTGATTAAGAAGTGTCCTGGCATGGTATTTTTAACACTCAGAGAGAACAGAATGCCAAGTCTCTCAAAATCTTGTCTACAGGGACTCGGTTATAGATAAAAGGAACTGTTCACGTAGCTGGCATTCTGTCATGTTACAATGCAATTTAGATTAATTATAGCTACCACTCAGTGAGCACCTACTGTGTACTCACTGTACCACCACAACTCGAAGGACTGGGACTCTATGGGCTCACAACCCCTGCGCCCTCCCCATCCCCACTACCCACCAGCAAGAGCTTAGAGTCTAGGATCATTAAAAAAAAAAAATAGCAGAGCTGGGATCAGAACCCAGGCAGTTGGCTTCTGGTCCTATGTGTTAACCACTCTGCTACTCACTACTCCAGATATCAGATATTCTGGAATGATTTATTGTGATATTGCGTGTGTGAATATGTAATGTTTGTTTCTCCACAGTTGAGGTTGTAATTTATTCTCATTTCTATATCATTCTATATTACAGCAACTGTGCATAGATGATATTCATTTTTGTCATATGAATATAAAAATTCAGAAGAGATGAAAAAGCCACTTATTCATTTTGAATGCATGAATACAACAGAAGGCAGAAAACAGATGTAAAATAAACAGATTTTGACACCAGGCTCTTGTAGGTGAAGCATGTTGAATATAAAGTTGGTATACTCGATTCCATCTAAACAATCAAGTCCTTAAAATGTTTACTGAAGAAAATACTACAAAGACAATCAATGGGGGAAGGGAAGAGATACAATTCAGGACACTGCCTAATACCAACTGACAGATACATACCCTTTCCTGGAGTCACAAATGGGAAGTTTTACCACCTAAAAGGGAGTATTACTTGGTTTCATTTGGGGGTACACTGGATGTCTGCAACTGGAAATAGATTTTTTAAACAAAGATAGAGCATTGTGTGTACGCACGTATTGGGGTACAGGTATTCATTTATCCATGTCATCGTCTTACAACCCGGAATTCATACAAGGGATCACATTAATACTCTCTTAGTTTAGCAGTCTAGTATTTTAACTTGTTGAAGTCATCTATTTCTACTCAGACAATTTAGCAGAAGGAAACACTGGCTTGGAACATATGGAGTTTGGGTTTGATGTCTCGTTCTGACATAATATAATTACAGGATGTAGAATATACTCACTCTGCCTCTGGGCTTTAGTTTTCTCATCTGAGAAAAGAAGGAAGGGGGTGATCTGCAGGGTTCCTTTGGGCAGTCTCCGTGACTCATAGCCAGGCAGACCTGGCCACCAAGGTCCTATAGACTGATCTATTGCATGGATGTCTCTATGGACGATGAAAGAGGAGCACCCTGATGAGGCATTAATGGAAGCTGTCATTGTGAAACAAGTTAGTTTCAAAGCTACTTCTAGTACCATCCAAGAGTCTATTTGCCAGGAAATGTGCTGACTGCAGTGTGCTCCCAGCGTAGAAACCTACCCTATCACCTCATTCACCGTCAGTCACAAGACCACCATCAAATCCCTAAGTTGACAGTGAAACTTCCTCTTTAATAGTCACAGATATGACTTCATTTCCTGGCCTAATGGATAATTCCTGAAAGAGCCTAAACTGATTTTTAAATAGGCAACATTTTATTTGAACTTGATGGGCAATTTTATTCTTTGTCTCTCTCTTTTCTCTAAGTTTTTGGGTTTTCCCCACAATTTTTTTTTTCATTGTGGTAAAATACAATAGCAACATTGACTATCTGAACCATTTTAAAGTGTCCAGTCCGCTGGTGTCAAGTACATTAATATTAGGTAATCATCAGCACCATCCAACTCCAGATCAGAGAGCTATAGGCTGAGAAAATCTTTCAAAGATCCTGCAAAGAACACTGCACGCGCAAACACACCCTGTTCTCCCTACCGCCACCAGGCTCTTGTCTAAATCAGAAGCTACAATGTCCCATCTATACCAACCTGAAAAGAAGTTTTCTAGTTGGTGATGAGAAAACAAAGGAAATCAAAGAACCAAAGTCTGAAATTATCCTTTGCAATACAAGGAATGCTGGTTTCTACCGGCTGCCTTGGAGCACAAGCTTGGCAAGGGCACCAGCCGGCCAATTCCCAAGGTCTTAAACTTGAAACAAAGGGTAGAGGGCATCTCCATGCCTGCTGTCTTCCCTTCAGAAAACATGTCATTTTCAGGGCCTCCCTTGGTGGCGCAGCGGTTGAGCAATGGGCTGCGAAGCTGCCCGCAGCCTCTGCAGCGCCAGTTTGATCCCCGGCTGCCGGCGAGGGTCCCACATGGCACCACAGACCTCTCCTGTCTCGCCCGCTGCTCCCCTCAGCAGTGTATTTTTTCAGTCTGCCTGTTCTGTTCCTCGCTCTGGCTCTGGTGAATTCTCTCACCCTCCTGCGCTTCTGACTGTACCCAGTGCTTGTATAAATAAACAAATCTTTAAAAACACAACAAAGAAAATGTCCTTTTCATACATGTGGCACAGTGGAAGGCAAGGTGGTTGCTGGGCCAGGATGTTGAGCCAGAAGTAATTGTTCACAGTGGATCTGTTCAAACCTATTGCAAATTGCTACAAAGTTGAGAGGTTCCCCAAATTTAAGTCATATAAAACACGTACACCTCTCCTGGCTGTTTATACAGAACATGCACAACATCATCACTAGAAACATCAATTTGCCAAAACTCACCTTCTTGAAATGAAGATTCCTCCCCTCCCTCCCCCATGTCTCCTATGTTCTTTGGTTTGCTGTGGCATCTCAAAATTGAGCAGGGACCCTGGATAGATGCCTGTTAATTCACTTTGGGAGGGGGCACAGCAGTAGCTTCGCAAGTGCATATTTGGGGAAGAGGTGGAGAATGGGACATGGACAAGCATACAAAGTCTTCCACCAGTGGAGGGACTTTAGGAACACGGACAAATTGTTCAGCCATGTAAACAACAATAAAAACAAAACCCAAAGTCTGCCAATTCTAGTCTCCCCAAAGGACTGGTGAGGATTAAGCACAAGAACGCGTGTGAGCAAAGGCCAAGTATTACCATCAGTAACGACAGTAGCGATACTATGTCTAAGCATGGTGGGTAGAAATGGTAAAGAGAAACTGTTTCACAGTAGTGAAAGCACACTGGGTGGTTATGGGCAACAGATCTGGAAAGCTCTGAGAGTCAAACAGCAAACTCAGGATGCCTTCAATAGACAAAGGAAAGAAACCGATGCTTTCTAAGGATGGTGCCACATGGTGAGGGCATCTGTCCAAACCAGTAAGACCATGGACGGGGAGTAGGGTGTGGAGGGCAGCATGATCAATGCACTTGGCGAGGCCTGAAAATGTGTCAGGGTGCAATGAAAAGGAATTAAACAAAAGATGTTCCTTTCCCTAAAAAAGGAAAAAGTGCTTTACTACGTTTTGTCCAATTTGAAATGTTCAAAGAAGACCATTCAGAAAATACCCACGAAGAGAAGAAATTAAAAACCACCTGTTAGCACTTGAGATCTGGACCGGTATCTTTTCATCCCTCTCCCCCCACCTCCCCAGTCTCACCAAAGATGTTCCCAAGAGCTTGGGGATTGGTCCCCCAGGATGTGTTTTCTCAGCAGGTAAGGGTGGATGGATGGTGCTCAAAGTTTGGACACAGAGATGAGAGTGTTTCTTTTCCAGAGACAGGAAGTAATGAAATAAGAAACATGGGGCTTGGGGGAGGGAGTCCTTCCGTCAAAGAAAGCAACAGGCAGACATGGAACAAAGGGCTGCACTCCTGGTGAGGGGCTAGCGCTGGGAAAAGAAGACCATCTGTCCCGCAGCCCCTTGTCCAGACAACCATATTCCAGCAAACCAGCAACTAGATCTTCATTATTACTACCAGCAAAAATAACTATGTGACTTGAGAGCTGCTGTTGCTACAATAGCCATCATATTACAAAATTTAAGCAAATCAACTGTTATATGCTTCAATGTAAACAATAGTATCTGTCAAACATATTTCAGTAAAAGACGGGCGGGGCGTGGTGGCTGCTTGAAGACCGTGGGCATGACACGCAGTGGCTGCAGGGCCCCCCCACCTCCAGGCACAGCAGGGCCCACCACCGCATGGAGATGGCTGTGCACAGCCGTGGCCTCGCCTTCACTCTTGACTAAATTCACAAAAGAGGCACAATTGTGTGTGTGTGTGTGTGTGTGTGTGTGTGTGTGTGTGAACATGTACATGAGTCTCACAGCCAGAACTCCAACAGTTAACTGCAACTTGACTAAAGAGACAACATCACTGAGGAAAACAATCCTCGTGTCAGCACAAGTTGTTTCATGTTGGAATTGGGCTAAAAAATGTATCTAGATTATTGTGACTAATTTTCACTGTACAGAAGTTACTTGTGTCTCCATTCTGGTATAGAAATATGAATGCAGTCACATGCAAAAAAGAATCTAGAGGAAGTGATGCCTATTCACATTTCTGTGCAGGGGGGAGGTTGAGTAAGAGCAGCAAAAATGCATTTATGTCTCCGTGCCCATTTTACATTTACAGCTAGGTTGCTATAATTTTGGCCAAACAATCAGTATATCCAACTCTACCTAAGTGGGCTTATTATGTGTGCATTTAGTCAGTTTGCCTAGTTAGTCATTAAATGAATACTCAAACTGTTTTAAACATCTAAATAATCACCATGTCCTTCCCAGGAGGTCTCTTCTAGTTTGATTCTAGCCTGTAGTTGAAGACAGCAGTCTAACCCAGTGATTTCTACTGCTAGTTCTGTTTGTTCATGGAATAAGAATAGATTGAAAAACCCCACAGAAGAAAAACAGCTCTTAGCAATTTTTTTTTTAAAGAAAACAACATAAGAACACTGTGAATTTTGTGATACTGGATATATCTCACTCCTCTGGTGCTGGTGGCATTACAAATAGAAAGACCTTTTTACGAAAAGCCATCTGGTAATGTATAGCAGAAGACACAAAGCTATTTTTATCCTTTAGTCTGGTAATCCCAGTCCTGAGAATTTATCCTAAGGAAAAAACTTCAATCACGGAAAAAAACTAAATGGATAAAGATGCTTGTTGCTGTATTACTTACCTTAAAAAAGACAGACAGCAACTAAGTGTCTGTCAATGCAGGGCTGGGCCATTTGGGAGGGAGAGGGTGGTTCTGGGGCACCAGTGGTGCTGTGAAAAAGGTAATGGGGAGCCAAAAGAGTCCAGACCTCTGACAATGTTCCAAGGTAAGGGAAGTCACCGTTCAGGCCTTAGAGTAACAGAGGTGTTGCCCAAGCTATAAAAAGATCTTATTTTTTCAAAAGGATAGCTGTGTTAGCTATTTATCAACAGTCACTGAAAAGGAGGCTCTCATGATAGAACCAGGTTAAAATGAAAACTAAGAGTCTCTACTTCCAAGGTCATTTTTTGATTTATGAAGAGATTTCTATGGCTGTGAGATGTAGTTTCTCCCTCACTGAGCCACTGGAGACTCCCTTTCCCAGCACCTTACTCAAAGTGGGATCTCCGCTGTACATGGAAATTTCTTTTCCTTCCTTTGTTGTGTCCTCTCTCCCCAAACCCAGAGTCTCAAAAGTCATCACTTAAAGAGGTCTCAGGTATCAAAAATGCCCTGCCAACCTGCCTACGGGAGAGCTCGTGTGCGAAACTGAAGTTCTGTTGCTTTCTTTTTTTTTCCCATTCATTTCTAAAATACAACCGAATAAATAGGTTACTTAGAAGGGTGAATCACTTACAAATTGGAAGCAGCTCCTGACACTCGGCTCAATGTTACTGCCCCCAAAGGATGCAACTTCACCCAACTGTCTTGGGATTTGGATAGAATCATGCAGGAGGAGGCCCAGTCTGCGCTGGTCACAAAATCCTGTTGAACTTGCCACTTGCTTGAAAAGGTCTACAAGAGAAAGAAGAGAATGGCCACAATCAAAAAGCAACACCATGTGGATGCCAGCAGAATCTACTGATGAACTCAATTCCAGTACCAGTTCTCCAGAAGATCCAATATTGCCACTGAGAGCCCATTTCTAAATTTCTGCTGATCTGGACCATTATTTTTATGGAGCAAGTTAATTATATGCACAGACAGACAGACAGACACACACACACACACACACACACAATCACCAAATATAAACTACAGCCCTACAAGAAGTGCAAACTTACAGTACTGACACACTTGAATCTTTCCTAAGCTAGAATACAATTCTTTGGGAAATGATTTTCCATGGAGGATGCAACCTTTATCAAAAAGAAAGTATTTTAGCATTAAGGGTCGTGGAACTGGCCCAAAGCATCATCCTCTTTGAACATCAGAGATTCACAGAATGTACCAAAATTGGAACTTCATGGAATCATAGAAACACTGAGCTGTTGCTGTTTGGTGCGTCGTTGTAAACAGCTCATATCCCTGTACATTGTCACTGATTTAATATGTATCTGCCTTTTGGGCTGAAGAATGATATCCCCTCGAGGGCAGGGACATTTGGATGAATGTGTATTGGGAGTGTCTAAAGTAGAACAGCAGTACCTGATGACTAGCAGGTACCCAGTTCAGTGGGTTCAAGACTGAATAAATATCCCAAACACTTGCAAGCCATGTTTTGTTCTCAGCAATGAAATCATTCAAATCATACCTTGTGTTCAAATAAAAGTTGCCCCAAATGTAAATTCAGCAAAGCCTTTCCTACTCATTAGCTTTAAACTCTACGATATTAAATATTTTGTAATGTGATATCTACTATGGCAGTAACAAAAATGAGATCTCACACACAGCCTTTTACCATCTCTCCAACACACACACACACACACACACACACACACACACACACAGATCTTCTTTGCAAAATTATGAGTTATTTTTACATGCCCAGTTTGGAGTTAATTTTTTTTTGTGTTCTCTCTTAATAGTTACTTGAAACATAGGCACAAAGATCCCTTGATGATTCCATTTTGTATCACAAGGGGCTAGTACTATACCATCGATAAGGTTAGATTATAAAGTAACCCAGGATAAGTAACTACAATATTTACATGAGGAAACCCACAGAAATACTATGTTATCCAAAGCACCTCTTCACATGGTTAACAAAGCGGTTCGGTATTTTTTCCTTTGGTTCTTAGGCTGAGAAAACTCAAGTGGAAACATTAACAGGGAGAGCTAACAGGGTTTGTGTATTCTGTGGCTGACTCCTAGGGGGGAACTGAGCAACAGCACACAGAGTGGCTTTGGAACAACTCGATCTCTTTTATCTCCTGCCTGCCCTTATGCGCAGCACATCTCATCCCTGTGTGGCTAGGCCTTAAGGGAAGAGAGAAAATACACGATAGACTACGTTTGTTTAATGGTCCTACCGCAGAAATTTCTTAGAAGCCTGTATAGGGGGAAATCAAGTATGGTCCTTCACAATGGAAATGGATGCTGCTTCCTCATTCTCTACCTTAAGCCATCTAGCACGTGCTTTTAATTTGGGTCTAAAATTTTATGCAGAAGAACCCAGTGGCTAATCAGAAGGAAATTCTGCAAGGTTGCTTTTACCCTGTAGAAAACAGCAAACCTATCTGTCTTTCAAATAATAAAATTTTCGTCATGTCACAGAATTGGATATGTCAGTACAAGCTGCAGTAAGGTGATTAAAAAATAAACAATGTTTCTTGAACATGAATGCTAGATAGTGTTCTCTAAATACAAATCCAAAGTCTAGGCAAGAACAGGGATTAAACCTTCCTATTTATTTTTCTGACTTATACAAAAGGGTTAGGAAATCAGACTTTATCCCCGGGGAACATGTGTTTTATTCAGACACAGTCAATGTAACATAAAATAATACTCGGACTGGAGAAGTTAATCCTCGTTCTCCATTTAAATACCTGCAATTTAATGTTTGACAGGGAATGGCACACACCAAATTTTATGATACTCTAAAAGCAGTTGTACATCTTACATGAAGAACCTTCTGTCAAATAAGAACATTATGTCATTCCCCATTGAGAACTGAGGTAATTAGCCAACATTAATAAAAGAATACAGAGTTAATATACATGACTTACATCTGTACTTGTCTTCCAAATGTGCTTTACACAGAGAAATGATGCCAGTTTTAAAAGACAGGACTCGGATCCTCCCCGTTCGTCCCCTATTAGGAATAATCAAACCAGAAAACAATTACCGTTACTAGAGCAGATGGTAAACGCTTCCTAGTCAAGAAGAAAGCCTTGAGAATGGGGACTCTTAGCCCCTCTTTTATTGTGATCTTTAAGGACTTTTGTGACTTCACTATCTATTTGGCTGACGACCTAGAATGAGATGGAAATTTGGTCAGCTCGACCAATGAATATTTCCCAAATTTTCAATTCTTAAAAGCTCTTACTTGAACTGTAAAAGTAGGTCTACAAGAAATAGGGGGAAAGAAAATCTCCTTCTATTCATCCATGACGAGCCACCTGGGTTTCAGTCAGTCAGAGGAAGAATTGCTACCAGGCACTTAGCTATTTTGGTTACTGAAGCAAATTACCTACTTTGGTTAGTGAAGCCAAAAAAATTCCCAGCAACTCACGGCTCTCCTCTCAACACTCTTAGATTTTCATCAGATTGCCCCTTATTGAGAAGAAAATTAATCACTTCAGGCCACATGACACATAGTATAAAATGTGAACATTTATCTCCATAAGAAAAATGATATACTCCATAGAGCGCATTCAAATACATGCTCTTACAGAGCAATTTAAAAATAACCTATTGCTATATCAAAGTTTTAATATATGTATGCTTTCTCTTTACACATAAAGCAGAAATACAGCATTCTGCATAACGAATTTATGGGTAAGTACATTCTATCCATGGCGTGGGGGAATGAAGGTAAGAATGAAAGGTTTTTATTTTGTAGAAAATGTCAGTATTTTGTAATGGAAAGCAACTGACCCTTAGTTCTGTGTTTTGTTTTTTTTTTTAAGCAACTGAACCTTATGCCTCAGGTTTAAAAAAAAAAAAAGATTTTTAGCCTAATTCTTCCATCTAGCACCTCAGAATTGCAAAGAATATTTCCAAATTGGGGGGATGGGATGTGCTCAGTGAACGACATGCTCAATTTCAACTGGTACAACTCAGTAAATCCTTTAATCCAGCAGAAATCCTGGATCCTAATGCATTAATAAATTTCCTAGACTACTGGAAGGTTTTCTTCTCTTTTTCTCTCTCTAAAAAGGGCAAATCAAAGTTGAACAAATAAACACTGTCATAGAATATGGTACAGTAAGTCAGGTCTTCAAGACGCTAAAACTGTCCCCATATACTTTGGAGGTAGGTAGAAAGGAAGTTATATAGTTAGAATCCATTCACATGTCATCTGCAAAGTCAACGGTGCCAAAAAATACTTGGGGGAAAGATGTGAACACAAACCATCATCAAAGCAAATGTAAGTATAAGCTACAATCGGCATGCAGTATGTTCAAGAACTTTGTATATAATTAATTAGCAGAATTCAATATCCTCGTGGTCTTGGGATGTTAAAAGCCATGCCTTATTCAAAATGGCAATGAAAAAAAAAAAGGTAAACTTTTTTTTGAACATTTTTTTCACAGCCATTTATTTACTTATTTATTTATTTTAAAGATTTATTTATTTATACAAGCACTGGGTACAGTCAGAAGCGCGGGAGGGTGAGAGAATTCACCAGAGCCAGAGCGGGGAGCAGAGCAGGCAGACTGACGAAGTACACTGCTGAGGGGAGCAGCGGGCGGCAGGAGAGGTCTGCGCGCCATGTGGGACCCTCCTCCGGTGGCCGGGGAGCAGCCGGGGATCGAACCGGCACTGCAGAGGCTGCGGGCAGCTTCACAACCCAGCGGTCAACCGCTGCGCCACCGGGGAGGCCCGCCATTCATTTATTTACACATTCTTCTTGACCCAGTGACTGTAATAATTGCTGTATTCCAAAAGGCTTAATCTAAGTTAATCACAACTATTTAAAAACATATTTTAACTTTGTAACAAAACATATTTTTCACTGACTTAATGTCCGTTCTTCATGAAATAACACATTTTTTCCTAATTGCACTAAGGAATTTGTGGCGAAGTCTTATTACCATTTAAAATATGTCGAGTATATTAACAAATTCCATGCATTCATTTCATTTTATTTGTATTCCATATGATCATTTTTTCTGAGTTTTAAAATTTTTTTGTTTTTTAATTTTGTATATTTTTTATATCATTTTTCATTTTTGCACAATGTATGCATTTTCTTCTTGGTTATAGTCCCCGTACAATTCCCACTCCCCTTGCTTTGATCCTACTCCCTCATCCCTGCCACCCCTCCCCCATAGTGTATCTCTGGTTTATAGTTGCTTGTTGATAAAAAGGTGTAATTTTAATCAAGGCAGTGGCACAAGTTTATGACAAAGGCAAAAGGTAACTCCTTTCAGAAAACCTCCCCAGATTTCCAAATGGGGTATGTTCACATAATGGGGCATGCAGCAATTTTGAGGTCTAAGGAGAATTCAGTCAAAATGAAGACCCATTGCTTTTGCTACCCTCTTCAATTGTCTTCATTAAGCTTAAGACAACAATTAGTCCTGGGACTATGTGTGCAATCCAGAAGAAATGAACAGCTGCCCTGGAAACCAGAGAGATGAATAGAGGTGCCAAGCTGAAACTTCATAAAACCTTATTAAAAAAATAGTCTTCAGTCTGAGGAGCTGAGTTTGTTGCCTGAAGGGCTTCTTTTCATTTTGTTGGGTTTATCAATTCATAATCGGCTGCAAAAATCTCCTGTGTATCAGGTACCACTATTCAGACCTGGTGACGGGTGTGCTGCCAGGGAGAAGGAGCCGCCCCAGGAGTGGATGGAGGAACGCAAATTACACAAGCAAGAAGGGGAACAACCGAGGGCTACACGTGGACTCATTCTACTGTTTGAAAAATGAGTATCTCAAGGTTTTGTTTGTTTTCTAATCTGAGAGCAATCTACGTTCTAGCGCTTACCTCCAAGCTTATCAAAATATATTCAGCTCCAATAAATGCAGAAATGATTTATCAGTGATGGCATCTGGGGTCACACAGCTTCATGAAACTTTCATTGTGAGGACCCTATTTCTAGACTGGGGCCCTGTTGTGATGCTAATTACACCTTTGCCACTTCTGTAACCTAAGCCTCCTGTGGCAGAGTCTGCAAAAAGCTGGGCATACGTACGTATCATAAACATTCAGCAGCCAGTTGAGACACATATCCACGCAGAGAGGGACGTTGACCAGATTGTTGTGCTCTTGCTCTAGGCGATCATAAATGGTGGTCAGACAATTAATGATCTGCAGGATGTCCATGGGCTGGTCATTTTGCTTGAGGTTGTGCTGGTCCAAGGCATCGCACGCAGCTGACAGGCTCAAGAGATCCACTGCAAAAGCCACATAAAATCACCAATGATTCAGAGGGGGAAAATCTTTCTTTTGCTATTTATTCTTTTCATTTGAGAATCCTGGTCGGGTTGTCTTCTACCCTTTAGTATTTGTTCTTTGTGAACAGAGTCATTTCCGCGTATATAAGAGGGGAAAAGAAAACCCCTGTGTTACTAAAGATTTTGAAAGCGTTCCCGACAACACTCTCTTGTATTAGTTTTAGAGGTCAGTTAGACTAATCTGTATGGTTAGGGCTGTGTAAACTCTACTTGCAGCTATGCATTCATAATCATTAAGGCTCTTTCTCCTTGAAATATCAGTTACCTCACAATCTCATTGCTACTTAACATTAGGTGAAAAATAATCAACTTCATTAAAATTTTCTACACCGAAACTAAACTATAATCTATTGAGTTTTCAGATCTCAGGCTCACTTATTTCTCCTTTCACCTTCAAATTGTATTTTACAATGTACTTTTTGAGTCCTCGAAGAATTTTTCCAAAACTGGGGGGTGGGGGGGGACTGGCTTGATATGAGGTATTATTTAAACACATATGCTGAAAGACAGAAATTTAGCACAAGTGAAATCTCAACTTTGTCCAGCATCAGCAAATCACAAATTCCCAAGTGTTATGGACGGTGGCATTTCTCTGAAGCCAATTTATTAGCCAAATCGGATATGCAACAGCACTGCTCTTGTAACACCTTGACACCTAAGGTCTGGTCTGAACTCTCAGTTCTTTGAGAAAAGGAATCAATGATAATTAAGTAAATCTCTCACGCAGCAAGTGGGAAAGAGGGAATACAATATAAATGTAACTGCTGCAGATGAACAGCTCACCAATAGTACTAAATAGAGACAAACGTGAAGCCTCCATGTATTTTACTAGTTGTGGCGAGTTGTAATCAAATGTTAAGAAAACAACAACTGATGTAGTACATGTTTTTCTCTTTCTTTTTTTTAAAAAAGATTTATTTATTTATTTATTTATTTATTTATTTATTTATTTATTTATAAATACTAGAACTGGGGTACAGGTCAGATGCGCGGGAGGATGAGAGGATTCACCAGAGACAGAGCAGGGAACAGAACAGGCAGACTGAAGAAATACACTGCTGAGGGGAGCAGCGGGCGCGGCAGGAGAGGTCTGCTGCGCCACGTGGGACCCAGGCTGGTAGGCCGGGATTGAACCAGCGCTGCAGAGGCTGTGGACAGCTTCACAGAGCGGCGCTCAACCGCCTGTGCCACTAGGGGAGGCCCATGTTTTTCTCTTTTAGTAAAGAAAAAATGGTAACCTTCAAAGTTTCCCTGGAAGCATGAAGGACACCCGATGGTGGAAGTGAGAGGATTTTCTCCTTTGTCTTTCATCCCAAAAAGTAAGGGTCTGTTTTCCCAAAATGCCCTGGACTAATCAGATTCATGAGATTAAAATAAAGGCGCTTTTCCTTTTGCATAAAAAAAAAACTCTAAATGCATGGGCCTCCATGGTGGTCCAAGGGGTAAGTCTCAGCCCTATGAAGCTGTTAGCAGCCACTGCAGCACGAGTTCGATCCCTGGCCAGGGAGCTACCCACGTGGCGCAGCAGACGTCTCCTGTTTCACTCACTGCTCCCCTCAGCAGTGTATTTCAGTTAGTTTGCCTGTTCTGCTCCCCACTCTGCCTCTGGTGAATCCTCTCACCCCCCACACCTCTGTATGCATAAATAAAATAAATTTAAAAATACTCTGACCATGGGCCTCCCCGGTGGCGCAGCGGTAGAGCGCTGGGTTGCGAAGCTGCCCGCGGCCTCTGCGGCGCCGGTTCAATCCCCGGCTGCTCCCCGGCCACCGGAGGAGGGTCCCACATGGCGCGCAGACCTCTCCTGTCGCCCGCTGCTCCCCTCAGCAGTGTACTTGGGTCCTTCTGCCTGCTCTGCTCCCCGCTCTGGCTCTGGTGAATTCTCTCACCCTCCCGCGCTTCTGACTGTACCCAGTGCATGTATAAACAAAACAAACAAACAAGCAAACAAATAAATAAAGAAAAACATGCCTCTATTAAAAAAAAAAAAAATACTCTGACCATAAGGACTTAACCAAGCTGAGACATTGTATAATGTGAAAGAAAGGAAGCTAATGTGACTTGAGGGAGGGAAGGGGGAAAATGAATCAAGGATTAAAAAATAACACGGGTAGGCAGAGGACGTGAGAAGGCGAAGGCCCAGCCGGACTGCAGGAGAAAGAGCGAGGCATGGACAGAAGGACTCACATTCATTCTGTCCAGTGTGCTGGCCTTGCTTCCAGGACACAATTTCCAGTGCAGGTAGGGAGAACATTTAGTCACCCAGCACACCGTTCCCATTAGCGGGAGAGAGGAATGGATTCCTCCAAATACTAATATACCCCACATATTTCTGTATTGAAGGAATGTATGGGTGCCTTGCCACTTTTCTGCTATTTTCTTTCCTGTGCCTGTCTTAATAAATATTTTGCTTTATAGCCAAGGATATAAGAACCAAGAAGTGAGCATTTTTAGACTACTTTTGTGTTAAGTGTCTAATTTCCCTATGAGATGGAAACAAACAGTAAAAATGCATGAGCTTGTTTTTATCGGGTCTATTCTTATCTGTGTACAGGTGAATGGGTAACACGCAAAATAGAAAATCCAGAGTATAAATAGCTCCAAAGGGGAGCAAAGCAATTGCTCTAAAATAACAGGAGCAGAAGGTGACACTGTTAGGAGAGAAATACTGTGCAATGTGCTCTGCTAGAACCGGATGTGGTTCAACACCAGAACGATCCCTCATAGAAGACTGGAGAATAAATTTCCCCAAACAAACCTATCAAATGGAATTCCACTTTTATGGAACAATTCTTCAAAGACTTGTTTAGGTATACATAACTGATACTAGGAATTTGAAAAGACATAGGGAAATTGATAGGCACAATTTAATTGCCACCCAGACTTACACTTACTGTTCAAAACGAGCATTTGAAAGAACAGGTTGAGATTTTTTTACTGAAACATTAAACATAATGATTGGCTGTTTCTTGAAGCCTCAACAAGCAACCAACAGATAAATTTTATGCAACTGTCCTTTCAGTTCATGCTAGGAATTTCCATTTAGAGAGAAAAAAACATATATCCCCTTCAGTGTATTTGCTAAGGAATATATTTCAAAACTATGGAAAAATCCAAGTGTGGTCTAGTTAAGCTTCTTTCAAAAAAATTCACAATGGAGGATGCTATAGCTTTTGACACCAATGAAGTACAGGGGCCATTTGATGGGCCCCTCTGGTATGAGGGTTACTGGGGTGACCTTATTTGCTGTGCAGGAAAAAACAGAAACTGGAAGGAGGGAGACCTAATCCCAGGAAGCCACTGAAGCCAACTGAAGCGCTGGTTTCGCCTGATCCTCTCCCTGTTCTTTCCAGTGCTAACTCTTTCTTTCCACATATGCCACCAGTGAGCTGAGGCAGAATTTGTGTGTCTTTTAGGGAATCCCAGTCATTGAAAGCTAGAAAGCACCTTTAGAATCACTCTCCACTTGGGAACGCTGACCTCAGAGGTAAGGCCACTTGCTCTGGGTGTTACGGCAGGACACCCAAGTTTGTCCATTATTCGTGGAGGCACATACTGCAAAGCAGAAAGTGACTAACAGAAAATAGCCTTATAGACTTTACAGGATAAGAAAACCATCCTACACCCCCTCCTAGAACAGTGGAAGAAAAAAGCTAAAGCAAAAAGTTGATTAGAAAAGCCCCATGGTGCCTATACAATCCAAGCTTATCCATGGGTCACCGTAAGATTCTGTTAATATATAAATAATCCTGTGACCAGGGCTTCCGTGGCAGCGCAGGGGTGAAGTCTCAGCACTGTGAAGCTATCAGCAACCACCACAGCACAAGTTTGATCCCCAGCCAGTGAGATAACACACCTGGTGCAGCAGACCTCTCCTGTCTCGCCTGCTGCTCCCCTCAGCAGTGGATTTCAGTGGATCCGCCTATTCTGCTCCCCACTCTGTCTCTGGTGAATCCTCTCAAGCCCCAGCACCTCTGGCCTATACCCCAGCTCTTGTATGCACAAATAAATCTTTTTTTAAAAAGATTTATTTATTTATTCATTTATACAAGCACTGGGTACAGTCAGAAGCGCGGGAGGGTGAGAGAATTCACCAGAGCCAGAGCGGGGCGCAGAACAGGCAGACCGACGAAGTACACTGCTGAGGGGAGCAGCGGGTGGCAGGAGAGGGCTGAGCGCCATGTGGGACCCTCGCCCGGTGGCCGGGGATCGAACCAGCGCTGCAGAGGCTGCGGGCAGCTTTGCAACCCAGCGCTCAACCACTGCGCCACAGGGGAGGCCCTCACAAAAAAAAATCTTTTAAAAAATAATCCCGTAACCTAACTCCTGCGGATAGAGAAAGGTGTAGGGGGCAGGGGGCATGGTGGGATAGCTGCTCTGTGTTTGCTGACACTTTTGCCCAAACCAATAGGTGCCTATGGGAACAGGAGACTGTTGTTGAAATGCACCATTCTATAGGCACTGTACTTTCAAGGCTGAAGGACATTCCAAGCAAATATTTGCACAGCAAGAAAGTCAATGCACTTTGATGTCGTTATCTGTGCCATGAGGGTTAATTCCAGAGGCTCTGGAGTTGGCATGAGATGTTGTGCTAAAATAGCTACACAGTGCAGGTCTTGATCAAAGCTATGTGAGGTCACTTACTGTGCTGACGTGTGGCTGCGGTGTAGAGGTTATCATCCCAGTTTCACTGCTAGCAGAAACACTGGCCATTTTTACCTGGCCTTGGTGAGACCCGTAGAAGCCACTGGGTTTGGCAGTAGCTATGTAGAAGACTATGCGTAGATGACCAGTAAGCTACAAGAGACCCTGGCTCAGACTCCTGGTTTCCAAAGTGGTTTGTGCAGTGGTTCTTGATCCAAGGGAACAAAGTGCATTCCGGTGCAGCCCTTACTCAGGGGGCACTTGGAGCTCGCACCTGGCCTCTGCAGACCAGGTGTGCATTGAGATAGCCTGCGGTGGGGGTGCATGTCCCAGCTTCATGTTAGAATACTGCAGCCGTTTCCTGCAGGGAGCTGCCAATTTGCAAGCACTGTCACATGGGTCTGCAATTCCTCCTTAGCAACAGAGCCTAACTGCCGTCACAGGGCAATTCGTCACAGGGCAATTCGTGTCAGACTTGAGTCTGTTTACAAGACCCCTGCCTCATTTTCAGCTAAAAATATGATGAAGGCACTATTTACAAAGAAAAAAAGGTGATTCTGATAAAAGGGATGAAAATGAGCCGTTGATGCTGGATGCCACACTATCCTTGTTTGAAGTAGCACAGGCTTTGAAATTGGTTCTTGATAATGCCACTTTCTAGTGGAATTTGGAAATAGCAGAACTTGATCCTCAGGAGCTAGTAAATTGAATGAAAGGGGGTGGCAAACTGCTGGCAGGTCTGCCCAAAATCCAGCTCCTTGGTTGTCTAGCAAAAGCGTGGATTTCGGATGTTCTCCTCTTGTGCTTCTCCTTCTCCTTGCCTGGTCTGCAGGTGGAGGTCCCAGCAAAGGAACTGGGCAGCGTTTGCTTTTGAGCAACGGGCTACCCCGGGCAGGCCAATTACAATTCAAAAGATAACTCAAGTGGGGAACTTGGAGGTATTCCCTACTTTACCACAATTTTGTTTTTCAGCACCACACTTCCTAGAGTCCTGATGGGGACTACAAATAAGTTTCAAAGGCTGGTAATACCCTGAAACAAGATATCACGGCTATTAGCTGGCATGTAAGGGCAAGGATTCTGCAGGGACTGATGATGTGGATAACTCCTTCCCCACACCTCACCTAACTGGGACTGTCGCAAACTTTTTTGTGACCTAGTGGACAAGATAGACCCATTTTTTTCTGTATTGATCCAATCTGATGCCTTATAATTGGGAAGGAATGGAAGGGGAAGTCCTGGCATGTCTTTCTTGCTACCAATTCAATATGAACCAGCCCAGAAACCAAGGGACATACTTCATGTGTGGGTGGGGGAGTTTTAGAATAAAATTAATAAGGAAGAAAGGTAAGATGTTTGCTAAAGACAAGAAAGCCACCAAACAGGTGTTAAAAAAGGGGGAATCTAACGTAATCTCTGTGCCTAGAAAGAGATTTTGAATGAGAGAATAATATGCTCCCTTAGCTATGACTCAGATGCCCTTTGAAAGAGCCAAGCAGGGAGCAGGGCAGTGGCCAATCTATCAAGGGCACTGGATGAAGCGATGCGCATTGTCACCGTGGCCATGAATTCTCAGAGCAATACTAAAGTGGTTATGCCTTTGGGCGGTTTCACAGATAGATCAGTTATTAAGGACCTGTGTCTGAAAGCACTCTTTGGGAACATTTACCCAGTGCATTCTGGAGAACACCGACTTACAGTCATCTTAATGAACTTTGTATGGCCATTAATTGTGAAGGATTAAGTGATATATTGGGTATCAGGTGGAAAGACTTATCTGCTATAATTCTCATCTGTCATAATATCATGTGCAAAGAAGACCATACTGGTTTGCCCTGTTATTGTTTGAAAAAAGTCACAAATAGGTGGAGAAACAATAGGGCAGTTTGATCACAGAGGAAGAATTAAATTTAATTTGGTGGGCCTACTTTCCCGAGATTGAAAAGCCAAAAATTTGATGTAGATGGTCACAGAGATTTCAGTGGCACACCCAAACCCAAATCCCTTTAGGAGTGGCTACTAGTCTTAGGCTCTTATCCTGGGAGAGTCAACACGCTAGTGTCTCAAATTTATTTCTAGTTATATAGAAGATACTTGTATGCAAGGGCAACGCCATGTCTGGTAGATCAAAGAGCATGGCACCACTTGAAACCCAAAGCCCTCAGGAAAATTGGGAATTGGGCTAGGAATACCTGGCCAGGTAGAACTTTGAATGAGAAAAGACCTAGTGTAAAGAGAGCACTTGCAGGGCATCCAATTCCAGAAGAAACGGAAGGAACAGGACATTCAAGGTACTTTCTAATAACTTCGGTATCAGGAGCTTGATATTAATGAAGTATTATTAATACTATTATTATTCTTTCCCTAGTGCGCAACTCATGGGCATTGGGTAGATTTTAAACAGAATTGCAGTGTTTTCCCCTGGGGATCGTGAAGTTTCCTGTTATGGAACCCCCTCTCCATTTTTGGCCCCTAATTGTCAAACCATGAAAGCTAAGAATATGAATGTAGTTAGTTCAGTTACATCCTCAAGATGTTTTGAAATCTGAAATAACAGAGACACAGCCTTTGACCTATGTGAAAACTAATACATGGTATATGGGAAAGTAGATTTTGGCAGGGGGAGGGAGAAAGTAATTACACTGGGGGTCTCTTGCCTTGAGGCAGGCTGCAGCTGTGATCCACAGCCTGACTTTAATGCTGTTGCCTTAGTGGAGGCTTTCCCTGCGATAGTCTCCATCTGTAAGTCATATTATTGGGGGTGTCCCAGCCTTCTTAGGCAACTTAACCTAATGCCACCCTTGGTGTGCTCCCAAAAGATGAGGTGCATTTACCAAGAAGGAAGCACACTTTTCACTTGGTTTGTGATAGTGAAGGTGTGTCTGGCTGCTGTGACTTTATTCAAATGACTTCAGGCTGTGCAAAATCTCTCTGCTCTGTGATGTAGTTGCTGAACAGAAGCAAATTGTTCTCTATTCCTTGTTTGCAGAGTATTTGTCACATTTATCAACTGCAGTATATTTAGTCCTATGGTTTGGGCTCTCTCCAACCCACCACACGCTAATAAACCAAATGCACGTGCTTTGTTAAGTGCACTTTTATTCCTGCTCTTAGAAGTTGGTTGTATTTTTAATTTTAGATGCCTCACACCCAAGGAAGATCATCAGAAAGACAGAAGGAGAAAGAAAAAGCTTAGATTATCTTGCTCGTAACTTTCAGTGGGTTACCAGCCCTATTAACCAGCTAATAAATCCTTCTTACCAAGATTTTCTTTTTGTCTCTGCTTTTCTGTCAGGTTTAATTTTCATTCACAATGCGTTCAAAGGCCGTACAGAGTCATGCAACATTAAACCGATTACCAACTGGGGACATTACAGGCCAGTAGTAAACTCGCGACATAAATAGCAAATTCTCTATCGTGGATAAAATTGTGTTATTTGGGTTTCTGGAATATTGAAGCTTTGATGAAGTGAAAAAAAAAAAAAAACCAAGAACAAGTGCTTTATGGCCATAGCACTGCATATTTTCTAAGGTATCTGTAATTCAAACTCTTCACTGGCATCAGGAAATCACTAAGATAACATCATTAATTTTCATTAAAGTAAGAGTTGGTAGAAGCCACCTTTGGTTGGAAAGCTAGCCAGGCCAAGTTCTATTTGCCTGCACCACAGACAATAGCTCTTTATCATGGCTTTGCAGAGAGATATGATGGAAAGGCCGGAAGATAAACATAAGCAAATATAAAATTGAGGGGAAGTTCTTAAATTATCTATTGAGCAGTTCATTAGGTAATGTGACCACACATGTTTTCAATAGTAAAAACATTCATGAACTCTTCATACCATATGCATACCACACAAGAAACCCTCCTGGCATTCTTGAGCATCCAGTATTTAATTTAGATAAAAACATCCTAATTTTGCAGATCTTTTCAAACATGAGGGAAGTCACGCTCAGAAAGGGAATGCTGAGAACTTCATCTGCTTCAAAGTGAGAAATCCTGCACTCTCCACACACAACTGAACTTCGCGATGAGGTTATAACCTTAAATGGGCAAAATTGTTGATGATATCAAATTTCCTCGTTTCCCCATGGTTTATCAGAAGTGTTAACATAAATTGAAATGACAATGAGACACATGTGAAGAGAACCACTTTTTAACAGCAGAACTGAAGGGAGAAGTATGCAAAGCGGCAGTCACCAAAAAGTCCTCCATCTTGTTTCTGCACATTTTCCTAGGCTAACCTGGAACAGGTGATTACCTCTTTGGAACATCTAGGATCTCACAGAATATACTGTCACTATAGCGCTTCCAAATAGCCATTTCTTAATTACCCTGAGATGAGGCTAGGCCCCAAGAAAGAGACAGATGACTTTCTCCATCCTGCCTTCTGACTCTGCCCTTCCCAAACTGCCTCTTTCCAGCCATGCTAATATTAACAGGTCCCTAAGGAAATCTTCGGCCTGGGGAATCCCTTAAAAGCCACTTAAACTTGGCAGCTATATAGCTGAAACCTGAGAGTTTCAGACTATAATCTAGAAGGAAACAGAAGCCTAAATTCACTTTCATTCATGCATCCATTCCATGAAAACATATTAAGGCCTCTTCTGTGCCAGGCAGAATTTTTGCTAAGTATTGGAGAGACTAAGATCAAGAAGCCACTCTCTCCTTGCAAATAATTCCACTTCTAGGACATTGCTTCTCCATCACCATGTAAAAAAGCACAGCAGATCAACAATGACCCTCCTTGATCAGCCAGACCCCATTCTTTAAAACTTGGCGGCCAGGGTTCAAGGCCCTTCTCTTCCCTCAGCTCTGGCCCAATGCTGGATGATTCCACATCGGTAGGGACACCTCCAGCACCACTCGCGCCTCTCAGTTCCTCAACTTCCTATTTCATCTCCATGGAAATTCACATCCATTCCACTTCTGCCATCCACTCAAATGGCCACGGCCATGGCCTATTCACCGGAACTGCTCCACTTCTGAAATCATGCTTGCGTGTATGCTCCTCTCTCACCACAACTTCTTGGCCTCCCAGTTACTTCCATGCTGCTCTTTCCTCTACCCACTGAATTGGCTGCCTCTTGATCCTTCTACCTCCCAATCACCACCTCCAGCTGAATTCATAGCATCTCCTACCTAAGACAGATTTGACAAATATCACTTTTACCACTTAACCAGTCTTTTGCCTAAATCCTCACTTCTCTTGCCCAGCTGTCCTCTGCCCACCCTGGGATGGAACCATCTGGCTCCTGACGGCTGCGTGTGCCTGGAGAAATATTGCACCCTTGCAGACTGGAGCTGCTGCAAAACACTCAGCGGCTCTGAGCTCGACGATGCTGCTTCTCAAATTAGCCCTGTCTCATGTTCTCCCCACAAAGGTAGATCCAACGTCGATGTTACCACCTTCCCCTGTAAACCACATAGCAACTCTCCTCCTCCTTCACACAGTAACCCCGACAAGGGTATCCTTCACCTTCCTACCAGGTCTCTTCAGTTACTTGGACCTCAACCCCACCCACCAGGGTAGAAGAGAGGTGCTCCTTCCTTCTCTTGGGCTCCAGATTACCACCTCTAGCTCCTGAGAACTCACTTTTGACTAGCTCTTCTTTTTCTTTTCAATTTTATTTTATATATATTCATATCATTTTTCATTTTTGCACAATGTATGCATTTTCATGTTAGTTATATCCCCCATACAGTTCCCACCCCCTCTTATTTTGACCCTACTCCCTCCCCCCCCCCAATAGTGTGTCTCTGGTTTATAGTTGCTTGTTGATTTTGATTTTTACTTTATTGCAATTAGTCTTCCCTGGTCCCTTATTTAAGTTTTCTAGATTCCTGCTATGAGTGAGACCATCCAGTATTTTTCTTTTTCTTTCTGGCTTATTTTGCTGAGCATGATCCCTTCCAGCTCCATCCATGTTGCTGCAAATTGCATGAGTTTATCTTTTTTGATTGCTGAGAACTCATATTTTTGACTATCTCTTCTTGAGTTAATAATTACAATCTCATCCTCTCATATCCATTTAAATAGACTATAATATCCATGTACTTTGTGGAACTACAGGCTCTTTCCATCTTCCCTCTCCCCCTCTGGCCATCCTCTGTCCTACGTATGCTATTCCTACTCTCCACTCTCCCTGATTCCTGCTCTTCACTCTCCCTGAGCGTCTATATGCTCATGATTCCTAAGGATTGCTAGAGTCTCCCTAGCTCCATCCACATCTTTATGTCCAACTCTATGGTGCAAGCTTAGATACTAAAACTGCTCAACAAGTCTCTCTCCATCAGTTATAAAACCCATACCCCATCCCATCCTTGGTCTATTATACATCCAGAATGATCTTTCAAAACGAAAATCCCCTCACATCATCCCTTCACCCAGACCTCTTGGAGGGCTCAGCACTGAGATCTAAATTCTTTATCTGGAGTTTAGAAAGCACTTCACAGTGTGCCTCCTGCTTGTCTCTCTGGAAAATATTTCATCACTGCTGTTCCCTGGACCTCTATGCCTTTGCCATGCTGAAGTATCTTCAGTTCTAAAACAAATCTCTGGACTCCAGGTCTCAGCTCATGTTATTCTTTCTGACTAGAAGACTTCTTCCTTGAGAGAGCTCTACTTTGTAATTGTCTCTTTACTTTCCCTGAGGGTGCCCACAAAACCTGGAGATAAAAGACAGTATCAGGACCTTCCTGGTGGCGCACCATGAAGCAATCCACAGACTCTGCAGCATAAGTTCGATCCCCGGCTGGCTAAGGAGCTACCCACCTGGCGCTGCAGACCTCACCTGTCTTGCCCGCTGCTCCCCTCAGCAGTGTATTTCAGTCAGTCTGCCTGTTCTGCTCTGCACTCTGTCCCTGGTGAATCCTCTCATCCCTTGCACCTCTGGCCTATACCCCAGTTCTTGTATGCATAAATGAAAATAAATCTTTAAAAAAACTCAGATTGTAGACAATCCTGAAAACTTCACATATATTCACCCTGTGCACTCCCTGTATATCCCTCCTTGAGATTCTAAGTTCTAACAGGGTAGGAACTCGTCTGTTTTATGATCATACCAATGCACGAAAGCACTCAAACATTAGACCATAGTTCACTTTATTGATAACACTTATATAAACTATCTGTTAAAAAGATAGAGCCACATGACACTTCAGAATGTTCCCTCTCATGTATAATATTTAGCAAAAGTCAAAAACCAATTCTGTCATCTTTCTCTCACAGCATTCATCTGAACATTAGCATGCAAGCTAATCAACCACACACATCTGTGAACTTCAGTTTGAATAAGGCAGCCACAGTCTCCTAATACTAAATACATTTTGGAAGAAGAGGAAAAATAAGAAACGAGGGAGAGAATTCAAATCTTCTAAGATAATTCTCCATGCTAATGCCATTAACCACACAAGAAAAATGGTCAACAACTTATAAATTCAACATCAGTAGTTGAGGAACCATCATATAACAAGAATCTAGCATATATTAGGTAAAAGATACTTTAAAAAATGGATTCTATGTTATAATTGGACTTTTGTCGGCTATTTCTCACTTCTCTAAGTGAAAATAGCAGAACCCACCTTTTTTTTTTTTTTTTTTTAAGGAAAGAGTAAGTATCAAGATCTTTAAGTACTGATTAGTACTTACAGCAAAGGGCCTTCTGCAGCCTCCGGAGCTTCATTGCAGTCCTATAAGCTGAGAACCTGACATTATTCAGGTCAGCTGAAGGGAAAAAAGGAGGGAAAACAAAGATCATTTGTTATTTCATTAGAAAGCACAGACAAAAACTCCCAATGATTTGCCAACAAACAACAAAAATTGGCTAGCAAAGAAAAATCTCTTGCATATGCCTCAAGTTTTGGGAGGTGAAATTCTGTCAATGTGGGGAAAGAAGATAACATCTTCTTGCTCTTCTTGCTCAGTAAAGCTAAGTTCTATGAAGAATTATGGTGGCAGAGTCTGCTGGGCATTCATTCCCAAAAGGGTAAGGGCCAGCCCTTCCTGCTCTCTAGACTGGAATATTGATTCTATTGGACTGAATCTTGGAGTGAATCTACCCAACATTAAGGAGAACAAGAAATACATTAAGAAAATAGCTATGAGGACTTAGCAAACAATCAAGCAGCAATGTGATGTTTTTCTCCGATTCTAAAAGTTAAACATGCTCGCTGGAGAAAACTTAGAAAATATAAAAGACAAATCATCCATAATCACATTACCCAAAAATATGCACTGTTAACATTTTGAGTATTTCTTGCCCAAAATATGTGTGAGAAACATTTTAAAATATTGTTTGGATTAAAACAATCATTCTAATATTCAGCATAGACTAAAAACTAAACAATTTAGGGCCGCCCCTGGTGGCGCAGCGGTTGAGCGCTGGGCTGCGAAGCTGCCCGCAGCCTCTGCAGTGCTGGTTCGATCCCCGGCCGCCCGCAAGGGTCCCACATGGCGCGCAGACCTCTCCTGCCGAGCCCACTGCTCCCCTCAGCAGTGTAGTTTGTCAGTCTGCCTGTTCTGTTCCCCGCTCTGGTGAATCCTCCCACCCTCCCACGCTTCTGTCTGTACCCAGTGCTTGTATAAATAACTAATCTTAAAAAAAAAACCCAACATTTTATACTTCTGTGGTTTCTACAGTCACCTGTTTATTAAGTCCCAACTCCTCTCACATATAAGAAGCTATATTTGGGAGATACCCTCACTCCAATCTATGCATGTCTTGATACACACAGGCTGATTTTTTTTTTTCCTAGCATTTCTATGCACTTATGTTTAGAAACCAGTTCCAAAAATCCCTTGAAGGCAAGTACTCTTCTGTCATATTTCCCAGTGACTTAATTGGAAAAAAGCAGGTATAAAACAGCTAAGGGACTGATGGACTTAATGAATAAATGAACAAAAGAATGAAAGGGAAAGCATACTGGCAAACACAACAAGCTGCCGTAATCAAATGGCACTCACAATACCAATTTTAATTGAGTAGGAGAGGTGATAATTTAATCCATATCCAAGTCACTTGGGTCAACACTATTAGCATTATAGCCTTTGCAGAAACCAAACCTAAAAACCTGACATTGAAATTAGTGGGGGAAGAACATGACATTTGTAATATACTTTATAATATTTATCATAAAAATAAAAAAGACTGACAATAACAAACTTTGGCAAGGATGGAGCTGCTAGAACTCTCATACACTGGGAATATAAAATAGTATGATAAATAGTATGATCTGGAAAAGCAGTGTAGCAGTTTCTTATGAAATTAAACATGCATCTGTCTTATAACCCAAATATTGTACTCCTAGATATTTACCCCCAAGAAATAAAAACATGTTCACAAAAAGATGTGTGCATGAATGTCTATAATAACTTTTCCTACAATCGCCAGAAACTGGAGACAAATCAATAGGAGTATGAATAAATAAATTGTGGTAGTCACATAGTGGGACAGTACTCTGCAATAAAAAGGAATTAACTATTTATATTGCAACAATGTGAACTGATGTGAAAAACATTATACTGGGTTAAAAAAGCCAGACACAAAATTGTAAATACTGTTTGACTCCACTTATAGGAAATCCTAGAAGAGGCAGAACTCACCTATCGAGAAAGAAAGCAGGAGACAGACAATAAGCCGAAGTGGAGTGGGGTGGATGAGTAACTGACTACATAGGACAGTTTTAGGTCATTGAAATGTTGTCTGTCTTGATTGCTGTGGAGGTTACATGGGTGTACGTGTTTGTCAAAACTCAAACTATACATGTCAAATGGATGCTGTTTATTGTGTTTAAATTATGCCTTCATAAAGTCAATTTTAAGAGTTTAACAAAACCCTCCCGTGGACAGTAGCATATGATGCATGCGTGCTTTGGCTTAAGCTGCACTACAGAGGCGGTCAGTTGTCTTAATCAAGAATGCAGACTCCAGGGGTGGTTGGCTACTAATTCATCAAAAAGCCTCACTCCAAAGGCGGCCACTATAAATGCTTCAGCTATCTTTAGCTCCTATGACACCAGGGGTTTCATTAATTATCCTAATTAACATTAGATGGGCTTGCCTTGGTGATAGTAGTGGTTTGCAAAATATGAGGCCTGCGACAAAGATTTAGAAACATCCCCCACCTTACATTAACAGGGTCTAAGAAGACTATAGCATGCCTTCCACCTTAAAAATGGTGCCCTAGTCTGGATTCCTAAATCCACCGGCTGTGGTTCATTGGATTTCTTGGTTGCCTGAATTCCATGGTATGGGTGACAGACTCCTGCTGTTACAGAAGAGGTTCATGAGCTCGAGTGCACATCAGAATCATCTGGCAGGCTAAAGTACAGATTCCTAGGCCCCCGCTGTCTGAGTCTGTAGATCAAGAAGGGTCTGAAAATATGCATCTCTTAACACGGATCCAGGTGGTACTGCTGGTCCAGGGACCACACTTCAAAAACCACCACGTTCGAGGACTGTGGCCAGTGTACATTGTGGGCCTGTCATGTCAAACACTCAGAAAGGCAGAACTGTGACTTCACTGTGCCTTTGGCCCAGGCTTTAAGATCATTTTGTGCCTTGTGCAGATAAATGTTCAGGTATGTGACAGAGCTGGTTCTGAGACTTACTTCCATTATAAACTCGTAGCCGAGCTATGGATAACAAGGCAGGCCTCACTTAGAGCTACTCAGGGCTACCAAACACCTTCTAAGGAGAACAGATGAAGGTCCTTGTTACCCAGAGTGCCATTTGAGGACCCACGGCAGCTACATCTCCATGGATCTCCTTAGAAATGCAGAATCGCAGGCTCCACCCAGATCTAGAATCAGAATCAACATGCTAACTAGATCCTTAGATGAGTCATATGGACATTCAAGTATAATCAAGTCTATAATTGTACATTTTAATAATGTTTCATGTTGTTAAAGTTCAAGTATAAGCTCTGTATAAAGACCTGTGTTGTCTTTTGTTTTCCTTTTTATCTTTCTACATTTCATTTTGTGGGCTTTTAGATTATTTAATGACTGTTAGATTCAGTCACACCAAAAACTCCCCTCTGGGATATACAGGGGGATCTCTTGTTTATGATGAATAATAGCACTAGGTGTCCAGTCAATTAAAAGTGACTGCAAGTGTCTTGAAAGGCTATACGTATGGGGTCCTTCTCCACTAAGTAAATGAACTTTTCCCTGGCCTTGCTCTCCGGTAAGCAGAACTTGACTTATCTGGGTCTCTCTGGTCTTCCTTCATTCTCTCTCCCCCATGAGTCAAGTCCTTTTGTCTCTTTTCATCAGACATCATTGCCAATCTTTTTGGTGGTCTCAGTCACTTTGTGGTATGAGTTATCTTACAGCTCGAATCCACCAGTAATGAAGTCCTCAGCTCCCCTCCAGATTGGTGGGACTCCATTCACTAGGATGACCAGACTTTTCCTATGAGTGCTAGCGCAGAGTTCTTTCACGTGCGCTTATAAATGAGCCCTTTTGGCTCTTTTGTAAAGTAAGCGACACAGAAACTCAGAAACGCACCTCTAGTCAAGTTCAGATCACTTTCCCCTTCACACCAGCAATTTCCAAGAGATCGGCCACCAAGTTCATTGAAAGTAAATTTCCTTTCATTCATTTACTTTTATGAGAGTGTGGACTGTGAATTACGTGCCAGTCAAACATCTTGGCAGAAGACAGTGGCAAAAAGTTGCTCTTCTTTTTCCCTTTCTTTCTGATCCTCCTTTTCAATTGCCTCTTGATTCATTAGTCTAGTTTCCCACTATCTTCTTTCTCTCATAAAACTACAATCCGTCTCTTATGACTCCAATTCCATGTCCCTTCCCAGCCTTTCTGGTTCTATTCAGAACAAATGGTCTAAAATGAGGTCAGAAATTGCATCCAAATATCCCCACTCCTGTCAGTGAATTCAGCACAGTTCTGGTGCCCTGGAAGTCCCACTCAAGAGAGTTAAGGATCTGTGTTGTTGGTGTCTGTATGTGTTGCTAGGAATCTACAGCACCACTCCCTCTGGATTACAGCTGGAAGAGATAAGTCTCTGCCTTGTGAAAGTGTGTAGGGTGCGCACAGAAAGCCCAAGATGTGATACAGCTGCCGACAACGTGACACTGCCCTGGGCTGAGGCCGGAGCTGATCTTGTAGCTAAAGTATGTGGCAGAGAATGGTCAAAGGCCCGCATGGCCATCCCCCATGGGAGGCTGGCCTCCACTTTCCCTGGCAGCTGCCTTTCCAGGACGCGGATCCAAGTCACAATGAGCTCACTAGCTCACCACCGGAACTCAAGAGAAGTGAGACTAGGCAAGAAACGAGTCACACAATGTTTCCATGGCAGCTGGTAAAAAGCGTACTTCAGGAGGATAAAAATGCTGAACTGTACATTCCTCTCACTTCATGACTTGAATTATTTCATCCAGGGTTGGCTTTAGCCTAAAAATAGAGAAATCTAGAAACTTAAAGAACAAGGGCAAATATCAGACCTTCTAGACTCTCCAGCTGAAAGCCAGCTACCGAAGGGACAGTCCATTTGGCCTTGACTTTGAGCCATGAGACAAGTGATAGAATCGTGTGCCCCTTTGCTTAACCTAGGACTCGCTCTTGACTTAAATATTTCTGTTGTACAATTTTTACTGTCATTCTGTGCAAGGTAGTGGCGGGAGATGTCAAATTCACCAGAAAAGAGGGATGGCCAAGTTCAAGTCACAAGTTAATACATATTGAACATAGACTTTCCAAAATAGTGGAACACACCCCAGCATTTCAGAGTCATTGGAAAATCTGGAAAAACTTACAGAAATAAAACATTAAGCCCCTTCATTTCAATTTTACAGTTGGTTTTTGTCTGTTAATCATACTTCAAAAATCCTGCTATCTATGTCTAACTGAAGTCTAGAATTTAAAACAAGGAACAGTTCAGTCTAGCTCTCCAGAGGCCTGTGGAGACTTTTTGGAAAGGCCCAAAGTTTCAGTATGTTTATCTATTAGGTAGAAAGAATGATAATGACCTCATAAAAGTAATGAGTGGAAAGAGCTGGATGGCTAAAAGATTATTCCAACAGATAAATTAGTGTTGTGGTCTTTGTTTCTTCCTACCAACTCTCTTTCCCAGAAGAAATTTAATCTAAATCACTCAGGTGATCATGAGTGAAAAATAAAATTTAGAGGAAGTATATTTTTGGTACAGTTCCAATTTCAGTGCTTGGCACAAAAAGTGGATTAAACTACTACCGCATGTCTATTTTAATAAATTTCTCAAAATTTCCAAAGAAGCCCAAACAAGGCAGTCTACTCCCCCTCACCACCCATTCCCCTCTATTATAGACAAGTGGCAAATTTTGAAATATAATAATACACCTCTGATTCCCCAGCCTCGTTCTGTCTAAAGCATTCTAGTGGCTGCTCCACATGGCAAGGGTTATTCTTGCCAGCTCAAACTCACCAGAACAGACAAGAACCACAGGTCTTAATGAGGCTTGAGATAAACTGAGTAATTTAAACCAACTCTGGCTTGAAAGCAAATGAAGCCAAGATGTCCAGGCTTCAGAAGTTTTAGAGTACAATGTAGAATTACTGGGAAGTCTTCAAGAACTCTGCAAGAATGGGGAACATTTCTGCAACCTATCTTTAAAGAATTAACTGAGAGAGAAGAGGTACATTAACACATTATACTTGGTCTATAATTTTAAAGATATATTTGAGCCCTTTTAATATCGAAACTCATTAAAACCTCATCATCAAAATAGAGCTTTACTTAAATGGGCAAAAAATAAACCTACACAGAGATAAATAGGAATTACACATTTATACTTGCAATGAACTGCAGAAAGCTGAGTGTGTGAATTCATAATTACTACATTGAGTTATGTCTCCAGATGTGAAATATTACTTATTTGCCATCAGTGACTCCCTAAAATTCTTCTTACAAATGATGCATGAAAGTAACCATGGTGGCAAAAATGTGGAGGACTTAGAATTGTAGAAGAAATAGGTTGCAGACCAAAACTAAAAAATTGAGATGTTCAACTGTGAAATAAAAGAGAGCACAAAACCCTGCCTGTGGGTCGTTCAAGGCCTTTCTGGCTCCCTCCTCTTGCTTGGCCTTCCTCAGCAGATTCTCACTACTTCCTAGCAACACTGCTATGGGTGAAGAGTTGAAATTCAAATGAGTTTTGCTCCTTGTTGGCTGCTCTGGTAAAAAAAAAGTTTGTTGAGACAGCAGCTTCTGTAACAAACAGCCAATGTATAGTTTTGGGAGGAGGGGGAAACTGTATCTTCAATACCATATCAGAGGCTCAACTTCTCCCCGAATAATAAAGAGCTGAAGCCCATGAACTGTGCCATTTTCCTTCTATGCTCAACTTCTCCCCGAATAATAAAGAGCTGAAGCCCATGAACTGTGCCATTTTCCTTCAATTTAAGCTTGAAATCAAAAAGGTTTTGGGCTCTAATTCTCAAAACCATCAGAGAAACAGAGAAAATAATAATAATGACTTAAAAAGAGTCTTCAGGCAAAACTAGTTTATAACTTGTAAAAGACATCCACCTATTCGTCACCCTTGCAACCTCTCCTTTTCGTGTGCATGCACAGGGGATGCAGGCCAGGCCACTTCTCAGGGAAAGTGAGTTTAAGCAAAGATCTGAAGGATGATGGGAGTTAGTTAAGTGAAGAGAAGGAAGAGCACAACAAGAGAAAAGGTGAGCACATTTACCAAAAAAAAAAAAAAGAAGAAGAAGAAGAAGAAAGAATAGAAGAATAGACAAGCCCTTAAACAGAGAAGAGGGTTGACCATTAAGAATCCTAAGAAGAGCAAGAGCATGGAAATCTCAGCAAGCACAGAGCGAGAAAGGCCCTAGACAAGGCCTGCTGGGTAGGCAGGAGAAAGCCCACGCCCGGCCCTGAACTCATCACGTTACTAGGCCTAGATCTTGGGACTTAATGTCAAACATGGCAGATAAAAGAGATCCATTTCTCTCTTGTTATTTCTGAAACTCTCCTAGGAGAACAGAAAATGAACTCAACTGGCAGGTACTCCAAAGAAAAGAAACAAAACTAGAGAGATGAGAAGAGACCAGAGCACAAGGACCCTGGAGGCTAAGAAGATGATCTGGTAGGAACAGAGGAGACCAGAGAAATCCCCAGGCTAAATTAATGTGAGAGGAAAAGGACGAGGTTATGTGTGTGGGCGGGGATGGGGTCTGGCGGGGTATGGCAGGACGCTAACAGGAAACAGGTCAAATTATACAGCCAAGATGTGTAAGAAATTAGAGGCCCCAAAATTTCTCTGAAGGCTGTAATGTGCTTGAAAATACAAGGCTTGTTGCGAGGTGCTAAGAACCCCAACCACTAATTCCTGCCTCCTGTGCAGCCATCCTAGCTACCTCCTGCTTCACTGCGAGAGAAGGCTTGAGGATGAATCTCCAGAGGAGCTGAAGCAGGTGTTAGGGCAGGCAGTAGGCGCAGCTACACCCAAGAATGAGACAAGGCACTGCAAGGAGAGGCATCACACGTCCTGTCAGTGACCGAAACAGCGGAAATTCCTAGCTTCCTTCTCCTCTCCCAAATTCCATTTTTGGTCGGCCTTTCTGCCTGCTGTCAACTCATTGAAAAAGGTCCTCTGGGCCTCCCCGGTGGCGCAGCGCTTGAGCGCTGGGTTGCGAAGCTGCCCGCAGCCTCTGCAGCGCCGGTTCGATCCCCGGCTGCTCCCCGGCCCCCGGAGGAGGGTCCCACATGGCGCACAGACCTCTCCTGACTTGCCCGTTGCTCCCCTCAGCAGTGTATTTCGTCAGTCTGCCTGTTCTGCTCCCTGCTCTGCCTCTGGTGAATTTTCTCGCCCTCCCGCGCTTCTAACTGCACCTAGTGCTTGTATAAATAAATAAATCTTTTAAAAAAAAAAAAAAGTGACCACACATTTCAGATTGTCTAGAGCAGGGACAGCGTCATTCAATTTTACTCTTTAAACAGAGGTGAGTCATTTAAAATGACCAAGTGTGACTCAATTTGTATACCTTTAAGGAGTTTTTCAAATAACCAAATTCACAAATCCTTTTTTAAAGGCGTTTGCATCTCATTCTGTCTGCATCAGAAAACATACTTTCTTTATGATATGGCCAGCATTATTTGGAGCTACCATCTTTCCTTAGTGTTGGGTAACACTGGAAAAACTACTTAAATAATGGAAATAAAAAGCTATAAATATCCCCATTTCTTTGAATTCTAACCTCATCTCTGTTCTTTTCCAGTTTTAGAATGAATGACTCAGCCAGATTTTCCTAAATTCTGACATTCCTATCACGGCCTCACCTTCTCAGCTCACTTATTTCTCCACCCATCCTTAACTCCCAAGATTTCAACACATGTTTCTCCCAAAGCTCCCATCTCTTTCAATGATTACTCTGGTAATGACAGATCAGAGGTTATAAACTGGCTGAGTTTAGTTTTAGATTTTTGTTTGTTTGGTTGTGAGGGGGAGCTGAGTTCGTGACCCCAAAATCTGCCACTTTGGCTTGTGGACCATTTTAAGCTAAAGGCAATTAGGATCCAAAAGACTCAGTCAGGAAGGGATTTTTACCTTCCCCCACCTTCAGTACTTAAAATAATTTATCTTATTATGTTTTTTTCTATCTGAAAGAATTTAGTTAGCTCTATTCTAGGAAGCCAGCTATCATCAGAGTTAATTCCAAGGGATAGGAGTTAAATGTGCTAGGGGAAAACTTCCAAAGGCCTGTGTTCAAAATCTTTTCTGTGGTCTATCATTTCTGCGTGGCCCAGCAAATATTTGTCTATGAAATGTTTAATCCTCTCATTTTCCTGTGAATTACCATCCTTCCCTTCTTCTCAAATCACAGACCCCAACTCCATTTTCTTTAGTTCAGGATGGCTTATACACCTGAAATCTCTGGGCCTTCTGTTACTGTGAGATCACTGTAGGTACCTAATTAAATTGCTTCTCCTGTTAATCTGTCTCATGTCAGCTTAATTATTTTCGAGCCAAAAGAACATAGAAAGTTAGAGGACAATTTTTCCTGCCCAACAGTTGCCTTCAGCTCCCATAATGGTTTTTAAAACTGTTGAATGATTTGCCAATATTTACAAGCCCAGAGATTTCCCATAGCCTTGCTGCCTTTCTGGAAGAACCCACACACTCACATTCTTGCATGACAATGTCAGCCACTTAGCCAGAACAGAAGCTTTTCAGGTCACCCCAGCACTTCCCCCCAACCTTGAGTCATTTAAAGGACCAGTTTGGCCTGAGGGAGCTTAGGGACATTTCTTTTCCTTGCCTCAGCCAGCTCACTCCCTTACTGCCCTGAGAACTTTACATCTACCCTTCTGTTATACCCTGTTTTTTACATGTTCATATCAAAGTTTTTATTGTGGAGTTCTTCCAATAACTAGCTATTATCTGGCCTATACTCAAATTACTTTATGGAAACAATTGTTACTGGGTTTTCCAAAAACTTTCCAGCTATTAATTCTTTAGACTCTGCCTTTTACTAATGTATTCACACTGAATGACGGTGTCACCAAAAATACCGCCTGAATATACTCAAATTTTAACAGGGTGGTCCCCAGGAAAGGGGAAGTTTCCAGGTTTCCTCCCCACCCAAAAGGGAGGGTGGAACTGAGCAGGGAGAGAAGAAGCTGCAGAGGAGACTGAGGAAGGAAGGAAGCAGGAAGGAGAGCCAGAAGGAGACCTGGAGGAGGCACATGGAGCAGAGTGACATGTGAAGGAACAGCGCTTGCCTTTTGGTCGTGGATTGGGTGACACAGATGTGGGTGAGAGACCCGTGGGGAGGTGACAATGGCGGTTTTTGTCTTGATTTTGATTTTGCTCTTTTCCTCCCAGACTTGTCTGCTTGTTTCTGATCCTTTTCTGTGGGTGGAAGATGCTTTAGACTTGGGGCAGGCTTTTGGGTCTTGCTCTGGGCCAATCCCGTTTGGGTGGACTCTTTCCCATGAGGGGACGGGTAACTTTGGGTGCTTGATTTAGAAATTATGTTCTTTGCCTTTCCTGTATTGTTTCCTAATTGTATTAAAGTTCCTTCCCATTAAAGTCTCATATGTTTTGTGTTGATGCGGCAGATGGCAGAACCTATTTAGAGCAGGCAGGTTTGCGGGGTCTGGGCTGCCCCTCTCACTGCCCTGTAACACATTCTTTGGTACAAGAATGGGTGGGAAGAGATACCCAAAACCCAAACAATCAGTCTAGAGGTGATATCTCATTAAGTCACAATCACTTAGACGGTTTAAAATCATTAACACTTATCTAAACTCCTCTCTGGTCCTAACTTTTGTACTCAGGGGTTAAAGGTTCAGACTTCTAAAACACTGGGGAAAACAAGACACATTTTCTGCTCACATAAAATTAGTACCTATTTCTTAGGTATTTGTGATGTTCCAAGCAATGTAAACACAGAAATCTCTGGTTCTATGAGCATGCTTATGTATATACACAAACAGAGAACACAAGTAGACTGTCAGGTATTTATAGGTAATCAAACACAAAGGTAGTTTTATTATAGCTACACCTCCACAAGGGGAGGTACCAGCTCCCGTGACCCCATTTACATGCACCTAGGATGTCCCACTATGCCATGACTTCCTGAGCTGGGGAGCGGAGCTGAGCAGCCAGATGGGCCTATAAAACATGGAAGGCAGGTGTGCCAACCATCATGCTTTTCTGGCTTCAACTTGTGCCTTGGCTCTGCTAAAGGTACTTGGAAGAGACATGAATAGGAGAGAGATGTAGAGACACATGGAAGAGATACTTGGAGGAGACACATGGGTGAGAAACGTGGGGAAGCAGCCTGCTTCTGGTCCTTGGCACAGACAGCCTTGGCAGCTATTATCTTGAACATGAAGTGTTGGATGATGTGGTACATGTTGAGTTTTGAGTTTCTCCTTCTGTCCTAGTTCTCTGGGAACCGCCTAACCCCTGTCTTGGGGTTCCCCACCAGAAGGTAACTTAGACTAGTGCAAGCTTTTGGACCTCAGCAGCCCTGCTTCCGGGCCAGCGTATTTGGCTCGGCATTTGCCCGAGATTGGATGGGTCATTTTTAGCATTTTATTGGGAATCTATTGCTTGAAATCCTTTCTTTTCTCTCTCAATCTCTCTCTGCAAGTTCTATTAAAAATCTTTCATACTCAAAGTATGCTTTCTTAGCCTTTCTGCATGCAGATGGAAGAATCCCTTTTCAACATGCACCCCTCAGTTTGGGGTCCCTGGGCGGTCCTTGGTACTGTGCTAATAGTTTCTAACACGACTTAAGCTGTATTCCAGTGAACATCTTAAGGTTAATGGCACTGAAAAATTTCCATATAGGCCACATCACTTACGAAATAGTGATTAATATTTCAGGCAGTCCAAAAAGGCTTATTGAAGGTTAAACTACTCAATATACAAAAATAAAAGTAAAACCTATAGTAATACTGATAAAAAAATGAATAACTAATCAGAAATATAATATCCCCTTGTCCTTGGAGATATTTTCTAAGAACCCCCAGTGGATGCCTGCAGATAGCAACGAACCCTTTATCTACTCTAATTTTTTTCTATACATACGTACCTAGGACAAAGTTTAATTTATTAATTAGGCACAGAAGGAGATTAACAATAATAACACAAGATAGCAGAACAATTATAACAATATAGTTTTTCTTTCTGAAGGTTTACTTACACACAGTCTGGAAATATTAGCTACAATCAGATATTTTGAGAGGGACCACATTCGTCTTACTTTTATCACAATATTTTGTTATAATTGTCCTTACTTTAATCATAGCTTTTAAGGAGTTACTTTTTTAAAAGGCTTTGGTAACTTTCAACTATTCACATGTTTTCAAACTCAAATGAAGATGCCTTAATCCACAATTTACAGGATGATATAATTTTGAGGTTCTGATCGAAAATCATGTGCCAGACTGACAAAGGATTGCCTGATAGTAAATTTAACATGTAAAACAGCATTATAATAGAAGGTTTGCATGGATAAGGCATTCTTCTAGATATAACTACATCTACACAGGGTCTAACTAGCTATTTGCTTTGAATGTGATGGTCACAAGTCTGATTCAGCCCAGATGTAAGGCTTAGAATTTCTAAGTATACACATTATTTCTCTGGAAAGTAATGTCTACTTACATATGAACACATAATTCACTTTTCATGAACTCTTTAGACAGGCACCTATCTTTCTCTGCATTAGTGCAAAATCTTTTAAAACCCAAGTAGCTTCTTACTTTAATCACAGCTTTTAAGAAGTTACTTTTTTAAAAGGCTTTGGTAACTTTCAACATGTTTTTTTTTTTATTTACATGTTTTTAAACTCAAATGAAGATGCCTTAAACCACAATTTACAGGGTGATATAATTTTGAGGTTCTGATCGAAAATCATGTGCCTCCTCTGTCTGCCTGTCTCCATTTCTCTGGTCTCCAGCTTCCTCAATACCTTCATGAAAGAAATGGATGCCAAGGTGATCACTGATGGAAATTAGACCTTGGTTACCACAGGAAAAGCAAATGAACCGCCTGGCAAAACCAAACTTTTTTGTAACATTTCTGCCTTAGGCTGGTACTCACATTTTAATCTTATTACAGAAAATTAATTGTTTGGGTTTTTATCATCCTTGTCATTGTTGTTTGAGAGGTGAAAGAAGAAAATCTGTTCAATCCCTCAACATAATTAGTTCAAGATAGCATACAAACCAAGATAGTTAAGCCTCTAGGAACTCAGTGACATTTGCACACTTCAGTGTTTTGTAGAGTCTGGTGGGAAGGGGGGGGCATGATTCAAGCTGCCCAAGCCCAGTTACAGTATGATGTTTAGAAAATGAATCATGTGGCAGAGAATAATGTTTTCTTTCTGGCGTTATGTGTTAATTTTTCTGCAAACAAGATACCAGTGAATAGATTCTGATAAAGATGCTAATATGTAAATCATGCTTTAAATAAAAAAAAAAAAAAGACCAATCGCTTAGCAGCTGCAGCTGTTATGAAATTAATCAATGACAGGAGCTCTTCATCAGATAATGGACTGCTTTGTCCCCTGACATAGACTGAGCTGCTTTTAATAAGAAAGGCTGCCTTAGGGATGGAGCCACATTCTCCTGTCTGGGTGTGTGTGGACAATACAGTTGAATCAAGAAATGAAATTTTCAGCCTTATTGGGGAAAGACTCTTTTTTCACCATCTCAAAACTAGGGTGTAGTTGGATACTGCTTGACAGAAAGCATGCCCTCTTGTGCAGTTTGAGGGCTCGATGCAAAAAATGAGGCCCCAAAACCACAGGAATGAATGTCACCCACTTCCCTCGTTTGGTGGCAAGCCCAGGGCTTCCTCCTATTTTTGATTGACTCCCACTTCACAGCAGGCAGGAGCCATTCCCCTTTCTCTACCTCTTCATTTCTCCTTCCTTGTATCACCTTTCACTGGATGTCACCCAGCATTCATTCTCCACAGACTCCAGGATGAAACTACTTGGGGACAAGTTTAAAGCAGACTTTTTTTCCCCCTAAAATGTAGGTGACTCTCCCTTCAGCTCTTTTTGTTTCCAAGTTTTCCCTAAAAAGACTAAGAGAAACTAGAGGTGGCGGGGCCACTAGTGGCAAAAGTAGTTAGCAAAAGTACTGCTAACATTTGAAGGCCTCCCTCGTTCCCACGAGATATCTAGAACAGGCCTCCTTAAACATTTCACTCTGGCACGAGGATTATTTATGATTACTTAGGATTACCAAGGCCCTTTGGGCTCACAAGAAACTTACCAATTCCCTAACTACCTAGAAGAATGAAAATTGGGGGTATTACCTATAATTATGATTTTTTAATCAGAAACAACCTTTCTATTAGAGAACCCTATCTGTATGGCCGTGCAAACACCGAGTGACAGATCTCCTCGACCCTGCCTCCCGAGGTCCCAACTCTTCTTTCTTTTTTTTTTTTTTAGATGTATTTATTTATTTATACAGGCACTGGGTACAGTCAGAAGCACGGGAGGGTGAGAGAATTCACCAGCGCCAGAACGGGGAGCAGCGCAGGCAGAAGGACCGAAGCACACTGCTGAGGGGAGCAGCGGGCGGCAGGAGAGGTCTGCGCGCCATGTGGGACCCTCCTCCGGTGGCCGGGGAGCAGCCGGGGATCGAACTGGTGCTGCAGAGGCTGCGGGCAGCTTTGCAACCCAGTGCTCAATCGCTGCACCACAGGGGAGGCCCAACCAACTCTTTTCTTTAGCCTGAGCCCCTAACCCATCCCTTAGCTAGGGGTGAATAGCCTCATTTTGCCCCTTGGCTATAGATTCCTCGCATCACCCTTGTGGACTCTCCATACCTATGCAATTATATTTGTTCCGTTCTCTAACTAATTTGTCTTCTGTTAATTTGAATTCTCGACCAGGCCAAGAAGAGTCTAGGGGGGTGCGGGAAATGTCCTTGGACCCTACATATTGGTGGTTCACTCAAGAGCAGATGCTGTGTCTTCCTGGTGCCACTGAGCCCTAAATACACTGAGTTGCACATTATCAACCTTATTAAAGATAAGTAAGATGAGGCTCAGAGATGCTTAGCAATTTCCCTAAAGTTGCACTGCAAAGTCTGGATTCAAGGCTAAATCTTTCTGACACCAAAAGTCCTTGATGGCCTTCCCCACTCCTCTGCTATGGCAGAAAGGAGTCTTTCCTAGCCCTGTTTGTAATCCTAGTCAACATCAGGCCCTTGGCAGCACCTTCAGAGGGGTCCTGACTCTGGGCAGGGGGCACATGGGGGTAGGGGAGCAATCTCCTAAGAAAAGTAAGGAACACAGAGAGGGAGGCTGACAGGTGACCAGGCAGGTGACAAGGCCTCCAGGAATTAAATGTCCCATTCTTATTCACAGAAGCCTGGCAAGTAAAGGAATGAAGCCCAGGGATGGGAATTTCTACCAAGAAAAAACCATTTTGTTCCCACAGAAACAGGTAACTGAGTTCCATTCAAACCTTGCAGTGTGTCAGGTGCTCTGAGGGTTAAATACAATTCTATGACTTGGGGACCTAACCACCATTTATAACACATTTTATTCCAAGATGTACGCAGCTAACTTGCAAATAAACTTTTGGAACACAGCCCGGGGGTAAGTTCAGAAAAAAACCGAAATCTCCTCTCAAGGCAGGAATGTGAATCTTGACTGAATGCTGAGGGATTTAATGGTTACTGGGCAACCAGGAATTAAATTCTTTAGGTAGCTTTAATTTATCTCTCCCTACTCCTCATGGGAACTTTTTGGGGGATTTAGAAAAAAAAAAAATGTTTACCAGGTAAGAAAAATGAAATTATAGCATCTAAGAACTAGAAATTTCTAAGTCTAGATCATCAGTTTCCCAATGAGAAAGCTCAGCACTAGAAAGCCCTAGGTAATTTGTCCTGGATCCCCTAGTCAGCTTGCAGAAAAATCAGGGACTAGAAGCCAAGACATTCTCTCTCTCTTTTTTCCCCTATCTTAGTAGCAGCTGAGGAAGTCAAAGAGGCAAATGCTAAATATTTTTTAGACCAAAAGCATCATTTTCCTGCTTTGGTTTATGCATTTTTAATATAGTTCATTGTGGTGAGAACACTTAACACCCTGTGGCAGTGTCCCTTCCCTGACAGAGCCGTGAACAAAACACAAAGGCTCATTCTAAGCGGGACTTTCAACTACTCTCAGGCTTCAGGGCTTCCAGTCTGAAGACAGACCATGAATTTCTTTAAGTTTGACAAATATTTGAAATCACATCAACACTGGAAAACCAATTTTCTCAGAAGCAAGTGAGGCCTAATGTTCCCCTGTTAGAGTGGTTTCTAGACCTTAGGATCTCCTGAAGTTTCCAAGATTCAACTCCTGCAAACTCCCTTCCCCACCCTGTGTAGAAAGTGGTGATTGTTCTCAACTGGGTGGTGTCAGAGAAGGAAGTCAGGAGCATGTGAACAATCCTTTTAAAGAGCAACAACTGCTTGTGGACAGCCTCGTCCCAGACACTCCCTTCCACACGTCAGCTAGGCCTCTGTGCTTTTGACTATCATCTTAATTCTCCATTTGAATCATTTTACATTTTTTTTTTTTTTTGGTTTGAGAAGTCATGAGAACCAGTTAGCATTTACAAGGTTTTGAACGGTTGTCTGGTTTGACTTAAAGGTCGCGACTTGCCAATTTTAAACTGTTTATTTCTGGGTTTATGTCTTACAAAAATATATAACTCTCCATGTAGTAGCTTCTCATTCACAATCTGTCAGGCTGTTACTCTACAGAAAAGAGTAGAGTGATGATATTGGGGTGATAACATCAAGGAACAGAACACTATGTCTATTATGCTATCAGTGTGTAAAAAAGGGCGTATTTCTATGTACGTATGCTGGAACATGCATAAACTATCTATAGAAGGAAACACAAAAACTAAAAATTGCCTCTGGGGATTGAGGTAGGGGTTTTGAGATCAGAGGCGAGAGGAGAACTATCTTTTATATTACCCTATTGTGTTGTTGCATATGCAAAAATCATATGCATGTATTTAAAAAAAAAAAAAGGACTGAGTGTTATCTACAACAGGCAAGCTATGGAAACCACCTCAGTACCCAAAGGTGGATGAGTAGATTAGAAAGGCGTGGTATCTATACATAGTGGAATAGATAGGTGTGGTATATATACACAGTGGAATACTGCTCAGCTGTATTTAAACAAAAGATGCCTTCTTGCCATTTGTGACATCACGGATGGAACTGGAGGTGATTACGCTAAGTGAAATAAGTTAAAAGGAGAAGGACAAACACAGGAAGTTGTCACTTGGATGTAGAATACAGAGAAACAAAACAAAGGATCAGATAAAACCAAACAAGCCCTATAGATCTGAGGGAATGGAGACTACCAGCAGAGGGAAGGGAGAGGGAGAGCAAACTGGCGGAGGTGGGTGGGGGGGAGCACAATGGACTATGGTGGAGGCGTAGGGGTGCCTTGGTGGTGGGTGTGTGAGGCGTAACACCTGAAGGGTATGATCTAATTTCCCTGTATCACATACAGTCTTGTAAAGCAATGTTACCTCAATAAAAATAAATAAAAAAGATTAAGTGCTAAATCTCTTTCTCTTCTACACTGTACTTACTTTCCTCTAAATTCTTGGTTTCATCCACTGTCATCTGGGAAAATATTATGATACAGTGGAATAGCTAATGGATAAAGATGACATGCTGATGAGGTCTAGTTACGCTTGCAGTAAAAGGACAGTAACAATGGCTATCATTTATTGGGTACTTAACTCTATGTTGCAATAAATATATAAATTCTCATTTAATACCCCCAACTTTGATATTATTTCAGTCCCATCTTAGAGACATGGAAACCAGAGGCCTACAGGATGAACACACAAATTAATCTCTTTGATACTAAAGTCACTCCTCTTAATATGACATAGCTTGCCAGTGTGCGTGGGCAAGCAACCTTAACTGTCCCAAACCTTACTCTTCAGGTTCTTCATTTGTAAAGTGAACAATAACAGCAGCTCTTCAGAGTGCTACTGTGAAGGCTACATGAGGTAGTGTATCTTAAAAGCTCCTAGGAGAGCTATATCCGGGATATATACTTGCTCAGTAAGAGTTAAGACCCCTACCCTGCTCCCAGCATTTCCTACATAAAGTGCCATAAAAATATTAACACAAGGAATCTTTTTATCATGTTGATGACTCTGATATATTTCTTCACATGCTCTTTCCAAACAGGGAATTTCCTGTTCAAAATCCCTCTGTCCCTTCTCAGGAAGAAAGTTTAGCACAGGGCCTAAATCACTGGTTTAGGAATTCAAAGTACATTTAAATGCCAGCTATGCTAGTTGAGCAAATTACCTTTCTCTGGGTAGTTTCTACACAGCGAAGATAATCTATTTCACAAGGCTTTGGAGATTAATGAGAAGTATATGCATATGGTATAGATTTCAGACATTTACATAAGCTGCCTAAAGGAAATGGTTGTAAAAAGATGGAACTATATAAATTAATTCCTAAGTACATAAATCAATAAAATTCAGATCTACTTCCTATTGCCGCACTTTGTAATTTTCTCATTTTGTTCCATGATATCACCATTCTCTAGGTCACCGAGGTTGAAAACCTGGAAGACATCTTTAACTCTTTTCTTTAAAACCTATGCAGTCCTTTCTTTCAGGTGACTCTACCTTGGGAGATTACTTCTGGGGTCCCACCCTTCTTTCCCCCATTGCTAACCCAAGACCCTCATCATCTCAAAGCAAAACAGAGTAAAACAAATCTCTTCCCTCTCTAGACAGCCTCAAACCATAGTCCATCAGCCTTTAATTCCTAAAAACGGCACCAACTTCACTGTCTTTCTTTGCAAGAGTCCGCAGTGTTTTCCCATTGTCCATCCGGTGTAATGTGAATTTATCGTTCTTTAACTCATCCTATAATTTAAGGCACATAATTTATCCTTAATTTAATCATGCTGAATTTCATTTTTGTTCACAAATCTGGAGTAGATTCTTCTAGAACAATGGCCTCACTGACTTTCACATAAATTTGGCTTTCTCTCAACTATACTTTGGTTTCTGCTGTTCCACTTTCGGGACTATCCTAGCCTACCTTTTAATTTATCTAAGTCTTATAAAACTCTTTCCTAGAACATGTTTTTTTTTTTTTTTCTATTCTCCAAAAAGACTTCCCCAATGATTCTAATGAACACTGCTCTACCTGTATAAGGTAACCTACATTTGAACTTGATATTATATAAGTCAGTGTACATAAGTTTATAGCATTTATCAACTATTTCATATATGTCCATTTTATCCCCCCATATAGAAAGGTCATTGGTGAAGCTGACATACACTTTTTTAGAATCCATATACTAGCAGAAAGATATCAGGCCATGATAAGCTATGTGTGGGCTGGGGAGGGAAGAGGGGAAACTTGAATTTACAGCTTCAGTCATTCTACTTTAAGACATTTACATTTGCCCTTGAAAAACAAAATGGCTATAGACTGGCATCAATAAATTGTTATATAACTTCCAAAGGCTGAAAGGACTTAAGAGTAACTTAAGTGTTCCCTCACTGGCTACAAGTAGGGCTGGGGTGGGCCCTTCACTCTCACAGGCAAGGAGTTCTATCACATCCTGAGTTCCATTGCCATGTCCAAGTTCACAACAACCTGGGAGCTGGACAGGGATCATGCTTTAAGTTTCTTGGTACCTGTCACTCAGAGCAAAGTACTGTAAAAGTAGACTGTCCACACCTGTGGTATGTGTGAGTTTCTATCACTCAAGAGGCAGGAAGTAACTTTCTGCCTCTACCCATAACTCAATAGCTTTCATTAAGACAATAACTGTAGTTCAGCACGTTGCATGTGTGTGTGTGTGTGTGTGTATTTAATGTGAAGAAACTGGAGTTGGCGTAGAGAATAAGAAGATCTAACATAATGGGTGGATAATAGGTCCACTGAGGATGAGAAAGGGATTAGACTTGTCTAGCTTGGAGAAAAGAAAGCAAATGCATAACTCAAACACTAGTGATACAGTGAGGAGTCTCTCACCACCAAGAATCCCTCAATACAATGAAAAAAGCTTGCATTAGATCAGAAAAATTTAGAACAGTTTTATCTGTATAAATGAGTCATACCTTTATAAAGGTAACTCATAAAAGAGGAAATAATGCTCAGTATTTTTTTAAATGTTCATGATCACTAATAATCAATGGCATGCATGCAATAATAAGGTTGTTTTATTCTCCCTATTGCAGTAGCAAAAGTAAAAAGAATGCTACACTCTGGCAAAGGCATGGATTAAGAGTGTAAACAGGTGTAAACAGGTACAACCTCTTAAGGTCATTACCCTTTCACTCCATGTTTCCGGCTTCTATGAATCAAATATGGAAAGGCTTTATACAAGAAGGTGTTCCTTCCAGTCTTACTGAGTGCAGTGAAAGAACTGGAAACAATCGTGGAAATAATCATTCCTTCCATACTCTTCAATTGTGTCCTGCCCAGAAAATCTAACTAACACAAGAAGCTATGAGCCTTAATTGACAGTGTAACAAAGAACCTTGAGCAACACGTGATCATTCCAAACACAAATATTTTGAGAAGATAAAGCTAATCTGCTAGCCATTCTCTTTCCAGATAGGCAAGTTAAAGGTAAATTAATTTTTTACCTATCAGTCATTGTAAAAATGGAAACTTAGAGAAACTCATCATAAATTGGTTTCTGTCTAAACTTGTTTGTTAAGAAGGGCAAAGATTTCCCTGTAATAGTCAAAATTTTCAAGGACAGCTGCTCTCATCTTGAGGCCATAAATATTTTGTAAAGAAATTTTATCCATTAAGGTATTTGTGGAAATAACCTGCTCAGTTAAATTTATAAACTACATTTATCATAGGATAAGCTTTACACGTCAACCTTCAGATTCTTAATTGCCCATTTTTGAGCACACTGACATCTGTAATATAACAGCTGTAACTTCTCTAATATACAAGTGGCTGGTTGGACTGAAGGCATCCTAACACATTACTTGATTTTTTTTTCTCAGAAGCCTTTTTGTAATAAAGTTCTAAAATCTTAAAGATTTACTTCCATAGAGCCAACACAAATTTCACTTTCCTTAAGTCACAAAAGTAATTTCTGAAAAATGGGAATTACTTTTAAAAGGTGGTACTCCAAGAAAATGCAACATGGGAAAAATAACATCACTGAAGAATTAAGAATGAAAGAAAATTTATACTTAGTGAATAAAGCAGCATACAATGTTATCACCATAGTATTCTCTCAAACAACTATAGAATGATGCAAAGAAAATTGATTGGAAGCAATACTCAAAAGTGTAAATGGTGGTTATTTCTCGGAGCTGAGATGAGGGGATTTTCTTTTCATACTTCAACTTCAAAAATTTCTGCAGTAAATATATACATATTAATGTTAAAAATGTAAAGTTACTTAAATTTTATACGTTCAATAAGTTTTATTTCCTTAGTATTTAAAATCTGTTGTCCTACAGTATATGCCAAGCATTGTGAATCTTACTCATAAATGTTTACTGAGTCAAGGAACCAAAGAATAAAAGAAATTATCAACACATCAAGTTGTCTTCAGTGTTTCCATATTATTTAAATTCCAGATCCACAGTGACACTTCCTTTCCACTTCTGATCTCCTTGATCATCAATTAGCTATTCCTTTCAGGATAAAATTAATTCTAGAATAGCAGTTCACTGGGCTTTACTAGGATATCAAATTACCAATAAAATCAACGTAATTGATAGTCGCTATATTTATAACTACAAGGCCTTATCTTCTACTTTCTGGAAAGGACTCCATCTCTCAAGAGAGTGCCATCTTGCCAGTTTAATAATCTTCCTTAGGAAATATCATCTACATCTTTCCATCTTCTTGAGCAGTATTTTTGTCAGCTTCCCCCATAAATTCACTCTCTGTAGCTCTACTGTGTTTCACTTAATGAACATTCATTTATTCAAAAGCTACCATGAGCCAGACTGGTGACAAAGATGAGGAAGACAGTTCCAGCAATGAAGAAATTCATTAGTCTGTCTTCAGAGACTTGAGCAGAGACAACTCTAAACACTGCAAGTGCTCTCATCAAATGCATGGGAGCTCATACTTAGTGTTTGGACTTCCGGACCGAAAAAATCTTTATTGCTGCCTTTGCAGTCCTTTTCTCTAGGTCAGTTTGCCTTGAACCTAGAGTGACCTTCTAGTCGCTCAACGAAGTCACCTCAGTCCCAATAAGCCCTAACAAATCTTTTCAGGCTTTCTGTGTTCTCTGCTTGTTCACGGGCACAGATGGTGGGCTGCGTCACCCTCCATGAGGTCTCCTGTACTTGCGTCACTTGCTAGTTGGTGATGCTCTGTTCTTCTTTCCCTGCTCCGCTCTCCAATACAGACAACAACATTTTCTTGCTCCCTTACTTTTGCCCTGGGCTTTTAGGTAAGTTTGGTCAATGCAAGTCACTGACAGAAGACCCGAGGGCAGGCTAAGCAAGGCGGGCTGTTTCTCCCTGTCTCTGCCTTCAGCGAAAGCTCTGGCAGAGCTCCAGGGAAGTCTCCTTCTTCACTCTGGCTTCCTCCCACCAGCCCCTCTTGGTAACTGCCCACTAGTCTTAACTCCAGCACTACCTTCTGGGGCTCTGGTTATTGCACCTGCAGCCTTAGAGATAGCAGAAGTCCCCTGCCATTTAGCTCTGGGTAGCCCATTTCCTGCATCAAATTCACTGTGTTTGAAATAACAAGAATGGGGCCTCCCCAGTGGTGCAGGTGGTTGAGCGCAGCGCTGTGAAGCTGCCAGCAGCCTCTGCAGTGTCGGTTCGATCCCCACCAGCCGCGGAGATGCCCACATGGTGAGGCAGACCTCTCCTGTCTTGCCTGCTGCTCCCCTCAGCAGTGTATTTCAGTCAGCCTGCCTGTTCTGCTCCCCACTCTGCTGCTGGTGAGTCCTCTCACCCTCCTGCACCTCTGCCTGAGACCCCAGTTCTTGTATAAATAAATAAATCTTTAAAAAAAAAAAAAAGAAAGAACGAGAATGGCTTGTTTTCTGACTATATGCTCACTGATCGTCACCCAAGTCAAAACTCTTAGCATCAAAACCTTCTGTACGTCATATACAGCTTTTTATGGCCTAATCCCTCCTTATCTCTATAGCTACTCCCTTGTCCCCTCCTCTGTTACTACAGTGCCACTGTCATTTGTTAGGTGTTTACTATGGAAGGCATGTTTTTGAGCCTGCCACATGATTTTATAGGCTTTCTCTTTCACTTATAAATTATTTACTAATAATTTGCTTATAAATTATTAGGTATGTTTTGATGACATCAATGACAGACTCATATGTGACTGTCATTTATTTCAATTTTTAAGGTCTATGAGACAAGGGAAGAGAGATAACCTTACAAACATATATATGTATTAAGAAAGTTATTTGCATTTACGGTTAAAGGCTATAATATTTATTGTTTTCTATTTAAAAAGGTATGTGTTTTAGAACTGGGAGAAGCTAGAGAACACAGCAGAAAATGTATTATTCTAATTTGCATTTCAAAGTAAAGTGTCTCCTTGCTAGAAGTTAGGATAAATTGTGATGGGGAACCTTGGAACTTTTGTTAAGAGGTAACTACTTGAGAAAAATTACA